>NC_143403.1:27943750-28261500 GCF_052110815.1 Crocodylus siamensis
TTGCAGCATCACTGAGCACTTCCTCCCTGAAGGCTCCTTCCCTTCTGGCTGCTAGCAGAGAACTGCCTTCCTGTCCTCATCCCTGGGGTTTATATGTGAGCCAGGCCTTGCCCTTTCTGGTCAGTTGACTGCTGGCAGGTGTGGGCCAACTAACTCATTCTGGCTGCCCTGGTAACCAGCAGCTAGGGCTCCCAACTGACTGCTAAGACTCTCTCCCTAGCAGTTCCAGTCCTCAAAAGGAGCAGGACACCCTAGTGCCCTGCAACAGTCAGCATAAAACTGTTCTTTCTTTTTTTCCTCATCACAAAATGTTGGGCTGTATGCACTGATGACAATAGCAACCAAATTGTTGGTCAGTTGGAGGCAGGGAGTCATAAGGCGCTTATTAATGCCAGCAGGAAATTCAGTCATTCAGCTGATGATCTGGTTCTTAATAGCAAAACCAATGTTGTTACCAAGAGTGAGGTTATTCTTCCACTGCAGCCTTCATCCACATTTGCAGCTGTTGAGAAGTATGCCTTCTTCATCCATCTGCTCCACTGCTGAGATCTTTATATTACATTGTGTTGGACTGGTCTTCTTCTGATACCTTACCTTTGACCTTACCACCAGAGGTGACCCTACCAAGAGTACAAGACTCCCAACAATGGAGCTCTTAGGGTCACTGGTACACACAAGCCTCCCCACTTTGTCAAAGTGGCAGATGATGGAATCCCAGTGCCCACCAGACATGACAGGGAGATGCCACAGGCAAGCTGTGCAGCAGGAAGAACCAAGTTGGCATAGCAAGGACAGAGCCCTTGCTTGAGGTCACCCACGTGAGGACACTAACTTAGCCATTCTGGCTACCGGTACCCAGGGACCACCCACAGGGGATAACTTGGGAAAGCTCCCCCCTGAAGCCATGCCCACACAGTATGGGCCCACCAGAGAAACCTGCAGAATGGTTATTCACCAGCAGGTGGCTGGGAGGGAACACAGGCCTCATGGGGCACAGAGGTAGCCACCCTAAGGTGAAGCCATACCTGGCCCAGAGCTCACACTGAGAAGGTCCTCCTGGTGGGGACACCTTCCTGGAGGCTAAGGAGGCCTGATAAGGAGTGTGAGGGGTAATAGTAACTCACAACCCCAAGAAAGAGGAAGAAGCTTGGGGCAGCTAGGCATCGGTGCCCTGCCTGGTCACCAGTCTGAGACATTTTGAGTTAGTCTTATCAGTTTGGTTAACATTATTTCTGAGCCTTAAATTAGCCAGGGTGGGGAAAGGGGACCCCGAAAGGATACCAGCCTCAGCCTAACACTGTTGGACTATCACATGACAAACACCTATGATGTAACAACAAAAGCAACACCACCCAAGAGGAAAGGGGTGAGGTGTAGGGGAGGAGGAGCCCCACAGAAGAGGCACACTACAGTCACATCCAGCCCACAAGAAACCATTGGAGTGTCTCCAGAAGAGTACAGAGTCATCATCTGAATATCAAGTCATGGCGAGCGAGTGGGTGAGGTGTGACATAGCTAGATGCAGGGCACATTGTGACACTGCAGCAGTAGCATCAGGTGGGAGCCTATCACACACTGACACCACAAATCGGAAAAAACTAGCTCAGGACAGGGCTACATGGCAGCACCTTGTGAAAGAAAGTACATCTTACTTTAAGGAAAACTATCCTGCCTTGGAGGCAGAAAAATGGCAGAAAGGGAAGGAAAGGAAACAAGACCAAGAAAGCTGTGGCCCAATCCTCCCTTTAACTATCACCGGTGGCATTTTACACAGAGCCTACAGCTCTAGGATGGGCCTTCTTAGCCATCAGTGGACTTATTTACAACTCTTTATTTAAACTCTTACTTTATTTTCTTATGGCGCTCTTCTTTTTTCTATAGAGCTCCTAATCTATACATAGTACATGCCTATGAGATTTACATATGATTTTAGTAAATCTCTAAACCCATTCTGCTATTGAATTTCTCAGTATGTGACTTAGTGCACTGTTTTTACATGTCAAAAGCACATTTAAAAAGATAAGTTTAGATAGCATTTTCAGCCTACAACAGATAAGTTAATAATACATTGTTTAGTTCTCTGTGTCTATATCTAAAGGAGTAGGTGATGATTTGTTTAAACTGTAGATGTTTTAAATGCACATTGATTAAACATTATTTAAAAACAACTTAAAGAGAAATGGTACATCAAATCAATGTTTAATTGATTCATTTACTGTACAAGTCAGGAACTGGTGAGACTAGAAGTTGATATCAGCTGGAAAGCATAACCTAAATTATCCATCAGGTGGATTCCATTACATTTCTGTCTGCAACATTAAAATCCTGCTAATCCAACTGAAAGTATTACCACAGACAGTGTAATGTTAGCTCACCAGCATGAAAGCAGCAGAACGTTACCTCTTCTGAGTGCCAATTGTTTTAATATAGCTAACCTGATTTGTTCCAACTGAAAAACTGGATCAGTATTCTCAAGAATTTGCAAAACATCTACTTGGATTTTCCAATCATCTGATTCATAGATGGCAGGGTCAGAAGGGACCTCAGTAGGTCATTGAGTCTGACCCCCTGCCCTGGACAGGAAAGAGCACTGGGGTCAGATGACCCTAGCTAGGTACATGTCCAGTCTCTTCTTGAATAGACTGGGATACCCAGCATGGGTTTCTTGTGGGTAGGTCTTGCTTGACCAATCTCATTCCTTTTAGAACCAGGTGACTTATCACCTGGACAACGGGGAAGAGATCAATGTTGTATACCTTGACTTTAAAAAAGTCTTTGATCACCTCTTGGCTAAACTGGCTAATTGTGACCTTGACATCACCACATTCCACTGGCTTGGGAACTGGCTCTGTGGGAGGACACAGAGGGTTTTGGTCAATGGGAGCCAATCATTTTGGTGTGTTGTGACCAGTGGGGTCCCACAAGGCTCTGTCCTAGGGCCTATACTGTTTAATACCTTCATCAATGATGTGGACATTGGTGTCAGAAGTGGACTGGCCAAGTTCACCGACGACACCAAACTGACGTAAAGCATCCACACATGAGGATAGGAGGGTGATCCAGGTAGATCTGGACAGACTCATGAAATGAGCAGACAAGAACCTGATTGTGTTCAACACCAAAAAATGCAAGGTTCTCCAACTTGGGAGGAAAAACCTGCACCATGCACATAGGCTTGGTAGTGCTATGCTGGTTAGCATTACAGAAGAAAGGGACTTGGGGGTCATGGTTGACCACAAGATGAACATGAGCCTTCAGTGTGGTGCTGCAGCTAGTAAAGCAAGCAAAACACTGGTTTGCATCCATAGATGCTTCTCAAGCAGATCCCGGGATGTCATTCTCCCACTGTACTTGGCCTTCATGAGGCCACAGCTGGAGTACTGCATCCAGTTCTGGGCTCCACAATTCAAAAAGGATGTGGAGAAGCTTGAGAGGGTGCAGAGGACAGCCACATGCATGATCAGAGGTCAGGAAAACAGACCTTTTGATGAGGGCAATGGGGCTATTCAGCCTGGAAAAACACAGGCTCAGGGGTGATCTGGTGGCCACCTATAAGTCTATCGGGATCTGGAGGAATGTTGGTTCACCAGAGCCCCCCAAGGGATGACAAGATTGAACAGTCACAAACTCCACTGTGACTGATTCAGGCTGGACATAAGAAAGAACTTCATTGTCCGAGCCCCCAAGGTTTGGAACAGACTGCCACCGAAGGCAGTTCAAGCACCCAGTTTGAGCACCTTCAAGACACATTTGGATGCTCATCTTGCGGGGATCCTATGATCCTGGCTGACTTCCTGCCCCTGGGGCAGGGAGCTGGACTCGATGGTCCTCTGGGGTCCCTTCCAGCCCAAATGTCTATGAAGACTCCCACACTGGGGAGCATCACCTCCCTTGGAAGCCCATTCCAGATTCTGGCAACCCTAACTGTGAAGAAGTTCTTTCTAATGTCCAACCTAAATCGGTTCTCTGTCAATTTGTGTTCATTGTTCCTAGTTACTCCAGGAAGTGCCTAGTAAATAAAGCATCTCCTATTCCCTGCTGCCCTCCCCTGATGATTTTATAGGCAACCACAAGATCACCTCTCAGCATTCTCTTGCAAAGGCTGAAGAGATCTAGGTCCCTCAGTCTCTCCTCATAGGGCCTTGCCTGCAGACCTCTGACCATATGAGTAGCCCTCCACTGGACCCTCTCAAGATTCTTCTCATGCTTTTGAAGTGCAGCACCCAAAACTGGACACAGTACTCCAACTGCAGCTTGACCAGTGCCACATAGAGGGGAAGCATCACCTCCCTGGACCTGTTCATCATGCATCTGCTAATGCATGACAAAGTGTGGCTAGCCTTGTTGATCACTTTGTCACACTGACGACTCATGTTCATCTTGGAGTCAACTATGACTCCAGAATCCCTTTCTGCTGCTTTGCTTCTGAGAAGGTCATCACCTACCCTGTAAGTGTGTTGGTGGTACTTTTTGCCCAGGTGTAGCACTTTGCACTTGTCTTTGTTGAACTGCATCCTATTTCATTCTGCCCATTTTTCCAACCTATCCAGATCCACCTGGATCCATTCCCTACCCTCTGGTGTGTTAACTTTGCCCCATAATTTGGTATAATCTGTGAACTTGGACAGGGTGCTTTCCATGCCCTCATCCAAGTCACTGATGAAGACATTAAATAGCACCAGTCCAAGGACCAAGCCTTGTGGGACTCTGCTGTCTCTCATCTTTCCAGATCAATATTGACCTGTCCACCACCACTCTCTGGATGCAATCCCTTTTGCCACCCACCTGACCATGTAAGAATCTACATCACAGCCTGTCAGTTTATTTATGAGAACAGAATGAGATACCATATTGAAGGCCTTCTTAAAGTCTAGGTAGATGACATCTATGTCAACTCCTGTGTCCAAGCATTATGTGACCTAATCATAAAAAGAAACGAGGTTAGTCAGGCAGGATCTACCTCCAGTGAATCCATGCTAATATCCTTTCAGCATTATTTCCCCTGCTGGGCTCCCACAAATGTGATCCTTGTAGCAGGAGTCCTACTCTCAGAGCCCCTCTGGACGTGTGGCCCCGCCCTCCTGCAATGGGCCAACCACCTGCTTATTCACCTGCCATGCCTTCATCTTACTTTTGATTAATAGATGATTGGAATCAGCGGGAGGCTGCCCATTTTTATGCGCCCCGATGACAGGGGGAACTGTCTGTGGCTCCTTTTCCTCCCCTACACCACAGCCCAAGCCTCGCAGATGGTTCTGGTATGACCTAACTTGGGCCTTGCTATTATGTCTTGGCCCTTCATTTGCTTTCCTCGCCACCCCTCCTCACTCTCGGGGCTTCTCACTGCCCCTCCTCACTCTCAGGCTCCTCACTGCCCCCTAGCTCAGGGCTCCTCGCTGCCCCCTAGCTCGGGGCTCCTCGCTGCCCCCTAGCTCGGGGCTCCTCGCTGCCCCCTTAGCTCCAGGGCTCCTTGCCACCCCCTTAGTTGGGTTTCTCGCTGCCCCCGTAGCTCTGGGACTTCTCGCTGCCCCCCAGCTCCGGGACTTCTCACTGCCCCCTAGCTCCAGGCTGGACCAATGCACCCCCAAACAAAGCTGCACCCTCTCCGGTGACAGGAGACCCCACGGTATCATGGAGCTCCTATGAGGTCTTCTCCAACCACTTATAGCCTCACCCAGTCCTCCGGTGAAACAGAAAACACAAAACGCAAAGCCCCTGGGCTACAACATAAAAGCTAGACCGTTCTGGTCAAAATACAAATCTCTCCCTACCAGAGAGAGAGTGAGAGAGTGCATCGACCCCCAGCAGGAACCAGGGGATGTTCCGACCATCAGAGTTCTCCCCTTTGTTCTGGCTGAGTTCCTCCTCCCTCGGCTGCCAGAGGGGAATTGCCCTCCTGGCCTTCTGCCTGGGCTTAAGGGCTAAGCTCCACCCCTTCCTGGCTCTAGGTTTCCCTAGTTGCTAAGGCAACCAGCACCTGCACAGTCCTGGTGACTGGCAGCTGCGCTTCCCCCTTTCCGCCACTAGGGGTCTCCCCCAAGCCGTTTCTGCTCTCAGTCGCAGGGCACCTGAGAGCTCTGTGACAATCCTTAATGTTTTTTTCCCAGAGTTTTCCCAAGGATAGAGGTGAGACTAACTGGCCTATAGTTTCCCAGTTCCTCCCTCCTCCCCTTCTTGAAACTAGGGAATACATTGACCCTATTCCAATCCTCTGGGACCTGACTGGAGCAGCATGAGTACTCTGTTACTTTGTCAACTTACTGTAGCAAACCTGATGGAAAAATCCTGCCATTCCACTGAATTTTTACTGATTTGATTGTCCTTAGTGCAGATTTTCCCAACTCCAACTGCTAGATCCACAACACACATTTGGATTTTTAAATCCACATAACTCCACTGAAATCTATGCAATCCAAACCAGATCATCAGAAGTATATAACATACAATTCCTATGCCAGGTACCTCATTCTACTGGTTTCATTGATTGTTCAGTGCATCTCCAATCCTCAGCCTCAGCTGCACTGAAACACTGCGGTACAGTTTGTCTTGATCATTGGCTATGATGGAAGCAATATAAGTAAAGGCACTCATTGTACTGTGTCAAGGGCAAGTTCAGCATCACTCCTCCCAGGGCTGGAGGTGGGTTAGGGTTAGGGTTAGGGCCCATACCCCTGGGAGGAGGCTGGCACAGCTCTCCTGTGGGGTGTGGGCCCCTGATCTGCCTGCCAGATGACAGTAGGCTGCCACTGCTGGCAAGTCAGTTTTGCTTGTCAACACCTTGAGGTGCAGTTTTCCAGAAACTTCTACACCTATCTCATTGACACTTGGCAGGCTTCATGCCTTTAGAAGGGGCTACCATCCCAGCAGGTTTCAGGCAGAAAATGACAGAGTTATAGGCAGTTTCCTGCTTCCCAATTATAGCCTATGGCCAAAACATCAAAACAGCAGTGAAACAAGGAAACAGTTTCAACGAAATGAAATGGAATAGTGCTTTCAAAGTTAAATGAAACTTGAAATGAAGCACTGTTCCATCAAAAGTTCCATGGAAGTCAAAGCAGAATCATGCTGTTTTGCACAGCCCTATTGTTTTCTGCCCAGCCACATGTATTGTATGGGAATGGGGATCAGGCATGTGAGAAACTTCAAAAATCATAAAATCATAGAAAATCGGGGTTGGAAAGGACTTCAAGAGGTCAACTAGTCCAGTAGTCCTCAACCTTTTTTGTTCCAGGACCCATTTGTAATCGATGGCCAGTCCCAACCCAGTGCCCCTCACTCTTGACCCACTGCCCCACCCTGACTCACAAGTGTGTGGGGCAGAGGGTGGGTGTGTGGGGCAGGGGGCAAGCAGCGGTGGGTGGGGTTCATATGCTGGAGCTCTGCAAGGGAAAACCCAGTTTCCCACATTTTTCTCCTTTAACGTAGAATCCATTTTTCAAGTTTGCTCATGACACTTTCATATATTCTTGTGACCTACTTTTAGGCCGTGACCCACGGGTTGAGAAATGCTGATCTAGTCCAAACCATTGCTCAAATTAGGAGCATCTCCAGCTATATCATCAGAGCAAGGCATTGTCTAGCCAGATCTTAAAAACCTCTAAGGATAGAGATTCTACAACCTCATTTGGTAGCCTATTTCAGTTCTTTACTACCCTCCTAGTGAGAAAGTTTTCCTACTTTCCTTGCTGAAACTTGAGACCATTGCTCCTTGTTCTCTCATCTGCCACCACTAATGGAACAGTCTAGCTCCTTCCTCTTTGGAATCACTCTTCAGGTAGTTGAGGGCTGCTATTAAATGCCCCCTCTGTCTTCTCTTCTCCAGACTAATTAAACCCAGTTCCTTCAGCCTCTCATCATAAGTCACATGCCCCAACCTCCTAACTACTTTCGCTGCCCTCCACTGGACTTTCCAGTTTGTCCACATCCTTTGTGTAGTGGGGGGCCCAAAACTAGACATGGTACTCCAGATGTGACCTCACCAGTGCTGAATAGAGGAGAAGAATAACTTATCTTGATCTACTGACAATTATCCTACTAATTCAGCTCAGTATGCCATTAGCTTTCTTCACAATAAGGGCACGCTGTTGGCTTACATTCAGTTTATTATCCACTGCAACCCCCAGGTCCTTTTCTTCAGAACTACTGTTTAGCCTTTTGTTTCCCACTCTGTACCAGTGCATGAGATTCTTCCATCCGAAGCATAGGACTTTGCATTGGTTCTTATTGAACCTTATGAATTTTTGTCTGCTCCAGTTCTCCAATTCTCCATTTGGTTAGGTCTCCCTGAATCCTAGACCCACCCTTCAGCGTATATACTACTCTACCCAGCCTGGTGTCATCTGCAAACTTGCTGAGGGTGCATTCCATCCCATCTTCCAGATCGTTGATGAAGATATTGAATAAAAAAGGTCCCAAAACCAACCCCTGGGACACTCCAGATGATGTCTGCTCCCAACTAGACATTGAGCCACTAATTACTACCCTCTGAGCCTAACAACCCAGCCACTTTTGTATCCACCTTATTGTATGCATATTCCCACCTTTCTTTTAGAAAAGAAAGGATTCCAGGCGGCAGACATACTGATTGGAAAATTATGGGTATTTCTGACTGATCAGCACTGGTATTAAAATTTCTTTTGGTAAGTTTTTGAAAAGGTATTAAAGACTATATTGGTACAGTAATGTTCTCTCATTTATAGACTGATTCTGCTTATTAAAAAGTGCCTGATGAATAGAGCAATGTTTTTTAAATGAAGGAATTTTGTGTGTTTATCCAAGGTAAGTATGTAAGCATTAATAACATAAGAACATGGACATTGTTTAGGATTAAATTAAAGCCATTCGCCTCATGCATGCTCATTTCCTTTTTTACTATTCAATTCCCCTATGATGCCATCTGATCATTTCTTGAATGTCCCCTGTGCTTTTGCCTTAACAATCTTGCCTGGTAGGCCATTCCACACGTTTGTGATTCTCTGCATGAAAAAAATGCTTCCTGACATCTGTTCTGAATTTGTTTCTCTTTAATTTCCATTTATGCTTCCTCATCCTAACATCTGTGTCATTCTGAAAACGGTAACTCAGACTGACGTTATCTGTGCCATTTAAGCTTTTATATTCCCCAGCTAAAAGCTCCTCTTAACCATGTAATGTTTTTCTAGTTCTTACTAATAGTTAGTTTAAAAACATTTCATGGCTGTAATTCATATGTTTTAGATTATGCATAGTCTTTGTTGTCATCTTTTGGATCTTTTCAAACACTGCACAACATTTCTTATGTAATGATGGCTGATGCTGTACACAGTGAACAAATTTCTGCCCTCAGTTATATCTGTCTCTCCAACTGATAGTATGGTTGTAAAGGATGGCAGAATTTGGTTCAATATGCTTAAAAGTAGTCAGCCTGGGAATGTATGTAATATTAATTTCCATTTTGCTATGGAACTTGGGCTTCTGGTAGTTCCACAAATCTAACATTCAAAAACATTTCCACTATGCCTTTTGGCAGCTTAATTATTAGAGCCAACTGAATAGTATTCAGCCCCTATTTATTTTACAAATTCCACCATGTTATGTCAAGAACTGAACTGGGTCACTCAAAATGGGAGTGGGGATCAGGGATGTGAGTATCCTAAAAGAATACATAAAAGCAGCATCAACGAGATGCTATTGCCAAATAACTTCCTAGTTTGACTTAAAATTGTAGAAAGTGAAAGTTTGCTGACATCTTCTCTTGTTCATCCATTTCAGACTTCAGCACACCAAATAACCTGAGATGATGCCTCTTCTATTGTATTTCTATTACTTTAAAACCTTATGCCTGGGGTCCATAATGTACACAAGTATTGCTTATGTGTTTGTGACCTAGTAAGGTGAGTCCTAAGAGTTAACTATAGAGTCTGCAAAATATTTAAGTCTGCTTCTCTATTAGCAATGGGTAGTCCCACTGAAGTGGTTCATAACCATAATTTGACTTTGAAATGTAAAATTTTTATATTGGCAAAGAAAATTGGAAAAAGTAAAGAAAAATGGTAGCTAATTCTTAAAGCTAAGGAATATATCGTTCAGATTAGGAATTCACAACCTTTTTTAGTCCCCAGGACTCCTTGTTAGACTCAAGGCATTCCTTGAAAAAATGCCAGCTCTTAATTCTTACTAATTTTTTGATAATGGAAAAATAATATGGCATTTTTTCTGTTGTAAAGAACTCAGACTTTTTTTTTAACACTATGGATTCTTATTTGAAATTGTTGGGTTTATCTTGCGAATAATGTTGGCACACCTAACAGTGCCAACATTTCATGGCATTCTCCTTTGAAAGGATTGAAAGGCTCCCCAGGATGTTGCACCACCCCAGTTGAGAATCACTGAAATAAGAATACATAGTTTCAATTGGTTAATTTTTGGCTCTAAGTTACAATTTTGCTATGGTTCCAAAAGGATATAGTTTTACAGGGCTGTCTGAAGCTGTTTAGCAATATTTCAAGTGTATACTATTAATTAATAAAACAGACCAATGTTTGTTCAATCACAGACAACTTGAAATGTGGAGAAGCCTGATGGTAGCTTAGATACTCTTCCTACCTAAGCCACCTTTGATTGCTGGTTGTGTGGCATATAAGTCAATACTTCTCAACTTTTTTAGACTTGAGGGACCCCTTTATAGATTTGAAGCATCCGTTGGAAAATGCCAGCTGTTAGTTTTGACCAGGGATCCTGGTTTCTCTGATTAAAAAAAAAAAATCCCCAATTTTTTAATTAAAATGTAACCACAAATCTATATTTTCCCGTGATTAAAATAAAACACCAATAATATATATTGTGACACCACTACATATATATATAGTGGCATTTTAATTTAATCATGGAAAAATGTAGATTTGCCATTATTTTTTTTAATCTGAAAATTAGGGATTTTTTTTATCAGAGAAAACCAGAATCCCTGGTTTTCACTCACTTTTTGTCTGCATAAAAATACTAAAATTTTCTGTTGCAAAGAACACAGACTACAACAGATTGGAATGGTTTTAGTACTGTGAATTCCTATACGCAAACTCTAATTTTAGCTTGTTTGCTCTAACAGTGCTACATTAGGTGGCAGCTACGGTACTCTTTGATGGATCTCAAAGCACCATAGGGTGCAATGACACCTTGATTAAGAATCACTGATTAGGCTTAAAGTGATTCCAGAATTATTACTGGGTCTTGAAATTTATGCTTCCATGAAAACTTAAGCAAGGGTAATGTTATCCTCTTATGTAATTTCCTTACATCAATTCCCAGAAGGTAGTTTCTTATAATTAATAGTTTTAAAAAGAGCAGTGATGGATTTACTGTGAAACAAACTGTGAAGTGGCGTGGGACCCCCAGTGACAGGGGGGCCCCGCTTTTTCCAGAAAGCTTCCTGCATTTTGTTTGTGGCCCTCCCTCCCACCCTGTGGGTTGTAAGCCCACTTCAGCCATTCTGGCTGGAAATTCCAGCCCCTCCCCTGCCTCCCCCCCATGGCTGGTGTGCCATGCTAATTCCCCAGTGGATGTGCCATGAGGTGGGAGGTAGGGTCCCATACCCTTCTTGAATCACAGGGCCCCAGTAACTATAAATCTGACACTGAAAAAGAGAGAGAAGCATGTTATTTTAGAGTGGAGGAAAAGAACCACAACTTTATTGAATATACCTTATGCAATGATAGGAGTAGGCTAATACTGATGCTGAGGTTACATTAGATATGACAGTAAGTGATTAATGCATTATTTAAATAATGTCTTATCCTACATTTCAGACATACCTAGGTAATAATGTGGTGAAGTAAATGTTCACATTTTTAGAGATGCTTCCTGTAGTTTTGTAGATATAAAGTATATGGGCTAAGAAAGAAAATTAAAGTGATATTTATCTTAATTTGCAAGTTTTTCTTAAATTATTCATTTACAGAAAGCAATAGAAACTTGAAATACTGGACTAGATCTTCAGTTTGTTTAATTTACCAGTTGAAGTTATGGCCCATTGTCCCCAGAAAATATTCAGTAGGAACAGGAAAGAAAACATACTACAGTAAAAGCTCTGTTATCCAGCATCCCCTGGGAATGGGGGATGCTGGATAACAAAATACGCTGGTTAACTGAGCAGCCCCAGCTGCCACTTCTCATGCCGTGTCTGAGGTGTCCCTCTGCCCCTCCCATGGCATTGCCGCCCCTCTTGTGGCATTGCGGAACAGGGAGGTGGGTCCCACACAGCCTGTTATGCTTCCAGGCCATAGAGGCTCAGCAGCACAGGCTGCTTTGCCCCAAGCAATGGGGGCTCAGAGAAACCGGAAGTGCTACAGTGGATGCCAGCAAGCCAGCTTGGAAGATGCTGGATAACAGAACTTTTACTGTAATTATTTTAGAAGTAAACATGGTGCAGGTGGTGTGTGGGGGGTGGGGAGAGAACAATTTAAAAATGAGATGTTCATCTAATGTATCATACCAAAGTGAAGTCAGATCTTTATAACTGACATAATATTGCACATTCAAGATGCATACAGAGAGGGGACAAAGGGCATTCTTAGCAATTTTGGGTGCAGTTTAAAAGAGCCTTTTTACTATATTACAATATTTACTTTTACTGCAATACTTGTATTTCCCATACTTAAAAAAAATCATGGTGCATTTAACTACTGTTAGTGATAAATGTCATCTTTTTAATGACACTCACTGTATATTTTCCAAAATCAAATGGAATAAAATTCTTTCACATGCTCTATAAATTGCACAATTTGATAGAAAACACATTTGTGATATTTTGGGATTAACAAAGAGTCATCTACATTTTGTTGTGCTGCTTTTCTTACAAAACAGGTTTGGCTTGCTGACCCTGGATTAACTAAGCTGCTTCTCTGAGTAATAGGCAAGTTTTCTTCATGGTTATATCACAGTGAAGCCTATTCAGATGTGATAACATTTTTTCTGCTGTATCTTGGCAACATGATTTATTCTGTTAACACTGAGTGCTACAGTCTCAAAAAGCTGAACCATCTGGGTTGAATTAATAGGCTACCCAGAGAAATAAATGAGAATGGTCTGATATAATTAACATGTAGGTAAAGTATATTTAACAGATTATTATAATTAATATGTCAGTTACTGATTTCATGCTAAATAGAATTGTGAATACAAGATATTAAGATTAGTTATTCTTTCTGTATGAGTCTAGTAAAAATGCAACAAAAAATGAGATCCTCGGAGTTCATCATCAATAAAATTGACCTTAACATTAAGAACATCAGATATGAAACTCCAACCAAACAGACAATGTGTAACATTATAGGCTAGCAAAGGCAAATTACTACTTTCATAAATTCAGAATTAATACCAGTAAATCCCAATGTGACCCAGAAGAAAAAAAAGCATAAGCATGCTGAATTTATACACACCTGAAGGCATCTGTCCACAAATATGGACAGAGAGGATAGCCTTGTTTCTTAATGCTTGCCTAGGTATCTTTTCTTGGTACTATTCAAAATAGAAAAATAACAAAAACAATTCAAATATGATCAGAATTCATGGAGCATAGTCACTTACACACTGCATCTTCATGTAGAACAGCTATAGCTTTTATGTTGGCAGCTGCTTTATAAGACACAGAATAACAATAGTTAGTTTCTATAGATCATGGGAGGACAAAATATCTCACTGTTTCTTACAGTGACTTCCATGACAAATTTACCTATCAAGATTATTAAGTTCCATTTCTTTAGATGCCCCTGGGAAAGGCAAGATTCATCTTTGTTGACAGTCTCCTGGGCATTCTCAGCTGAACTGACCTTAACTGTACCAGCTGGGAGATCTCTGGCATACAATTCCAGGTTCATAGTTTTCCTATGATAGGTTTGTGTGAGCGTTATTTAATTGGTGATCTAACAATAAATTCAGAAACAAATTGATTACTGAACAATTAAAAATGAATATATAGGATCTTGTATATCCTAGGATGCTTATTCTTATTACAACATGTTGTCAGATAAATGAAATCATTTTGAAATCATTTTGAACCCTTAGCTGCCCAATTAAAGTGTTTGGGTGTTCAGAGTATCTTCAAACTGTTATTGTTTTCATCATATTTATGCTGATAGTGCCTGAGGACCATGTGAGAACAGAATATTCTGCACTGGTCCAGTCCTGCAGGGAGCAAACCAGGAAAGCCAAGGCTACAACTGAACTCCAACTAGCTTTGAGCATCAAGGACAATAAAGAGTTGTTTTTCAGATATGTGGGGAGCCAGAGGAAAAGCAAGGGCAACATTGGACCCCTGCTGAACCAGATGGGACATCTGACAACTGACACCCATGAAAAAGCCAACCTATTAAATGGGTACTTTGCATCAGTCTTTCATCAGTCCCATGGGATGCCCATGCCAACCATGGGACAGGGAGGTCCAAGTGAGAGAGATCCCCTGCCCTCCATTAATGCTGACCTCATGAAGGAACACCTTGAGAGGCTGGATACCTTCAAGACAGCTGGCCCTGACAATCTACACCCCAGGGTACTCAAGGAGCTGGGTAGCATCATAGACCAGCCTCTGGCATGGATCTTTGAAAACTCCTGGTGTTTCCAAAGACTGGAAGAAGGCCAATGTGGTGCCTATCTTCAAGAAAGGGAGGAAAGTGGATCCGGCTAACTATAGGCCCATCAGCCTGACTTCTATCCCGGGGAAGATCTTAGAAAAGTTTATTAAAGAGGCCATCCTTAATGGACTGGCTGATGCCAACATCCTGAGGGATAGCCAGCATGGGTTTGTTGCGGGTAGGTCTTGCTTGACCAATCTCATTACCTTCTATGAGCAGGTGACCTATCACCTGGACAAGGGAGAAGAGATTGATGTCATATATCTTGACTTCAAAAAAGCCTTTGATCTGGTATCCCATGATCACCTCTTGGTGAAACTGGCCAATTGTGGCCTTCGGTCCACCATGATCCACTGGCTGGAGAACTGGCTCTGTGGTAGGACCCAGAGGGTGGTAATTGACAGAAGTCACTCATCATGGTGTCCTGTGACCAGTGGGGTCCCCCAAGGCTCTGTCCTTGAACTCATATTGTTCAACATCTTCATTAATGATGTGGACATTAGAGTTAGAAGCGGACTGGCCAAGTCTGCCAATGACACCAAACTTTGGGGCAAAGCATCCACACCAGAAGACAGGCAGGTGATCCAGGCTGACCTGGACAGGCTCAGGAAATGGGCGGATGAGAACCTGATGGTGTTTAACACCAAAAAATGCAAGGTTCTCCACCTTAGGAGGAAAAACCTGCAGCATCCTCATAGGCTCGGCAGTGCTACGCTGGCTAGCAAATCCCAGGACATCATTCTCCCATTGTACTCAGCCTTGGTGAGGCCACAGCTGGAGTACTGCATCCAGATTTGGGCCCCACAATTAGAAAAGGATGTGGAGAAGCTTGAGAGAGTCCAGAGAAGAGCCACGGGCATGATCAGAGAAAAAGGAAGTTTAAAAAAAAAAAGAATTGAAATGCTAGGCCAGGCTATCATTGGTCCAAATGGGGAATACACAGTGTTTGGGAATCCTCCCCTGGCCATGGAATGTCCTACTGATCATAACCATGAACATCACCCAAAGGGAAACCCAGCCTCCTTACCCCAGTTCGTACAGCAGTCCAGTGCAATAATGGGAGTATCCCTTCCCTTCCTCCCCTTATAGTATAGAACTCCTAATACAAATTGCCTTAGGAAAATGCAGCTGCAGGTTTCCTCCAGCTGCTAGCTATCTATGTATATATCACACCTTGGGGACTGATCAAGCTTTCTTGGTAAGCCAATGTGCTGCTTTACATTATTTTAAAGTGGCTACAAATAGATTCTTAAAGGTGCATTTGAAAATCCCACCTTTACTAATGAAGCGAAAACAACAAAATCAGTCAAATCTGCCTTGCACATATACATAAGAGTAAAATAAGACACAGTACTATTTGGGTGCAAAGGTATTCTAATTAAGCAATTATGAAATGTTAATAAATGATGATAAAATAGTTAACAGCACAGAGAAGGCTAATCAGTACCTACTATCTAGATCTTCTGTTTCATATAAGAACAAGAGACAATGTATTGAAATTAAAAAGTAGAATTTATTTTTTAAAACATGAAAGATCACTTTGTACACTACAGCATAATGAACTTGTGAAACCTCTTAATGACACATTTGAGACAAACAGTTTGTAAAGAACTACTGACTATAGTACAAGGTATCTGGCCAGAATTTGCTGGTGCCTTGAAGAGTTGGCCATTATATATAGAAAACCTAGAGTAATCTAGAGTAACCTATTGTATTGGGCCAAAGCATCACAATTTACTAGAGTGATAATAGGTGACATAATATTAGAAATATTAGAAAACAACACTTATAAAAATAACAATAATATTGTAGCTGGACACACATTATCACCCAAATCCTTTCCAATACCACAGTGACCAAAACCCAATAATGAGGCTATCATTTCCATCTCCCCTAGCTCCCCAGAAACATTTATGTGCCTCCCTTAATCAAGCCTGTACTTGAACACAAAATCCTTATAGTGACCTAACATGCTTCGATATTAATTATAGCAACAGATCAGCACATCTGATTTTCACACGTGCCAGGCACTTGGGAAGTTGTGCACCTTAATAGTGCTGAAACTACTGATAAGGTTTTGACAAAATTAGGTGAATTTTAAGTCTTTCCCTGAAGCACCTGACATTAGGCAATTTCTGACATGACGCTAGACAAAACAGCAACTCTTCCATTCTTAAACTCATACATAATTCTCACTGATTATTAAATTACATACACTTACAGTGAGTCCCATGTTAAAAGTAGCCTAGTACTTGTATATGTACATTTGAAAGTTGCATTAATACTGTTACAAACCAAAACTGACTAATTATCTCTTCATATTCTCAATGAATCCAATATCATTAAGAGGATAAGCATATTAAGTTTAAAAAATATGCTTAAAAGCTTTTCTTTTTTACGTTTTCACAAATGATTTGTCTTTCCAAAGTATGAATTTAATATCAGTTATGCTTGTTTAATTTTTGTATGATTCTCTTAAATGCACTAAAATTAAAATGAAAATCACATAAATTAAAATGGCATGTGCTGGGTTTTGAGAAGGAATCTTTTTTCTCCCTAAGAACACTTTTAAATGTGCTGTAACACAGAGATACTGTCAAATATGTCTCTATTAACTTATTTCCTTAATAGGCCATTAATACAAGCCTCATGTGGATTTGGAGAAATAGGGCTGTATCTGTGGGGAGAAAGTCTGGATTGTGATCAGGTCTTGGAATAAAAAGACGGGCACGAGGAGAACAGACAAGGTCCTGGGATTTTTTGAAGACTGCAATTACTGCACTAGTATTTGTGAAACAAGAATTACGCTATTTAAAGTTTTTCCCTGTACCTCTACTGCCGTTTCCCAATTCTTCATTTTTTGGGAAGCATCTTAATATAAAACATATAATTAGTGCAATGCAATTCCAGGACCGATTTAATTTATTTTTCTTAATCATTCCTTGTTTCTTAGCTTGTATTTAAGATATGGGCACTGCGCTCAAACCATAGTGTAGCCACTAAAAAGCAAAGTTCTTCTCAAATATGGAAACAAACTAGTATATTCATTCATTGTATTCTACATTAATCAGACTTTCTCTGCCTTCATCTCTGATTGCAAAAGGAAAGAAAGTTATGAGAGAAGGAAGGGTGTGGACTGAGTCGTCTTAGGGAAGAAGACTTATGAGTACCCAAAATCATCTTTGGGATGTTTTTTCATTTTATTTTGGTTGGTTGGTTGTTTGGTTGGTTGGTTGGTTGGGTTCTTTTCTGTGTTATTAAAGCCAACCTGAGCTTTAACTTGCAACTTTACATCCAGTGTGGACTGCTTGCAAAGTCAGTTCAAGAAGTCACCCACTTAGAAGAATATAGTAAAAAATAATCACAAAACTGTCAAAAGGTTCAGGTCATCAAAATGAAAACAATCTTATAAATTAAAATTTAACAAGCCTGTCTGATTTCTGAGACACTCACAAAACTCCTAATGGATTTCATGGAAGATATGTATGTGCATGAATGTGAGCAAAATTGTCATTTTGTGTTTGGAAATTCCTACTGTAGAATCTCAAGCCAAAAGTTTCTCTAATATTTTTAGGCAACTCTTTTCTCTATCCTTTATTTGTTAGAAAGGTTGAGGGCCTATTGAAATCACAGAAATCATAGAAATTAAGGGCTGGAAGGAACCTCAAAAGATTGCCCTGCTCTGGGCAGGGAATTGTATGTAATAGTTGATACATTAGATGATTCGATTATATAGAGAACATTGGTTATTATTTCAAAACCTTTGCAAAGGTTGAGTATTATCACTTTCTGATACAGTTTGTACTTTTTAAAAACCATTTAGAATAGGTGCTTAGGGCCTGTTCCTCAAAGAAATCAAAGAGAAAACTCCTGGTTTTTAAGTCTTATACCTTTATACAGATGATTTAAGTTTTTCCTAATGTTGACAAAATAATAATCCACTCATTCTTCAGAAGAGAGGAGAAAAATCAATCAATACATAGTTATCCTAACAGAAAAAAATTTATAGAAAATATAATACGAAAATACAACCCCAAAACTACATGACTCAAGCACCCTAGAAATAAAACATGACGAAACTTATTTTTTGAACATTATAATAAACAGAAGTCACAGTACATGAGCTGCTTAAGCATTGTCAAATTTATCCAAAGAGTTATATAGCCTTTAGTAGTGGATTTTACAGTATTATTTTGGCCACTGGAGGGCTCCCACATTGTTTCATAAACACCTTGGCAAAGGATCAACAACGTGAATATAAAGGTTATAAATTGTGTTTCTCTAGTTCCTACCAAGATCAGCATGCATGGAAGGTTTACGTGCAAAGCAGATTCAATTTACTGTCCAGTTGCTTCATGTGCAATTAGAAGGTGAGAAGGAGGCAGAAAAAACCCTTTCCTTATATATGTGCTATACAGTTCTCCACAAATAGAACACCTATTCAAAGGATCTCCTTTGTATGCAATAGTAAGGATTAGGTCTCTACAAAAACACAAAGGGAATAAAGTATCAATGCTTTGTATTGTCAGGGCAGTACCCCAGATTCCCTGTCAAGTTCAGTTCTGTACAGGCAATAATAACCATTATTGGGCTCCTTGGTTTCCAGTTACTGCTGTGACTCTCAATACAATGAATGTAGCAAAGAAAACATTTAAAATTGCTGATAAAAATCCTTTATTTTTCTGCCTTTGAAGAAGTGTTGGGCGGGTTTATCAAAAGAAGGGAGTAATTTCAGTGAAAGGGATAATGGAAAGTGTATTGGATGACAAGGAGAATGGAGGGCAGGAAATGCAACAATACAATTTAATTAAATTAAAGAACAAGCTCCAACAGTGCAGTATATGCAGGACTTATATTCTTTCTAAAGATAGTCAGGAAAAGTCTAATGCAGGCTATTGAAGATAAAAACATAACCATTGGGTCACATATTGATCTTCGACTCAAAGCTGATGTTCTATTGAATATTTCCCATTCTTTCTGACAATACACTTCTGTAATGCATTGTTGAGGAAACCATAGAGAGGGTAGTACATGATCTGTCTAAAATAGCACTCTCAGTCAGTGATGTTACTTCAGGTTATGTAAGATGATCAATATTAAGAGATTTCACATGAGTGACACTTCATTAAAATATGTATTGATATAGTAGCAACAGTTTTGGAAAAAGAACCCATTTCAAGCCAGACCTTTTGCTGAAGTTCACTGTTGCCACTTTAGTGATACATATCTTTTTTAGTTTATATACATTTTATTTGAAGAAAACAGTGTCCAGGAACTTAACCCAGGAGACTGAACAGTGGGGCAAAGCTGCTCCCCAGGGAGTCACTGCAGGGACTTGGGTGAGACATGGGAATGTGGCTTGCAGTGGGTCAAAGCAGAGACTTCAGTGTGTAGGGAGACAGCATCTGGCAGCTGCTCCTCTCCTCCCTTCCCAGTCTACAGCAGCTCCCAGCAGCTGCCCTTTGTGCCTTCTCCAGATCAGGGTGATCCTGATCTCTGGAAGGCATGGGAGCCTTTCCTCATGGCTCCATTTCTCCTGGTCCCTGGAAAGAGTTAAGCCACAGGAAATTGTACAAACATTCATTGTCATGAGACAAACTCTTATGAGAATGATTTCTAAATGGTTGGAGTTGGATTGTTTTTCTCCTGGAATTACTATTTTTGCTCTGGGAGAAAAAACTGGAATGTCTGTGCACTCATGGTTTCTACCAGAAAGCAGTGATTCCCTCAGTAGAAATAGAGCATCTGTAGGTGGCTTACCAATGGCAAAAAAGATATCCTATACAAATGATAGCCAAGACCCCCTGCACCAGGCACTATATAGATGCAAAGTAAAAAGACCAGATCTGCCCCAAAGATATGGATCAAATTTCCCAAAGATTTCTGAAAATGCACTGTTTTCAGTGTAAACAGGTAAATGAGTACCCCATGTACTTGTTTTTGGTAAAGACACATGGGGTTTTGTGCATACAGACTGGCATGCCCACAATTACGAGATGTGTTGGGATTCTTTGAAAAATTGGTCTCATGAACCCTTTTTTTTAGGATCATGATTTCAGGATTCATTCAGGATCTGTTTTAAATCTGTGGTGCTCAACCTTCCAGTTCCATGGGCCAGGTTAGTAGTGTGAGCCCAATCCATGCGACCAGATTCAGCATGGAGCTGGCATGCAAGAGTGGTCTGTGCATGCTAGCCCAGATCTATGCACTGGATCCAGCGAGCAGGGACAAGTCATCCAACTCACAGGGCTCCCCATGGGTCTGCAAAATTCAGTGATGGAGAAGTGGTGGCAGCATTTATTGCCACAGCTCTTGAAACCACAACAATTAATGCTGTCACCACTCTCCTGCCACCAAATTTCTGGACCCATCAGGAGTCCTACCAGCTGGATGACACAGCCCTGAGCACCACTGTTTTACACCTTGACAACTCCCCTTTTAGGGAGCTAGATTTACCATGAATTAATTTCTTCCTAAGAATCTTGATTCATAAAACTACATCTGGTGTATAGAATTGTGGGTTCTAACTGTGGAAAACCTTTTCTGATGAAAGATGTGTAATTTTGGGTCAAGCAGCATTTTTTAAAATGTCTTAAGAAATTGAATTATTAAGGAAACGTGCCTACAAAACATATCTATGCATAAACTATTATCTTGTGATACTAGTGGCCATTAATTAAAAATCACAGCCAAATACTATGTCTAGTTTTTATACTTAAACTTGTAATAGTAGAAATGTTTAATGCCATTTTACATGAAATCACAACAAGAAATTATTAGGTACATGCCATAGCTTTCTGATTTGCATTTAATAATTGCAGTCATTTTATTGTTCACTCTTAGTATTTTCCCTATTGGGCTCTTTGACTCCTCTGTTCCTTTGAGTTTAGGTTCTTTTTCAACACAACAAACTGTTGGGATACAATGGTTAAATAATGTGAAATTGCAGTGATGCCAGTAAAATAAAAGTGAGTTTTACAAAACCAAGTTCCTTCCCTGAACATAATAACAGTAAATTTCTAGGGTCCTGTAGTGCAATATCCATTAGATTTATTATGTTGCAATTCCCAATCCCACTAGTTCTGCCTGAGGGTGAGTATATTACATTTCATCACAGTTTCATTTTCTCCTACAGATGAGAAATGGGAATGCTATTGCAGTTATGTAGCATGCATGTGTTAAATCTGATCTCTAATAAAATCAAACACATCACAACTCACAGCACTTTAGCACAGCATCGGCAAAATGAAACACCATCTGTCATCATGTAGAGATTGCCTTATTATAACACAAAATCAAACTGCTCAGTGTGAACATTGTTATTTAATAAATGGGTAAATGGAAACTGATAATTATGATCTTATTTATTTTAAATGATTAGTTAAAGCTACAAAAAGTGCAGTATAATTTATCAGTTAGACATTATGGACATTATGCTAACATATAGAGCAAACATCCATAAGTCAAGTCAAAATTTTAAATGCATTTAGTAAGAGAGTGAGATAAATATGTGGCACATACACTTACAAAGACTTGCCAAAACAGGGGATAAGGATGCGAACTGAAGATACAAAAATTCATTGTCAGTACTGATGAGGCAATTGTAGCTTCCAATAAATAACGCTTGAAGGATGTGCTGTTAAAAAATTGTTACTAGTATAAGCCTAGAAGGTTTTGTGACAGAATGAACATCATATTAGGGTCTCAGTGTACTGTCTGCCTGATGCTATATTGTGCAGCAGTTAAAGGTTAGTTGTCTTTCCTAATATAAACTGGATTTCTAGTTCTAGCTTGGCTACTTTAATTCATACCCGGCTGAAAAAATCATACAGTGCATTTGCTGTTAGCTTGAATATACTTTCTTAAATAAAAATGGCATCACTCAGTGAAACTGGTTCTTTGAGTTGGCACAATAGAAAAACAGACTTTGGGTTCTAAAGTAGTAATTTAAAAAAATCTTGATTTGACAGCTAAAATGTCAGTTTCTTATAATGAGGATGATGTCTTTTTCTGTTACAAACATGAACACCTCTGAATTATTTACCTTTGGAAAGCAGCTGTGTACCACAATATGAAGTTTTCAAAGAGTTATTACTGTATCTACAATGATGATAATATGCTCTGATGAAATCTTAAAAGTTCCATTGTCCTCATATCATGTTTAAAGGACCCATGGGCCTGATAACTTGTCAATAGAAGTGTCTTATATACTAGCATTGACACTGTGTGGTGTCTGAAGGAGCTGATATAATGCCTAGGAAAACTCAGATCTAGGAATTTTGGCCATTCTATTGATATTGTATCATGAATTGAAGAGCCATTTATAATCTGGTAGTGTCCCATATAATGAATACATTCATGAATGTTCTGCTGATATTGGACTCAAAGGTATTATATAAATCTAAAAATATCAGTGGACATATTATTTGTTTGCTTGTTTCTGCTTTATTTTTTTGCAACATACACGCCTAAAGGAACATTTTAAATATATTGGATCTGCTTTGCAAAATGCACAGATTTCTGTTAGGAATGTACAGCTTGTGCAACTGGTGAGCAAAGTGTATACTATATAGAAGTAAAGAAGTTTTAAACAGTCCTTTAGTGTTAAAGGACTGTCTAATACATTATTGGCCATTTACGAGTGCAACAACTTGATTTGTGTGCACGCTGATAGTTATTGCTTGCACGTTAGGATCAAAGTTTTATGATATGTTTTTACAAATAAGGGTCCAGAATGAATAGGGACTAAATAAAATTGTCAGCATTAAGAATATAGGCAGCTATTCCTTCTTCAGTTTACCTGGTTGTTACTAAGTTTTGCAACATGCCCACATGTCATAAATAACTACCCAACCAGTCAAGACCCCTATAAAACTTAGGTACCAAGTGGTAAAATAAAAATAACAAGTGTCCTTCATGCCACGAATTCTCAAATCACCATACAACCTATAGTTATACTACTGAAATGCAGTTTCATGCAGTGTGATACACTGCAGCTGTTTAACAGCTCATATTAACACAATACACCAGTCTAGGACAGGCAGCAAACAAGAGTACTCTATTGAATTCAAAGTAGAAAGAGAAATTACAAAATCTAACCACATTTAGTTGGGCTGGAATTTAGCCAGGAACTCATCACTATGGCATCTTGAATAACCAAAATAAGTCAGGAACTTTGTTGTATAGTTCATCCAAACGATAGCACCTCAATCAGCATGCAGCCCTCTAGGACTGCTGTGGGGGCACTTGTTCAACATGAAGTGAAAGGGAAATTAAGGATGGTCTTTCATCCTCATTTGTAATAGTCTTTGCTCTTGTTGGCTGAAATTAGATTCTGAACATTAATTTAATGCTATGTTTTTATGTTGATTATATCAGATTAGGAAATTATACAACCGTATATGAGGCTTGTGAGAATTCTGAGAGTCTGCACATAGGAATGCTGATATACTTTCCCTATGTGCTTCATTTATTAAAGCACTTATACAAGGGAGTCCTTAGAGAAGTAACATCTTTCCAGTAAGGCTCTTGAGGTTTGGTTGCTAGGAAGTTGCATATGCTAGTGTTTTTAATGAGATTTAAAGTCTCATGCATTACATAGTATCTTCTGCATTTAGGACGCTCACCACTATTTGGCTTATTTTATACGTCATGCTGCATTTGTGATGTAATCTCTTTGCATACAAAACATCTCTTATAAAGAATTCCCTGAGAAATTTCAGAGATCACATTTTCACTATAAAAGAGAAAGCTCATCTAGCCTTTTCCTCTATTGACATGTCTGCTGCAGGAAGTCATACATGAAGAATTTGTTTCTACCTATTTACAAAAGAAACTTAGCTCGTACCACTTATAATTATAATTATTAATGTGAATATTGCATGCCTTCTCTAATGTTGTCTGTGGTAAGAATTCTCCTAACTTTGTTTTCAGAAGAGATGTTCAATGTCTGTAGGTTTTATTCCACTGATAATGATGGAGATAGTGTTTAAAAAGAATATTTTATAAGGACCCTTTCTCCTTTCACTTTTAAACATTAAATACAGAGGCAGTCAATTCACAAAAAGAATTTAAAAAACTATTTAGTTTTAACTGCTTGTCTTAAAAAAGAAAAATCACTATGTAAATGTGTAATGCTGAATTGGCTTTACATGTGGCCCTCATCCAATCTGCATAATAAAAGCACCAGTCAAAGGTCAGAAAATGGCAGCAAATATATTTCTGTTGAAAATGGAGACTGATAAGGCACACTTAGCTGGTAGTTTTAGCTTAAGGAACTGTTTTGATCTGCAAATAGTTTGGGAAATTAGATTTTTAACATTCATCAAAGACAATGAACTATGCTTTTCACTAGCTTTCTTAACACATAGTACACTGGTGCAGGATAGAGTGGGTTTTCAACTACTCCTCAGAGTACTTGTACAAATGTAGGAATTTAACTGTTGTAACTTTAAATGGGATTTAAGAGCTATAAAAAGGGATACAAAAAGTACAAATCATTCAGATAAAATAGTAGGGTAAATTCAAATTGCTGTAATAATTACTATTGGTCAGTGAAACAGTATTACTATTTTTTCTCCCCTTCTACACTACCTATCAAATCTATTGAAAGTTATATCCTTCTCCTGCATGACCTGTGCATAGAATGTGTGTATGGAAGATTGCTATAATAAGTATTATTCATGTCCCAAGCTGAGAAACAAAACTTTAGTTTTGCCAGTTTCGTTGAGCAGAATACAAGTGCTAAACAGTGGAAAACATTTCTGGGCAGCCTCTTTACAATATGTGTGTCCTATTTTTTCTATGCAATACATGGGTATGTTTCAGGTAATTGTACATCTAAGACAAAATGTCAAAAATGGGTCTGATTTTGTGAGGAAATTCAGTTTTGGACACCCACCTTGAGAGACTCCGGAGGTCAGATATTTTAGGTGCTTAAGTGCCTAAAGATGCAGATGGATCTAACGAGCATTTCAAAAGTATTTAAGCACCTAACTCACCAATGCAAGTTTTGAAGGTAATCAGTAAGGAATTAGGTGCTTCATCACTTTTGAAAATTCTTGTGCATGCCTATTTGGAGAGCTAAGTACCATTACAGTTGTTGTCAAAATTCAGAGATCCCAGAAAAGCCAACTTGCTTTTCTGACAATGTTCTTTGGGTGAATCTGATATCTTTTATTAGACTACCTTAAATAGTTGGGAAAAAATTTTCTTAGCAAGTTTTTGGGTTTAAAAACCCTGCATCAGGCTGAGGAAGCTTCTGCAGTTGGTGTGTGCTCTTCCTGGATGGAATGAATAGTAAAGAAGCCAGAGGCTGGTATGCGTGCAAGACAGGTAGTCAGTGAAGATGTAAATTGAGGAGTCAGTGGGTAAGAGACAGGCTGGGGAGGTGGGGGGAGGAGGGGAGAAGGGAAATGAATGTAGCAGGTAAGTAGTGGAGAGGTACCTGGGGTTATCAGATGGCAGGCAGGTTATAATGTCATAAATCCAATGTCTATATTTAGTCCATGATTTTTTGTATCCAGGAGGTTGATGAAGTGAAGTTCATAGGCTCATCTGTGAAAGGTGCTTCGGAAGTTCCCTTTGAGGATTAAAACGAGAGATTGCAGAGAGAGTGGTATTATTGTGAGAAATGTGCCCCCACAGGTAATTGGGTAGTGCTGTCTTTGATAGATTACCAGTGTGCATTCATTCTGGTGTGCAGTTGTTGTTTGGTCTCTCCTGCATATTTTCCATCAGGGCATTTGGTGCATTGGATGAGATGAATTAGATTTCTGGAGGTGAAGATGTAAGATCCAGGAATCCTGATGTCTCTGTTGTGAGGTGTAGTCATTGTGGGGGACAGGGAGAAGTGGAGCTGTGTTGGCTGGTTTTGCATTTCTTGTCATGGCTTGGTCTGGATCCATTCAGTGTGTTCTGTGCCAAAGGAAATTTGCTTCTGGTGATGAGTTTAGCAAGGTTCGGTGCTTGTTTGAAGGCTAGGATGGGTGGTTTTGGAAAGATCTCTTTAAGAATAAGGTCTCCTTCTAGTATGGGTTACAACAGTTTGAGGATTTTCTGGATGGGTTTGAGGGAAGGGTGATATGTCATAACCAGTGATGTGTGATTGGTGGTGGTGGGGAGGTTATTTTGTAAAAAAAAAAAAGACTCCGCAACAGGGTAGTACTTGCAGAATAGTACCCTGCTGCGGAGTTTTTGCATGTGCAGCAGCATACATGTAGATGCTGACTTAGTTGACTTGGGCACAGGGTACTTCAGTGCAGGGTTAGCCAGCAGGCATCCCCCATGCTGACACACATTCCACAACTTTTTCGTGCAAACTAATCACATATGTAGATGCACCCAGTTTGTACATGATTAGGTCTCACCACCGGCAAGAACTCTTGTGGCTGTAGGTTAGCAGCACTTATAGATTTTGAAAATCAAAGGCAACATCAGGCTGACCTCTCCCATAACACAGGACATGGGAAATTCTTGAAATCTTGATATGAGAGTTAATCTTTCAGAAAAATGTCCCATTTTGATTTATAAGTGTCCAGTGATAGAAAATCCACTACAATCTTTGGTAAGTTGTCCCAAAAGTTCTTGTAGAAAAATGTCTTATGTCTTATCTTATTTGCCTAGCTTCAGCTTCTAACCATTAAATCTTTATCTGCTGGACTGAAAAGTTGTCCATTATCAACTTTCTGTTTCCTACGTAGATACTGAGGAATACAGTCCTTAATTTTTTTTTTTTGATGAACTAAATAGATAGAGCATCTTAACGCTAAAGATAGGCTTTCCTATCTTTCTTCTGGCTCTTCTCTAACCCCTCTTCAATTTATTAACATCCTCAATTTTAAAATTTTAACATTACTGAATTTTGGATACCAGAATGGGATACAGTATTTTAGTAGCAGTCGCAACATTGATAACAGCCATCTCAATGCTGCTTTATATCTCCCTGTTTATAAAGCCAAAGAATGTAATGGTTCTAACAACTACAGCATTGAATTGAGAGGTCAGTTTCAATGGATTACCTGTATTTCAGAATCACTGCTTCCCAGATAAGTCCCTCCTCCTGTAACTTTTGGGCACTAGATGGCTGGTCGTTTATTAGTTCATGTTAAAATGCATATTGTTTGTGCACAGTTTATCAAGAAGTCTAAATGTTCTGCATCAGTGACCTTTCCTTGCTATTCCCCAAATCTTTTCATAATTTGAAACTTTTATCAATAATTTTATTACCTGTAAATACACATCCATTGGACGATAATTCCACATTTACAATTACATTTTGAGACCAATTAGTCTGTCAGATTTTAATCCAGGTAACATGTGCCAAGTTGATTTTGTATTTTTCTAGTTTCTTAATCAAAATGTCAGGCAGTACTAAGATAGATGCCTTACAGAATACAAGTACATTACATCAACACCGTTATATTTATCAATCAAACTTGTAATCTCATAAAAAAGATATCAAGTTAGTTTGACAAGCTATACTTTCCATAATTAACACCAATCATCATTAGTTTGTTTTACACCTTTCATTCTTTATTAATAGACTTTGTATCAGTGATTCTGTTATTTTGCCCAGGATTGATGTCAGGCTGACAGGCCTGTAATTATCTGGATCAGCCCATTTACCCTTTTTAAATATTGGCGTAACATCAGCTTTCGTCTTCTTATGGAACTTTCTCAGTGTTCCAAGACGTATTGAAAATCAAAATTAATATTCCAGAAACCTCCTTGGCCAGCTGTTTGAAAACTCTTGAGTATAATTTATCCAGACTTCGTGATTTAAAAATATTTAGCTTTAGCAGCTGAAGTTTAACGCATCCATAGTTACTGGGCAAAGGAAAATATTTCATTACAGTCTTCTAAGATAATACACTGTCTGGCTTTTTCCCAAAAACAGAATAAAAATGTTAATTGAATACTACTGTCTTCTACATTTTGATAATTCTATCAACTTACATCTAGCAATAAATTAATACTATTGTTGGGATTTCTTTGTTCCTAACATACTTAAAACAACTTCTTTTAAACTTAACTCTGTTGGCCATAGAATTCTCTCTTTGATCTTCTGCTTCCCTTATCAATTTTCTGCCATTCCTGGTTTTAAATGTATACTCCTTGATTAATTCTAGTTGATTTATGCTATGCACTTCCACTTTTTTTCCGTTTCTCATGAACAGATAATTTTATGGCTGCTTTAATTTCCCCTTCACGTCTGGTTGTGTTTTAACCATCACAACTTTACTCTTCATGAGGGTTTTTAAAGAGTTCCCAGTTATCATTCACATTTTTTCTGCTTAAATCCTTTCTCCCAAACTGGCTGCTTTGTTTTCTGCTTTGTGAGATGGGTCCTTTTAGGGTTTTGAATTATATATATAATTACTGATTTGGACTTATGGAAAGTTTGGAAAGTGTGACAATCCCTCATCAGGAAATTAAATATGGCATGTTCTTTGCAGATCACAAACATCAAGGCATTGCTGGCAGCATGATACTGACCATAGAACTGTCCCTATAAAAAAACGGCCTCTTAACTTTCACTTCCTGTCCTCTTTCTGAAATGCCCCTGTTGGCTGTTCCAGTTCATCTTGCTTGGCATTGCAAGCACTGAGCCAAAACTCAGTAGGCATGTCTATACATGCAATTAATTCAAAGCAATAAACTCCAAGGCTCATTGCATTGGAATTTATTGCTCCTGCATGCTGCATTTGAACATGCACCTAGGATCACAGCACTTTGAGCCAGGTGGGAGCAGCTCTTGCTGGCACAGAACTGGGGTGGGAGGGTCAGCAGGATTCAGCCTGCCAGCCAGGGGCTACTCCAATCCATCTTAGCATGCTGCAGAGGGGTTGACTGAGCCATGGGGGTGCACCAGTGTGGGGCTAGCTGGCAGGCAGCAACTCCCATAGTGAAGCACCCTTGTGCCCTAGCTAGCCCCATCAACATGGACACATGTGCTGCTATGCATGAAAAAAACTCTACAGCAGGGTAATAGTTTTATTTATGGAGTTAATTAGTCTCCTGTGGAGTTAATTAGTCTCCTGTGACCTAATAGGGCCACATGTACAGACATGAGATATTTACTGTGGAGCTAATTAGCCTACTCCGTAGTAAAAATTTCATGTAGATATGCCCAGTTTAAACCTAATCTAAAGTAAATCCAGGAAAGGGAATCACCTTTAGTATTATAGAAAGTAAAAGAATCCTTAGATTATTGTATCCAAATACTAAAACTGCCATGTACAAAAATCTCCTGCTACTATTTCTCTTGGGTAATCTCTTGTCAGGCAAAAGCTTTTGGTTCTCAGTAGTTATACTGCTTTGCCATCACTGTCAGTAAGGAAAAAGCTTAACAAGAACAACTTCCAATATTGCTTCTGCTTCTGAGATAAGACGAGAAAAAAATTGGGTGAAAAGAAAAAATGCTGGAAATGTGGCAGAGAGAAACTTACACTAAAATTTCATGCACAAAAAAATGCCACATCTTTACTCAGCCTTAATATATAAATGATGCCAGACTATTCCCTCCCAAATTAAAATCTGTGGCAAGATCTTTGGCAAGAAAATGCCCATGAAGAAATTATTCTTACATTATTTTCTCAGTAGTGTATGATTGAAGCCTACCTGAATGGTTCCTGGGACATCTGTGAATAGACTTTATGTCCTTATTCTTACAAGGCCATTATTCTGTTTGTGTCCTCTTCCTAACATTTCACAAGTTTCCCTAGCAATGAACTCTACCTAAACTTATTTTTTAAAATCCTTAAAGAAAAAAATGTTGTCTACACATTTATTCTGAAGGCCTTGAAAGGACTCTCAAAAGCTGTTTAGGTGATTTGTTTCCCTCTATGATCTTATTGGTAAAGAATTGAAAAACAGTAATTGTGGTCCAGGTGTGAGTGGGAAGAATAGTCCACTCATGAGAACTGTAATTATATGAGCCCACTGTTGCAAATGGAGTTACTTCACAGGTATCACATTTAAGTGCTTTGCTTGAGGATTCTTCTTCTTGTATTATTATTATTGTTGGACTCCTCTAGTGTGCTTAATGCAGTCTAAACATTGTAGGATCATACGCTATTAGTCTATAGATTTGTATAATGTGTTCTTGTTCATATACAAGTAATAAAATGTTGGATACTCTCCTGAATTTCTGGTTGGGAGATAGTGGCTAAATCAAAATGAGTTTTTTGGTAGAACACTGAGTTTAGCCTTTTTCAGGAGGCAGAGGATGTTGACTTTTTTCCCCTAGAGATAATGGAGTGCTTCAGTCCAAGTTGTTTTAAGGTGAAATACAAGGCAATGCCTCTCTGTGTTAAAAGTATGGAAGATACAGAGAATGCTGCTGAAACAGACAATATGGTACCTCTAAATTTGAAAGGATCTCTTTATTAGTGAATCTAGTTCTCCAGAAACTGCTTGGAAAAATTAGAAATCAAGACTACTGGAGCACAAACACTTTAATTCAGTAACTATATGCAGTAGGAATGGTTCTTAGAGTACTTTTATTTAAAAGAAAATGGAAAAATAATTGCAGCTATGTAACAAAGGTGGTTACCACATAAGCTATACAGGCATCAAATTTACAAAGGACCCAGGTTGAGGAAGAACTGTACTGAAGGTCTTCTTGGCAACTGTTGATCCTCTGAATCATGATGCATGTGCAAGAGGTCTAGGCATCCATCACACCAAGACCTTCAGAGCATATGCCTAGGCAAGAGTAAGGAGGACTCGGGGCTGCCCTAGACCTACCATCCCCTCTTTAGACCATTGAGATGGAGTCCAAAGGGCAGACCAAGTCCAGACGTTCAGTGCCTCGATGGTTGTAGCTTCTACCAGAGAGCAACAGATTAGAGTTGCTGCTGACTTCCTAACAACTCAGTGAAGATGTGTTTCTGTCAAAGTGATGTCTTTTAGCCTTTCTTCAACCAAGGCGTACCTACAAGGCAGTGGAGGCTATGGTTTTGAGGTGCCCTATACCTACCTTATTCTGGAAGTTGCAACATTGTGGTATCTTATAGGAGTTATCCTGCCACAAGTAGTCCCAGCACATTGCCACCGATCCCTCCAGTTTATGGTCATACCTAGGACCTTGTATTGTATTGATGTATGTTTATCATAAATGGAGATGCTGCTAGATCCTTGACTGTAGAGTACATTTTAGCCTGAAAGCAATGTTTTCCTGCAACACCCAAACAATATGAAAACATCCAAAGAGACAATTATTGTTTCAAAACAGGCCAGAATATAATAAAGCACGCTGTAATATTTCACTAGTTATTGTGAAGTGAACTGTTTCTGTTGTTAATATATTTTGTGCAGCTGGTATATAAAGGAAGGGTCTGAAAGGCAGCAGTAAAAGAAGCAACACTTTCAATGACATCCTTGCAAGCCAGGTTTCTCAAGCACTTTGCTCTGCCATGAGACAAAGATGACATACAGCATGTCTATAGCAAGTTACCATTTGGGTAGCAAAGAGCATCAAAAAAATCCAAAGCTCAAAGCTGAAAGCTCCTCTGATCATTCAGGAAGCCCCAGGATTTAAACTGTTCTTTTCTTATTCACACTAGCTTCATCTCTTCTTCCTTGGGTTTTAGTTCTAGCCATCTTCATTCTATTCAAATTATTATTTTATTCTGGACTACTTACCAGGGCAATAGCGTTTTCTGTGTTTGGCATTAACATGATATAGAGTTAGGTGTCCCCTGCTTTGTATTGATGCTGAAATCCATAGAATCTGGTAACTCCACAAAGTGCGAGTTAGGACAGAGTGGGTGCATCTACATGAAACTGTAGCAAAACCCCAAGTTTTTTTTGGCTTTTGTTTTTATTTTAAAATACATTCCCTCCCCTTCCCCAACCATTTCTGACTTTCTCTCTGCCTTTTTACCCCTTCTAAGTGGTTACAAGTACTACTAGGTAAGCTAAGTTCTTGTATGCTATTACTGTAATAAGCCCCTTTTTATATTGTAAATAGTGTTGTGTTATGCTTGTATTGATTTTTACTGTTTTATATTGCATTATATTGTATTCCTATCATTTTTGTATTAATTTTTATTGTTTCATATTAATTTATATGATTTAGGCCTATGTCTGTAAAGTAATATCAAGTCTCCATTTTGTATTTCAAGCCTCCGTCTTGTGTCCTCTACCTAGGTATAACTTATATCAGTTAACATGAGTCACAGTTACAGTCATTGATTCCTGAATGAGGGTGTGTGAGATACAATGGCAGCAGGCCTCTACTGAATGAGCAACTCAATGACTGGACCATCAGCTCAACAAGTGGGCCATTGCCTTCCATTGACTCACCCAGGAACCACAGACCCAGCATTTGAAAGACAAAGACCCTACAGAAATCAGCCAACCCACTATTGCAACACAGATACCTGGAGCTGCATGTCCTTGCCTGGAGTACACATGCTCAGTACACCAGGACTGACCCTTGCCTGGGCATGCCCCTACCACTAGGGTCATAGAAAGTCTGCCCCTATAAAAAGACAGACACAGAGGGGTCCTCTGCATCTGGACCAGCACTGTGCCATGCAACCTATCCACCCAGAGGCCCTGCCGGCAACCCCCTCTGGACATCGCACTGGAGAAAACCCCGACTGGTCATCAAGGATCAACTCACAGCCCAAGATAAATAGCTATCACCCACCTTCTTCCCCCAAACACAGGATCTGGACTCTGTCCCTACACACTTCAACTTCAATCTCTCCACCAAGCCTTTTCCTCCCTTGCTAACACTGTATAGGTGCGTGTGTGAGTGCTTGTGTGTGTGTGTATAGTACCCATAAATACTGTACTCCACATACAGTACACTGTTTGTTGAATAAAATTGTCAATTTAGAACCTGAGTTGGGTTTTGTCTTACTGACCTCCCAGCCTTACTCCAATTCCTGCTCTCTGCCCCTCTGATATTCCTCCCACGTCTCTCTCTCTCTGCCTTTGCCTTCTCGCAAATTCCAGTCTTTTCCTGCCTTCTCTCTCTTATCTTTCCTGTCCCTCTCTCTGTTCCCTGCTTCCCAGCTCTGCCTGGCTGCCTCTGCAATCTCTCTCTGCGTCTCCTTCTGTTCCTAGCTTTCCATTTCTGCCCTGCTACCTCCACTTTCTCTCTCTGTGTCTCCCTCCATTCTTAGCTTTCTGTTTCTGCCCCATTGCCTCTGCACCCACAGCCTCTTCCCTGCAGTTTTCCCCAGCACCCAGAGCCCTTCTCTGGCTCCTGGCACCCATTGCTGCTCCCTGCAGCCTCTCCAGCTCCCAGGACCCATGCCACTTTCCCCCGCTCCCCAGCAGTCCCTGCTGTAGTTCCCAGCTCCTCCCAGCACCCAGAGCCCTCCTCCAGATCCCCCAAAATGAAACTATAGATACTCCAAATAAACTTCAACCTGAAATTTTCTCTAAAGTTGTACCTAGAACCTTGCTCACAAAATTAGGGGCATGTGCAGAAATTGCATTTAGATTGATCTAATGATAGTTAGGTTGATCCAAGTCCCAATCTATGCTGACATTCAGGGAGGTTAAATTGGGCAAAAAAAATGGCCAGCCCAATCTAAATTAATTCAACTGTACAGGGTTAGCTTGATCTGAATTAGTTCAACTGAACAGGATTAGTCTGAGCTACTGAATGTCTGCATATATGGGCTGCACCCAGCCTACCTCACCACACCTGGGGTAACCTGCCATGTATCAGAGGGCATGTTGCACAGGTGTTCCCCAGGGACAACTAGCAGCAACACAAGGTGTGCCACCACTAGTTAATCCCTGGGGAGCCAAACATCCATGCTTATGTGGACACAGCCATTTGGAGCCTAGCCCAGGGCTAGAAAAGTCCAGCAGCTTGCTCCAGCCCTGGGACTGTGCTATTCCTACTCCCGCAGCCCTGACAAGACTATTTTTAGCTCCCCAATCCTCCCACTCCCACGGATGAACAACCTCCACCCCCTGCCACCATGAATCAAGCAACACCTCCCTTAGACCTGCCAAATCCCCTGCAGAACCACCCCCCATGTAACTCTGCCCACCTCTCCTCCAACACTAAGTTACTTAGATCAGGCGACTAGTGTTGATTCTGACATAAAGCAAGCTACATAATTGTAAATCACTAAGCTGTGAATCTTGCTATATTTACTCAGAAAGCAGGAAGTTGCTTACTTCAAGACCAAACCTACTATAAAAAAAATAAGATTTCTCCTCAATCTTTTAAAGTTGAAGTTAAATTTATAGTTGTGCTGTCTGGTGATGTTCCTTTTAATTCGGTACTATTTACCTGATTTTTTAAAATTTGTTTCACTATTTTCTTCCTTTAATATTGTAAAAACCTAAGGTCACTACTATGTTGTATTCCATAATCCCTCTGAACTTTTCAAGTGATAATCTAAGGTAGAATTCAGATCCTCCTATTCCAAAAACATTTGTGCTATTAGTAAAATAGAGACTATGATACTTAGTCGAACAGTTCTCACCCTACACAGGGCAATATAATTACCTCAGTCCAGAAAACTGGATTAAATCAAGCAGCCACCTTGCTCATGTACAGGCACACAATGTTATCAATTAAACCGTTTTTAATTAAAATAAAAATGGCAACTGCTACCATTTTATCCTCATTATTTTTGTTTTTACATATCTATTTATATAATTGCTTTATATGCCAGCCACCCCTGTAATATCTGGGCACAGGACAAACTGATTAAATTATCCTCCCAACAGCTCTGACCTGGGAAATAGTATCTCTATTTAAGCACAAGAAACTGAGGCACAGAAGGAAGGTGACTCACCCAGGGTCACACAGAAAATCTGCGGTAAAAATATGAGTTGAACCCAGATCTCCTGACCCTAATCCAGTTCTGAGAAACTATACTTAGGGTTCATCTACACACCATGATTTTTGCCCTCTCATGCACTGCAACTTTATGTCTGTTTTCACGAGCGGGATTTCCCAACATTTTAAAAGTCTTGTGCATTAAACTAAAACTCCTCGGGCACAGTTTAGTTTGGCTTGCCTGGAATTAAAGTGTCACATCCATAGATTCATCGCATGCAAACACAAAGGCGCTCAAAGACATGTAATAAGCCTCTTTGTCCACGAGATAGCGCTGTGACTTTTTTGTAGTTCACCCCTTTGAATTGCTTTTGCTTTCAAATTGCTTCCACTTTTTCTTTTTCTTGTGTGGGTTTTTCTCTTGTTTTCTTGTTTGCTGGCTCACTACTCCCACAGCTGCATGGCAGGGTATGGGCATAGGGTGGGGAGAGACCAGAGGGGGCAGCGCTGGACTGTTCTGCTTTCCTGCAGCACAGGTCAGGGACCTGGCTTATAAATTTCATAGATTTCATAGACATTAGGGATGGAAGGAACTTCGCAAGATCATTGGGTCCAGCCCCCTCCTCAAGAGGCAGGAAGTCACTGGGGGTCAGATCACCCCAGCAAGATAAGCATCCAAGCATTTCTTAAAAGTATCCAGAGTAGGTGCTTGCACCACTTCTGGGGGGAGTCTATTCCAGACTCTGGAGACTCATCTGGTAAAGAAGTTTTTCCTTATGTCCAGTCTAAAATGGTCTTTCAGCAGTTTGTGACCATTAGACCCTAACTTCCCCTGGATGCCCTGGTGAACAGATGTTCTCCCAGTTCCTGATGCATGCCCCTTATATACTTATAGGCTGCCACTAAGTCACCCCTGAGCCTTCACTTCTCCCGGCTCAAGAGTCACATGCCTATCAGCCTCTCCTCATAAAGCCTACTCTCTTGACCTATGATCATGTACATGACTCTCCTTTGGACTCACAAGCTTCTCCACATCCTTTCTGAAGTGTGGAGCCCAGAACTGGAGACAATACTCCAGCTGTGGCTTCACCAATGCTGAGTAAAGTGGGAGTGTAACAGGGTGGCCTCCTTATCAGGTCTCTGCCTACTGCCCTACTCCTGAGGTAACCACCCACTTCACTCACCTTCCATGCCTTGATGGAAAAATATGAGTTATTACTAAAGCACGAGGCTACCGATCACTCGCCCTGTTGACCCACTCCAACCTCCCTTCCATAGGTCTTATGCCTCGCAGATGTTACTTTGGTGTTACTTCTCTGGCCTATGGCTGGAGCAAACTGGGCACATAGTTGTAGCTCTTCTCTACCATCCCAGAGAGCCACTCACACACTACCCATCTCTCACTGGGGTCCCACTCACACTGCTGCCTCTCACCCAGCCTCTTTCATATTGCTCTCTCTCTCAGGGCCACACTCATCCTGCCTGGCCACACCCAGCTTCAGGCTTAGCTCTCCTCACCTCAGTCAGCCCTGGGCCAGTCTGCTGGGTGTCTCCTGCTACCCTCACCTGAGCGTTGACTGAGCAATTCTACAACTATAGGCCTATTTTGCTCCTGGTCCCTGGCCAGGCCACTATGCCTCCACTGGGCCTCCTCACTTCCCACACTCACAGGGTCTCACTACTCATTGCCCCTCTCACTCAGGGTCTCACTTACACCCCCAGGCTTAACCCTACCACCTAGGCGTAGCTCTAGGTCCCTCCTCCAGCCTGAGCTCAGCAAAACAAAAGGCATAGGCAGCTGGATCACTTACCTATCCTGGGCAAGATCTGGCCAGGCTTAATTCATTTGAAAACCTAGTATGTGTAAACACAGTTTTGGAATCCCAAAATAAACAAGTTTAAATTGTATAAACCTATTTAATTTAATGAGGATTAAAACCCATGGTGTGTACATACATCCTTGAAGACTGTATCAGAACATAGATAAATAAATGGAGACTGTCTTAAAAACAAAACCATCCTAACTGCAGGTGAAATATTCACTCTTTGACCTTCAGCTCACATACTCCACTGTCATACACAAATCATATTTTTGCAAGGCAGGAAGAATTTCACTTTCAATTGCAACAAAACCTCATTAAAATGAACTGGCAGATATGGACTGCCTTATAGAAAAATGGTGAAAAGCCAAAAAAAATTCTACTTGTACTTATATTCAGAAATTTTCAACAGCTTTAGCTGTAATATTTATTTTTTTTATGTTGTGTATAGAGAAATATAGATATATTTAGTCTGTAGAACACAAAGTCAATATCTTTCCCACATATAACAAAATAAGTCGTGTCTTATGTTGGCTGCATGCACTTTTGCACACTGATTTACAGTTAAACTGCTACCACAGAAAACTGTAATAATAACCCCTAAAGCACAGCTTACATTTTTTCAAGCAGGTTCTTGAAAGGTGGATATTAATTCCCTTCAGAGGATACTTGGTGGAAAGCAAACAGGTTATTTTATATGTTGATAAACTCATGACTTAAACTGCCTTCTCTCAATTACTGATAACACATACCATACTATACATTAACTCAATTTCAAACAAAAGAATAGAGTTTATGGAATAGTAACTACAAATACCTTGTCATGGAGTTTAGTACTCAGCAAAAACTAATCATTGCCTCCTGTGACAATCTGGCAATTTCACAAGCACTATGTTAGCTCTAATTAAAAAAAACCCAACAAATAAAAGAAGTTTTGGCATTTCCAGCAAGGGAAATAGCTTTTTGCAGTGAAAACAGTAACATTCAATTTGTTCATGGCAGAAAGTAGCTACATTCACAGGAAGATGTCCTCCATTCTCACAGGAAAAAATACTGCTTTCAGGAAAATTGCAATTTTTGGACAACTATAATTGGACTTCAATGCCTGAAGCAACTATCCAGCCCTCTATGGCTGCGGGTGCACAGATTTTTGCAGATTCAGCCAGTGACAACACAATTGTTTCAGGAACTATTCTGCCAAGGGGGCCAGCAGGGTACCATGGAAAATCTAGTCTTTGTGCCTATGAATGGAGACCCCACTTTATACAATGTTAGGCTCCATGAGATTAGCTGGCCTAAGAGCCACCTCTTTCCACACTCCCCCAAACACCTCTGGCCTCAGAAAAACAATCACTGGAAAGTATATATAGTCTATATATAAAGTATATGTGGCCTTTTACATGCTAGAGGTTTTCACTTGGAGGGAAGATGTAGCACCTAATATTACTTAGCCTTTAAATCTGGAACCTTTCTTCCACTTGAAGATCTTAATTTCCTTTGCCATCACTAATAAATGAACCCTCACAGCATCTCTACTAGGTAGACTAATACTTTTGCAGAAGGAAATAGTTAGGCATAGGAACTTAGTAAATAATACAGTAGCAGCCTGTGGCAGTCAGGAATTGGGCCCTGGATGCTGATTCCTCAGTAAGTGTTTTAACCACTATATTCAAAGTGTGACTAAAATGGAAAAATTTCTCAAGATGAAGGACTTAAAAACATGTTTATGTTATTTCAGTACAGGTACCTATGTTAGTATCAAATCTTTGTTACTCTTAATTATGACTAAGCTTTTCAATGGCTGTTCAGCATTCAGAAATTAGAAACTAGAGTGCTGTGTCTGATAGAAGGGGCATTTATACACATATTTGTTCATGCTGCAATGTACCAGAGATCTGGCATGCTGGAGCAGACTCAGTTAAACTTGCAGTTGTATAAGTAGCAAAATGGGCGTCAGCTTGGAGAAAATAGTGGTGGTGCCCTTTCAAACTAAAATACCTTCAATGTGTATTAGTTCAAAAGCGGACTGTTGCCATTTTCTGCTTGCTGACATGCATTTCACCACTTACACAACTGCATGCATGGCAGTGCCAGGTGCTTTTCAAAGCACCCAGTGCTGCAGTGCATCCATATGTAAAAATGCCCAAGAAGTTTGGGGTTCTGCTGAATATTTGAGACAAAAAGACTCCTTCCATGTGTGATGGATGACAATACACTCAATGAATAAAAACCACTTATCTGTCTCAGGTATTGCATGCATGTGAATCCCATTTGAGGCAGTGACATCCAGAGGATCCAGCAGCCTCTTTAATGACCAAAAAGTTTTCGACAAATTGTAACATAAAGCCTAAACATATTGACTAGAGACAGAAGTTACACATGAATCGGTTTAAGTGATCAGAAACCAGTTTAAACCTGTAACATAACAGAAGTTCAGTGCACATAAACCATTTTCAAAATGGCCAAAACTAGTTTAAGATAGACCTGGTTGAACATAGTATCAGATTTAGCTGATTTCAGTCAAGAACTTCTGTTCCAGACCCCTCCCTGGTTCAAGGTAACTCACAGTTCCCCAGCATCCCAGGGTGTTTTGCAGCCCTTGGCTGGGCTATGCAAGTCTGTCTGCTCCAGTGGACTACGGTTGGCCTCATCCCTCTGCTTCCTAGTCGGAACACTGCTCCAGCTGACTGAGAAGGGGATGGGGGTGGGGGTGAGAGTGGGAAACCTGGGTGGGGAGTACAACTGGGTCTGCCTGATAAGGGCGGAGCAGTCCCTGCCAGGCTTTTCCCCACTCACTGCTTGAGCATAGGGGGCAGGGATGTGGCCAGATGCCAGCCCCAGGTTGACACACTAAGGCAGAGGGGAGGAAGGGGGGTTTAAACCAGTTTAGACATGGGACCCCAGCTAGGGTCTGCCTGACAGAGGCACAGCAGCCCCTGCCAAACAAACCCCAGCTGGGGTCATGTGTGGGCAGGAGAAGTGGTTTAAAACCCTACCCAACCTCTCCACTTCAGTTTACCTGCCCTGGCCAGCATCCGGCCACACCCCTTGCCCCCTACACTGGCAGGAGTGCAGCAACCTCTGTCAGGCAGATCCTGGCTGGGTTTAACTCCCCTCCCCTCTGCCTCAGAATGTTGTCCTGGGGTGGGATCTGGCCATATCCCCACCTCCACTCCAGTAGATAGTGGAGATAAGCCTGGCAGGGGATGCTTGCCCTGTTCCCTGTCAGGGACACCCTGGTTTGGGTCTGTGCAGGCCAGGATGGGAGTTTAAACCCCGCCCCCCACCGTCATACTCAGCAGGCCTCTGGGGCCTGGCCACGCGCCCCTCCTCTCCCCCCTCAGCTCAAGCAGGGAGCAGGGAAAAGCCTGGAGAGCTTCTCTTCCAGCTTTCCTCCAGCCTTCCCACCACTGCCAAAGGAAGTGTAGAGGAGTTGCTCTAGCACCCCCTGGCTTCTAGTCTGGGCCACTGCAGGCATGTGTGTGCTTTTCCAAAATCAAAGGTGAATGTCTGTTCACTTGCTTCTTAGTTCAATCTATACAGTTTAGACTAACCTGCAAAGATTGAATCAATTCAGCCTTGAGCTTTTTGACTGTCTCTACTTAGCTATTTTGACAGCTGATACACTGAGCTTTGCTTTTACCTGTGCAAGTGCAAATTCTAGAGCAACCTCATTTTGGCACAACAAGCTTTAAAAGCTGCACATAAGGGTAGGCTGCAACAGGCAGGTAGGATTATAGCACTTGTAGTACAGGGAAAGTGTATGAGAAAAGCCATGGTGGCATTGCTTTCAGCACAGGTTAGTTACCCAAGTGAGTACCCAAAATTCTGGACAGGTTTGGACAACCTGCAGTGAAACCCATGCGCACATCCACATATGCAAGCACATGTGCTTGCAGCAACTCAAATAGAACTGGTGCAAATTTGAGCCGGGGCTTTTTGCCTCAGTGCATGTGCCCAGACATGCACTTTAGTGTGGAGCAAATTGTGCCACTTGGAACAAAATAACTCTGCCTGACTCCTCCCAGATCTGTAGCAAGGGGGAGCTAGAGGCTGAGGCCAGCACCTGTGCTGGCCCCAGCAGTATAAAAATCTGCCCTGGCAAGTAGCTCAGTGCTACTCGTTCTCAGGAGCTTCTGGGGCCTAGTAGGTTGGTACCTGGGGACACTACTCCTTGTGCCAGATGGACTGCTGAAGCAGCCCTGAGAGTTCCCTACACTTTCTACCCACTGCAGCAGTCTGGCAGTGGAGGCTGCTGCCTGGCTGTGACCTGCTGCCACCTGCGACAGCATGTGGCCCCAAGGCTGCACACCTGACAGACCTAGATGGAGACTGCATGACCATTAGAGGCATCTGCACCTCTGGGCCAGCTCCCAGTGGGCTGTGGCTAAACAGTTGGCCTTTGTGCAGCACTATTGACGTGTGCTACCGCCCAGCCATCTGGGCAGCTACTCCCCGGAAGATGGTCTCAGTACAGTGGCCTGTAGGCCAGCCACCTCCAGCTGGGTCCCAGGTATCAGCTCTGAGCAGGCTCTTCTTCCTGGGTCCTGCCATTTGCCTCACTAGCAGGAATTCTGGTGTTCCTTATTTAAAAAATTGCAGAATCCCTGATTCAAACAATCCCAAAATCCATGGTCTTCCACAATGAAAATAAAAGACAACTAATACACACATACACACACACACGTATATGTAGAGAGAGAGAGAGAGAGAGAGAGAGAGAGAGAGCAAATCAGTTGGGCAATGTTTTATTGATATATTTACAATTTTAAAGCAATTTGCCACTGGTAGCAAACAAGCCTACCAGTGTCTCTATTATCATAATAAAATAAATGCTAAATATCTATACAGTTTGGCATCTACAGCCCCCGCACCAGGGACCCATATCCCCAACATGGGCTAAAGCCCCCCTGCAGGGCCCACGTGCCCCCACCCACCCTCAACCCCCTGTGCTCACTCCCGCATCCCCCCACTCACTCCCCCCCACTGTTCCCAGCCCCATCATCCCCGCACTCACCAGCAGTAGCAGTGGCCACCAGGGCTGCTCTGGGCCTTATAGCATAGCCCCCCATGCAGTGTGGGGCATCAAGGGGCAGTGGGACTTTGCCCCAGCCACCTGGCATCCATACTGCTTGTCAGGAAGCTCAGTGCCGCTTGGGCTGAGCAGTGCTGGCCTCCTGGTGACAGCTGCAGCAGTCCTGAGCTGCCAGAGAAAGAGATTTGAGACACTGCAAGAGCAACGTGTGTGCTAATGTGGACACACCCCATGTTGCTACAGCTATGCTTTAATTTGTACCCAAGCCTAGATTAAAGCTAATTCAGGTACCCCAGTACATGCTGGAAGACTCCTATTTTAGGAGTGTTATAAGTTTTGGGGGGTTTTTATTTCACCTTTGAAGAACATTCATAAGCAAAGAGAGTTGTAAATAAGTCATATTTCCCAAGCAACGATTCTAATATATCTAAAAATATTAGTAAGATTGCATAATGATTCTTCAGTTTAAACATGTCTATTTCTAAAGCAGAAAAAACACTGTAGATTAATACATAGGTCCAACATGTATTAAAGTTCAAGAATGATCTGAAAAGGCATATTTTTTGCTAAAAAAAAGTGTATAACAGGTAAATATTCCTTGTTGAGTATATAAAAAGACAAACAGTATTCTGTACAAGTGGGTACAGCTTGAAGATTACACCAAACATGAAAAAAGCCAGATCATTAAAACTGTAGACTCAGCAACAGGTGATGAGAAACATGCCCCAAAAGAAAGAGCAAGCCCTTATTAACTGCTTCACTGAGAATAGAAATTAAATTTCCTTTAGCTATTAAATAGTGGCTTCAAACTCCAGCTAAATGTTCTATAATATTTTCTCTTGTTAGAAATCAGAAACAAACAAAAATTGCACTAAATCTAAGCTGAGCTTGATCATGTGTTCTTTATAACATGTGAAGAGGCAGAAAGAATATTTTGGACACAGCCAGAAGAAAAAGGGAAACACTCTGTCAAGGAAAGAGGCTTTTCATTTCCTTAGTCTTAAACTATGCCACACAATCTAGGAAATAGAAGGGCTTGTCTTTCAAGACAAGATGGAAGACAAGATTTTCCACAAATATGTTCTGACAGTGCCTTTCCCTATCGCATGAAGTTAAATGTGTTTTTCAAAGAGACAAAGCATATAATGCTGTGATTTTGATGTGGCTAAGATTTTCATAGATTCTTGTAAACTTCAGGAACACAGAAATTGAAACTAAACTGATGACAGAAGCTAAAAGAAAAAGGGATTTCTTCCTTCTGGATTTTTATGCTTATCAGATCTCTTGTCCTTTTCTCTTTTAAATTAAACATAGACTACAGTATAATATTCACAATGAATAGGGAAATTAAATCTAAATGTCTATATAGGACACAGTACAGTTTATTGCGGGGAGAAGGGGCTTATGAAATCATACAAAACTTTTGGACTAAATGCATTGGGGAGCAATGAAAATGCATAGACATAGAATAAAATAGAATAGAATAGAATAGATGGTGGAAAAGTTTGATGTGATATTGGCCGCTTTTCATTAATTACCTATTATTGTCATTCGTTTTTTATTTGTAGTTATTTATTTGTTTGTTTCTATATAAGCCAGAAGAGCATATTTTATACTGTGTTTTTTTATACAACAGTTTTTTATGGTACTTAATAATTTATATATTTTTATACAACTATTTATATTTTTATAGCATACATAAAATTTGTAGCATGCAAATAAGGGTTTAAATTTATAAAGTTCCATCCAGGTGTGGTGTATTTTTTTTCATAAGTGGTTTGGTGTGGGCAGCTATGGCTTTGGGGACAAAACCGGCACCAGGATGAAACTGGTGGTTGGGCCAGCCCAGGCATGTGCCATGCAATGACCCATAGCTGCTGTCTACTGGGCTGTGTAAGGGCCCCCCTGACCACCAAATAGGTGGATTAATACATGGGCCAGCTGTACATGGCAGGGTGGCTGACAGGTACGAGGCGGGGTGTGGGGGTGGTACAAATACACCAGAGCCCTAGGAGTGGCCAGAGCCACCAGCAGCAAGGACTGGAGCTGGGCACAAAGAGTCTGGCATCCTGCAACAGTGACAGTGTGGCCCAGGGCATGGCAGGCTTCAGATCATGGCTCTGCTCCAGCTATGGACCATGCTGTCACTGCTGTAAGATGCCAGGCAGGCTGTGGTATAACTCTGCACCATGCTGCGTGCCCTGCAAGGATGGACAGCACTAAGGGGGGGCTATAGCCACCCCAAAATTATACATAGCTGCATGCACAGATGTGAAAACTGCCAGTGTACCTAGGCTGCTCTCTACGGCACCCCAGGGCCACACTATCACAGCACTCCTGCTGCTGAAATCTCCATGGAAACCAGCCCAAGCCACATGAACAGGGACTGCTGGGAAATGTAGTCCTGCTTAAAAAAAACATGGAGGGACAGAACACAACATACCCCCCTCCCCCCATTGTGGCCATACACAGTGGTAGTGGTGGTCCACAACATGTGATTTTCATGCTCCTCCCACCCCCCTCTGCACCCCTCAACTGTGCACAGAAGCTGCTGCCTCCTGAAAGGTGCAGCAGCAGCAGCAGCAGGTGAAGCAAATGGTAAGTTTGCAATTGAAGGGGTGTGTCTTCGCACATCTTGTTACTTTAATAGCTTGGGGTAACTTGCATCTTTCTTATAATTGCCCTCCAGAAACCCTATGCATGGCAGATGCTGCTGCCAGACCCATCCCCTAGGCTATGCTGCATCCTGGATTATATTTAGTAGGGCTGTGTGAAGCTTTGGGTGCTGATTTAATTTGGAGGAGATTCAGCCCAATTCGGTGGCTGGATCTTGAAATCTGAACTGAATTAGGAGACCAGTAAAAAGGTTCCAATCAATTCAAAGCTCTCTAAGTCTTCAGAAAAGATTCAGAGAGCTTCAATGATTTGGGCACTCCCCACACGCTGCAGCAGGGAGCTGGACACCATAATGGTAAGTAGCAGGTGGGGGAAGGGGGGCTGTAGGAGGAGGGAGGAGACCATGGGAGGACCACTACTGGGCCCCATCTCCTGTCTGCTCCCCCAGGCCCCCTTACCCCTGCTCGCTCCCCCAGCATCACCCCCCCAATGGCTGCCCTGCCCATCCCAGCTCCTGGCCCTTTAAAAAAAAGCCCCTATGCACCCAGTGCTCCCTGGTGGGGGGAGCAATCACCTCTGCATGAGCCCCTCAATGCCCCTGCTCCCCCAGTCCCCCCCTCATGGCTGCCCTGACCACTGCAGCTCTGGCCCTTTAAGAAAAAAAAATTGAAAAATCCCTCCCAGACTCACCAGTTCTTGCAGTGGCCTTGGGCCTTCGGGGTGCTTGTTGAACAGTCCCCCATGTGGCACAGGGCAATGGGGAGTAGCAGAGATCACCCCCCACCTGGCAGGAACCAGGGTGTAGGGGATTTTTTCTTAAAGGGCCAAAGCTGGGGCAGGTGGGGCAGCCATGGGGAGGCTGGGACATCAGGAGGGGTGTGGGGCAGCCAGTGGGGGGCAGTCCCCCCCGCCCGGCAGCACACAGTGAGTCAGGGCTTTTTTTTCCTTAAAGTGTCAGAGGTGGGGTGGGTGGGGCAGCCATGGGGGGCACTCATGCAGAGCCCTCCATGCAGCGGGGGACAGTGGGGGGCAGCGGGGAGTGCCCCCCTGCCCAGCAGCACCCAGTGAGTCAGGGCTTTTTTTTTCAAAGTGTCAGGAGCTGGAGTGGGCAAGGGTGGGCCTGGGTGATTTGGAGATTTGGCAACAGCTGAATCTCCAAATCACATTCAGCTGAATCAATTCGGGACAGTGATTCAAATCACTCAATCAAATCACTGTCCCCCGAATCGGCCAAATCTGAATCCAAAGCAAATACTAGCCACTTCACACAGGCCTAATATTTAGGTAATGACAGACATAATGCTTGGAGGATGAAGTAAACATGATGTTTATTAGAGCTCTATAATGCATTTATAGTGAAACCTGGAAACCCGTGGAACTCATTTGATAGTTGCAAACTTGACATTCATATCAGTTTCATCCAAAGATTCAACACGCTCTTTAAGCTATTCATGGGCACATGGGTTGATTTCAGGTAAGGCTAAAACCAGGGAAATGTAAGATATTTTCCCACAGGACTCTTCTGCCTCATTCACTGGACTATATGGATGGATTTCAATGAATGAGGCACCAGCTCAACATGTCTGCTGATGTCATTCAAAGCATGTCACCAAGCATTGCTTGCTGTATGGAACGCCCTCCCCAGTGCATATCCAACTATTCATTTCCTCCTGTTCTCTTCTGGGGTATTCATAAGCAAAGTATTTTGATGCCTTCTGAATCATAATTCAATTATCTTCCCAAATCCCAGATCCCAGGATTAGAACTGAAACACTCCCAACCCCATACTCAGACCATGTTGGCTTTGCATTAAGGTGAAGATATCAACAACTCTCACTGATTTCTGTTGTAGTTTTTAGCATTTAGCCCTTCTTTAAATCAGGCTCTAAGTATCTTAGGCTAGGTATCCAGAAAATGAAAAATGCATGAATGTTTGCTTGTATTTGCAAAATCTGAAACAAGTCAGAGATGTCAGAACTACATAGTCATCTCAGGGGGACTTAATTCCCACACCACTGCCAACAATGGTGACATGTAAAGTATTAATTATTTCATTGCTCAGAAAAGCATGAGAGAAATAAAAGAACCATATTCTGTTTGATCTACACTAACAAATCATTCCAGTACTTTAAAGTGATGGCAGTGAGAACTGCTATCTTTTCGTAGTCCCCTCCCCCAGTCAAGAAAAAGGCCAAACACAAGTCTATCAGTGCTCATTTGAGGGGGGAATTAAATGATGTTCCAGAAGCCCCACCCACAATGCTACCACCACATAATGAAAGAAAAGCATGAGGAGTCCAGCAGACCTCATGGATCTATTTAAACTTCAGTGAGGGTGTCGCAGAGCACTAAGGTGCCTGCTCCTTTACGAGCATAAACTACCTAAGGAGAGGGCCCTAAGAGTCAACCAGAAACCCCACAGGTGCAGGTTACTATGGCAGCAGGCTAGCAAGGGAATTAGTCTGCACCTGCACTCAGTCAGCTGACTGGAAGAAGGCAGTAGGGCGACCTCCCTATTTATGATAATTACCAACAAGATGTGGCAGGTGAGAAAGAGGGTCCCTGTTGGGCTGGATTGGCATGGTCAAGGAGCCCTAGCAGTATCATGGCTACTCCTGGGAACTCAACCCCGTGACAGAGGGAGAGCAGAGTTCATGGATCATAGATAGCAATACAATCAAATCTACTTGGCATGGCTATACATGAATATTAATGTGATGCAATAAGCTCTGGAACAGTTCATGGGAGGTGATTGCTCCCAGGTGCATTGTTTACACATATGCCCAGGACCACATTGTGTTGAGCTGGGAAAGTGCAGCCCCAGTGGGCAGGGAACTTGGGGTCATCTGCGAGCTTGAGGCTGTCCCAACCTGACTCAACATGCTGTGAAGGGCCCGGCTGGGCACAAGGGTGCAACAGCATATGACTACCATCAGGCATCCCTGCACTGTAGCACCCTTGTGTCCCAGAGAGCCCTGGTTGCTGTCTACACATATATTGCAGTAGAGTAAATGACTCCACAACAGAATAGCACTTGTGTTGGTCAGTACAATCCTGCAGCACAGTTAATTAGCTTACTTGAGCCTAATAGCACCACTCATGTACACCAGTGACGCTTTACTGTGAAGGTAATTAGGCAACTGCAGTAAATGTCTTGTGTGGATACACCCACTGTGAGGAGAATACCATGTGGGTGGATCTTGGAAGAGACTTGTATATAGTAAAGTGGATTACAGCATTTAAAAAAAAAATCAGTATAACTACAAAGATAGGTTGGTTAAAGTTAAATAAAAATGCAATGGGAAGAACAAAGGCATCGATGTTCAGCAGAGCCATGCTTGAAAGAATACAAATAATATTGGGAGAAATGTAATGAAATAAAGTACTGAAGAAAAAGAATGCTAAGGATGATGAGAAAGGCCCAGAGACAGGAAAATGTACATGAAAGATATGTATGCCTTCTAGCAATAAATGCACTAGGAATCAAAATATCCAATGTGGGTAAACAAGGAAACACAAACTAATAAAGAAAAAGGAGGCATCTGTGAGATATGAAAACAACAAAAACCTAGAAAACTTAGGGAAACTACAGCATAAGTACAAAAGTGTCAAATATATATGTATATAGAAAGCAAGGTGGAGAAATTTTAAAAAAATGTCAAGGCAAAGAAATAAGACATTTTCCAGTTATAGCACACGAAAAACAAGAGGTCAGTGCAGAAGACAATAGGGCCTCTTATAGCATAACAAGGATAATGTATTGAGAGAAGAAACATTGCTATACATATTACATTATTTCTTTAAATGTATCTGCTCAGAGGAGTATAGGACGTCAATATCAGAAATGGCCATATTTCCCAAATGATATGAAAGGAATCCTGACAGGAATCCATGCAGTAGGAAAAAGGTATCAAAAACTCTGAAGACCTGCAGTCAGGCTTGTAATAATGAACTGCACAGTATGTACAGAGAGAGGGAGGAAAGAGCAATAGCTACATACTATATTTTTTAACTATCCTCTTCCTAGATAAGAGCTGATTGAAAAATGGGAAACATTTTCAGGACACTTCATCTCCCTTTTTCAATTCAAAATTTCAACAGTTTAATGTTTTTTGACCAACTCTAGCCTAGATACATTGGGAACAGGTATCTTAGACATGCATACAAATGTGCACCTAAAATACCATGTGATGACCAAGTATACTTAAATAGATAGCTAGGCAATAACTTTGAAACCAAACAAATATGTTGTACTATAGGAGTAGGAAAGGAAGTGGAACAGAAAATGAAGTACCAATTGGAAGCTTTATTTTCATTGAGGATATTTAGCAAAAGGGATTTGAATTTTGGAAAGGTCACTTTGAGTCTGCTTCCTCCTCCATTCACTCTGCTGTTTTTTTCATTCTTTTATTTCCCTCTGCACCATACAATTGAAAAGAGCAGTTGGTCCAAAGTCATTAAGCATGGTATTGGTCTGAGCCACATGTGTGGATAGGGAACTGGCTTAAATGTCACAGGCAGAAGTGGTTTATGAGAGTGAGCAGTTTGGGAAAGAAGGGATTAGTGGGATGCCACAAGAATCAGTATTAGGTCCATTTTTGTACACTATATATATATCGGTGACCTGGTACATGAAATATGTATGAAGGTAAGAAATTTGCTGATGAAACAAAACTGGAGAATGGAGCCAGTAAAGACAAAAGGAGAATGGCAATAAAATTTGGAATGATAAATAGACTGAGATCACAGGCTGATACTGCTAGTGGTTTCACTGGCATCTGCAATTCATTCTAAAGAAAGATAAGGTTATGAGATTACAAAAAAAAAAATAAAAGTTAATGTTCTCTCAATAGCCACATGCTACAAGACATTTAACAATAGTTGAATATGGTCTTGGTACTGGATAAAACTTTAAAACCATCTGCACCAGGATTAACGGTATTTAAATTAAAGCAGAGAAAAGGATTCCAGGATAGCTAGAGTAAACAAGAGGAGAACTTAGAATAAATCATTCTAATACTACATAAGAGACTGTGAGCCACATTTGGAATTCAGGGACAGTACTTGTCCCTTTAGTAAAAGAAGAATATTACAGAAATAGGGAAGATATGAAACAGGCCATCAGAAATTATACAAAAACCTCTAGAAGTGTAGGTCATTCTACACACGTAACAGTAGCCAGCACTCATTAAGAAAAGATTTCTAGGGGATGGTGATCTCTTTGAAGTATACAAAATAGAAAGAAAACAATATAATAATCTAAGTTAAGGAAGGATCATTAACTAAAGGAGATTATGGATATTTCATTTCCCTTCTCATACAAAATATACAACTAGCAAGAGTGATAGGCTGGTTTATGATGGTGACCAGAAGTATCTGCTGAGTGGCTGCCCCGAATAATTACAATACTACTGAAAGTCGTGCAGTCATACCATTATACTCAAAGTCATGTCATATTACCATATTTACTCAAATATAAGATCAGGTTTTCCTCCAATCAACATGGAGAAAAAAAGTTCCTCATCTTACATTTGCATACAAAGAAACCTCTTTAAATAAATTACTTATATTTGAACTGCTCTGAAAGCATCATGTGCTCAATAATGGAAACCACCTATGAAGTTGATTAAATACAGCCAACACTGCATGATTATAAAGTACATGGCCTACATGGAGCAAAAGTTGTGATGGGAACCTTTTTTTTTCCTTAGGAAAATTTTTCATGCCCCAAATCAAATCAGCCAAATCAATTCCAAATCTGAGAGTCATTCAAGAACCATATGTGGCCCTACTACTGGCAAATATCCTCCACCCCCACCAGGGGCTCCTGATGCTTTCAATTCCTTTGGTGGACATCCTACATGCTGGCCAAAGCCTGGAGACTTGGGGTTTGGATGCCTCCGAGTTTTGCTTGCCCTCCACCGTATGGCCACAGCAGCAAGCTAAGGAGATGACTCCCATTTCCATAAAGTGGGCGTATAGTCAAGATCCTCCCACTGAAAGTGAAAGTGGGAGGCTAACTATGCCATACCTCAGTCAAGATACTAGCCCTGGCTAAGAAAATGGTTTTCCCTTGCAACTAGAAAAGCCCCTTAGTAGTCATGGTATTTCCCTTGCCAGGTAAGTAACCCCAAATCCACGTTTCCATGATTAAAATGAAACATCACTAACATATGTATGTGACGTTTCATTTTAATCACAGAAACATGTGGATTTGGGGTTACTTTTTTAATCCAAAAAATTGGGGATTTTTTTTTTAATCAGAGAAAACCAGGATCCCTGATTATAACAATTTTATAATTTTTTCATATATAGAATCTAATTGTTGAGGAGTCATCTTATAATTAGGGTCATCTTATATTCAAGTAAATATGGTATATCATGAGTTACGTGGCAGATAATGAGAATCACTACAGATACATGGATTAAAAAAATATAGTGGGGTTGATCTACTAAGTTAAGATAAGGACAAACCTACAGTAGTGTCAGATATTAATAGCACTGATATGACAGGAGCATAAGCCCATTACCAAGTTCTCGGAATTGCACGATTTTGTTTATGACTTTCAGATAATACACCATATCACAAAATAACCGCAGATATACATTATTTCACATGAACTCTGTAGTTTCCTTGGACTACAATTGGTCCCCTCATCTTACTGGCCAGTCTTCAGTCCCAAGCATCCTTGGTTTTTCTGTACATTATAGGTGTGATCTGATCCCCTTTAAATTAAATAGGAAAATACTCATTGACTTAAGAAAGAGATGGCTCAGGCCCAATTTGTTCATGAATTTTCTGAATATATATAATCCCTTCAGAATTACTAAAAGACTTAATTATGTACAATAACTAGATGTATAAACTTTCTGTGGCTTCCTCTGCAGTAGTATGAACACTGTTTAAAAATGATCAGTTTTCCTAGCCTGAATAGTCTTTTCATACCAACCTTAGTAACTATCAAAAACAGTTTAATATTATTAGAATATCATCAACTTTCATTATATTTAATATGAGAATCTGACAAAAGATAATTTTAAATACATTTCCACCAAAATTAAAATCACAAGTTGTAAAATTAATCCTAGAAGTGTCAGTTGTAATGTAATGTAATTTCAGTCTTCTTAAAAATACTTTTTATTAACTGCTACAGATGGGATTCACAGCATAAAACCAAAAATGTAGAGAAATGATTTTGAATACCAAACCAGCTACCACCAGACTAACAAAAAGTGATCTGGGGAGCAAGATGGGTTCATCTGATTTGATAGCCACCTGCAAATATTCAGGTTGGGTTCTGCTGTCTGAATTAATTATCTAAACATGGCTGGCTTCCACTAATTCTATTATGATCATATAGGAATTCAGCAGTAGTGCCACATCTGAAGTGGGGTAGAGAAGGAAGAAAAGTCAGAAGGGAAAAAGATTTGCTTAACTGTACTGTCAATTTTATCTTTATTAGAGCCCCTTCCTGAGAATTTGTAGATGCCGCAGGAAGTGGTGCTGCTGATTCAATAGGGGTTACGCTTCCCTTTAACGTCTGTTGGACCTAAGGCCCAGTGGATGCATTTACATGTGCCCCTATGGCATGGTTGTTACTGCACCTTTTGGAAGTACTAAATGACAGTGCAGTAACAGCTCATACTGTGCCATGCCAGTAGCACACTGTTATTTTTAGCTACTACATTGTCATAGCTCTGGCATCGCGGTTTGTGCCTGCCAATGCTACATCGCCGTACTGTGTTACTATGGCAACATAGCGTCATGTATAGACATGTCTAGTATAGACAACGTGCTATGCAGAAGAGTCAAATATAAAAACCCTCCTAGATGTCACATTCTACACAGGAATGGTAGAGCACATAATGGATATACAGACAGAAAAAAAAGTCTGCCTAAGGCAGATGCTAGACATGGAAAAATTCACCCAGTGAAAGCAGTGTGTCACTTCTGCCTATAATATGGCAATAAGCAGATTAACAAACTCCTTTATAAAATGTTTTATTTTGCAAAGCTTTTCTGTGTTGATGTCAAGGCCAATGTTCCTGTGCTTTTTTATACTTAGACTGTGCTTCACATTATGTCACAGCTACACTGTTGTCCTCTTTTGTCCTGACTGTATCATGAAATGTTTGGGGCAGGGATCTATTTTTTTCATCTTCTGCAAAGCACAATGTAACATACAGATTTATCTTATGTATACAGGCATACCTTGTTTTATTGCGCTTCACTTTATTGCGCTTCGCAGATATTGCGTTTTTTACGAATTGAAGGTTTGTGGCAACCCTGCATTGAGCAAGTCTATCGGTGCCATTTTTCCAACAGCATTTGCTCACTTCGCTAAAAAATGCGACCCTGCAATCCTGTAAGTGTGCAATAGGATTATGTCTAAAAAAACACACTTAATAGACTACAGTATAGTGTAAACATAACTTTTATATGCACTGGGAAACCAAAAAATTTGTGTGACTCGCTTTATTGCGATATTCGCTTTATTGCGGTGGTCTGGAACTAAACCCGCAATATCTCCGAGGTGTGCCTGTATACGTTATTGATAAATTGATAATAATTTAGAAAAAATTTAGACTAGCTTCTTAAAAAATGGTATCAATACTCTATTAAGCACAATGTTTTTGGCCTATCACAGCCATCACTGGGCACAATGAAGATGCTATCTAAATAGTGCTACGTGGTGGCTGACTCAAAAAGAGAGCAAGTTTATCAAAACCAGATGCAGACAATTTCACACTTGTTCAAGCAAGCAATCATCTCACCTAAGACCTGGAAAATACTTTTTTATGAAAATATTTTTACACAACAATGAAAAATGCTGGAGGGTGTTGCCCAACTCTGAGCATAATGATAGGCTCCAGATAAGTTAGCTTGTTAGCTGTTCTCAGAAATGACACAAAAATGTGTTTTTGCTGATGATTCTTTTTTATGTTGCAATTTTATTTAGTAGCTTGTATAATTTTAGGGCTACTTAAGTTAATGTGGCAGTGACTTCTTTGCTATCTAGTGTGGATGGCATGTTATACAAAGTGAGAGGTAAAAATATTATACCTGATGAGCAGAAGCATGTGGTTAAACCTTGGTCATTACTGCAGCCTTCATAAGAAAGTAATTTAAATAGGCAGAAGACAGCATCAGGTTTCCTCCTAGTGGAATGAAAGATAACTTTCTTTCATAGTATATATTTCTTACCCATCTCTCTGACCAACATGATGACACCAGGCACCAAAAAGAGTAACTAAGTGAAGGATCACTGTCTAGTATGATTTACATAGTTGGGAATGACTTCATAAGGTGCAAAGCATTGGAGATTCAGGGTTTAAATACATTGGGATTTGTCTACATGCAAACTTTTACAAAAACAGGCTTTTGTGTCTGGGGAGAAAAACTCACTCTTGACTGCAGATGCCTTATCCAGATGTTTGCTTATAGGCAAGTGAGCCCAAGAGACAAAGTGGGACATAGTGATTCATATCAAACTTGTCAAAAAACAATTTAACAGCTTTTGATCAGCAATTAGAGATGACAACTGATGACTTCATGTAAGCTATTCCAAAATGGATCATGACATAATGACTAAAAATAAAAAAAGAATTTTTCCAAAAATACAATGTTTGTCCTTAAAACTTTCCAATTTATGCTTACCCTAGTAATTTAAGTATTCCCTAGAGATTCCTTACACTTCCTGTAAGATGGAGAGCTAAGGTAGTTTAGCTCTTTAAAGCTGTTATTTCCAACCTTTTCACTTAATATGCTACAGAGCCTTTGGTGGACAACTCTTTCCCTACGCTCCCAATTCTCACATATGAAAGTTCACCATGTATATGCTGTGCATCACAGAAACTATCAAACTAAGAATAAGTATTCTTCATTGTCTAACGTATGCAGAGACATTTAGAACATTCCAGTCTAAGTTGTCTTATGTCTGAGACAGAGTTACCAAGTTATATTACCTTTATTTCTTTTTCTCATTGTGCCCCTAGTCTTGCTATCACATTAACCTACTTATATTCACTCTGAGTAACATTAGGTTTCTGGCTAAGCCATTTGCCTTGCCTTCCTCCCCATTGCTGTCACAACAAGACTGCAAAACAGACTTCAAGTCTACTAGCATCAGGCTACTATGATGTCCTGTGATGTCCAACCTCCTGTATCCTACCCACTCTTCAAGCACTCAACACCAGACTGAGTGCAGGGTCGGGGAGAAGTATGGTCTCTCTATGGCTCCTTTTCTTATCCCACAGATTACAGCAAAAAACCCTCAGCTCTTTTATCTTCCTCATTCTCAAAAGTTTTCCTCTTTTCTGCCTGGTTCTTTTCCTCTAACAAGAATACCATAATACCACAGAGTACCCTAGTATTAAGGAACTAACCATACAACTGTTGTATGCTGTAGTTTGCCACTCAACCCATAAGGTATCCTAACCTCTGTTAAAAACAACAAAGACCTTCTTTGGAAGTGGCATTGGAGTAAAGACAGAATTCTGCAAGTTGTTTAGGATGAATAAACTTACCCAAAAGAAAGAACAGTATTGACAACAATGACTGAAAGAAATGACAAAAAAAAGCAGCCAGTGACTGTGAGGAAGAAAAAACAGAAACATATAGTCATTATTGACTATTTTGTAACATTTCCAGAGATAATCCTTATGTCAGAGTTGACTAGTCAACTAGCTATTACTAAGCTGAAGGCAATTTTAGCTCTCTACAGTATCCCTGATAAGCTAGTGATTCAATATGCCACAGTTTGAGAGTGATGAATTTCAGAGGTTTCAGAATGAATCCTACAGTATATTATACATGTCATAACAATCCCACACTCTCCAGAAGTTAGTAGTCATGGAATATATCACACAGTTTGACAAGCAAATCTCTCAACAAGATCCACTTTTATCTCATATGACCTACAAAGCAACTCCTATCACAACGAATGGAGTAAGCCCAGAACAACTCAATATAAAGACAGATTGAGACACATCTATTTACGTTAACAAACAAGAGTGGACCAAGCTCCTGGGAACAGAACAGTGGTTAGTTTTAAATATATTTATATATATTTTACATATATATAATCACTCCTCAACTAAAACAAAAATTGTATTACTTTATATATCCATAGTATGCATATAAACGATATGTATATACACATACATATATATATAGTAATATACATACATATACTATATATATACACATTACATATATATACAGCAATACAATGTTTATCTTGGTTGAAAAGTGATAACTTTTGCTGGCAGAATATATGTACACATGCTGTATGATTTTTGCTGGCATGATATAAATGTGTGTGTGTGTGTGAGAGAGAGCATTTTTCTTGTTAAGGGCTTTTAAATCTACTTCAGCTAAAATCCATTTAATATCAGCTACACTATGAAAAAAAGCAGTGAAGGTGCTGGAAACTGATTAGGAGCAAGTTCTAAACTTGTATATACTACATATTGTACTAAATAAAGTCCTACACCAGGTCCAGCAAGGTGTTTCCCCTAGTGGGATTGTATACCTCCTGCATTAGGTGGAGGTCCTGGATGCGGGTAAAGAAACTACATGAGCTGTTAGATTTGGCTGATTGCTCCTCCTAGCAGATGCCAGGGTAGTTTAGTTTAGGTCAACAATGACAACCATATCTGTCAAATGTATGGCTTCTGGGAGCTGTCTGAAGAATTGCAGGTCTAGCTCATCCTCCTGGTGTGGAGGTCTATAGTAGACTCCCACCCCAAGTCCTTTTCCCACCCTAACCCCTTGTATTCTGACCCACATTCCCTCAGCTTGGCCCTCCTATGATTCCATCTTGATTATAGAAGAGGTATATTGTTCCTTAACATAGAGAGCAACATCCCACACCTTTTTCCCTGCTCTCTCCCATCTGTACAACCTGTAACCCTCAATGGCTACTGCCCAATCTTAAGTAGGATCCCACCAGGTTTCAGTTAGTCCAACCAGATCAAAGTTGCTGCTTGCAAGCAGGTGTGCAAGTTCCTCCTGCTTGTTCCCCGTGCTCCTAGAATTAGTGTAGAGGCATTTAAGTCCCCTGATGGGTGCCCTTGATACCCCCTTGTCCTGATGTCTATTGGGCCCCTAAGTGCTTACCTTCGTGCTTACCTGAGCTGATCCAGTGTATTGTTCATTCATACTCAGCAATACATATACATATGTCCTGCCATCAAAAATTACCACTCTTTAACTGAGGTGAGCAAGCAAGCTCAATCAGGTTAATGGAACCACTCACTTGAGAAAAGGCTCCTAATATGAATAAGAATAAAAGGACCTTACCTAGCAAGAATGCATGGGAAGGCTTTTTCATGTATCTAACTATATTTCCTTCCAGAAGACCTCAATATGGCAACCCATGCTTTAGTTACCTCAAGAATGAGTTGCTCTCATATATCTTCTTAGAGCTATACTGGAAGATTGCTCAGGATTGACTGGTTCAAAAGACCCTTAATTAGAGTCTGATCTACAGTTCACCAAGTCAAAGGGTGCCTTTGTGGTGTTTACTACAGATTTAATTGCAGGAGCAATTCAAATAATTGCTTTTAATTTATAGAGCTCCAATTGTTTTATATCTTTAGCTATGATCCAACACTGCTGAAGGCACTTGATAATCTTTCCATTGACTTCAGCAGGAAGCTGAATAGGCACATATAATAAAATCTGCAGAAGTACCCAGGCTTTTAGCTCACAACAAAATCAACAGGACTCAGGCATTTAACCACCTGTAAAAATCTGGGCCAAAGAGGCCACCTTTTCTTGAATCCTTCTTTATTGAGATTTTAAAGGATTCTTTTACTAACAATTCCCCTACTCTGACCTGGGACAGAATATGTGGTTCATCTTTCCCATGCCTTCAAACCATGACCTAATGGCCTTTATTTCTTTATTTCTTTATGATTGTATTGGGCAGGGTATCTTTGTGAGCTGAGAGAAACCTGAATTTGAACCCTTTTGTTATTTATCAAAGATTTTTTTTTGTAAAATATTTGAAAATATTCCATGAAAAAGTAAGTGGCTCATATTGTTTATAAATGATAACTATACAAATGAGAGAATAGTATTTAAATGCTATGATGTCTAATGTAGTAGCAAGTAGTTAAGAAGAGGAACTGTTTTATTGGTTGAACCACCATTAGGATATCTTTATTTCAAACTTGAGGAAAAAAAATTAAAAATACATTATACCACCAAATCTGTATTGGAATGGAGAGGAGAAGAAGTGATGTCACCATGCAAATTCACAAGCAAAGGGAACACTTTTCAAGAACTTAAAGCCCAGCTGCACAGCCAATTTGCCAAAATATTTTTTTTAAATGCCCAGTGCACAGCAGCCATATGTGACTGCCTCCCAACTTCTTTCTGCCTGACAGCGTTATTCCACTCCAAACTATCCACACTGCACATTTAGCCATTTAGATTAAGTGAAAATAGAAAATCAAATCATAACAGAGGGAGCAAAAACCTGCCATGAATGATGGAGTAGGTGTTATAGGTAATTAAATTGTCAATGTCACAAAAGGAATGCAAAAATTTAAAAACGTATCAACATCATAGTGAAACAGAGAGAAAATATGATTGAAAATACGTTTATAGAGGTGGGGGGGATGGGGTATATCCAGATTGCTCTTTTTTTTGGCCTAATGAATAAATCATCTCTGTCCCCTCTTATGCACCTGCTGCTTTGAAAAGCCCCTTCCACACCAACTGAACAGCAAATGCTGCACAATGCCTCAAATGTTGCTGGAGTCATGCCAGTAAAAATTACCACTCTTCAACCAAGATAAACATCATATTACTTCATTACCCTTTTAAAACATATGCAAATTAAATCCATTATTCTTTTTTCTCACCGAAATGAAGTTCGTTTGGCTGGAATTCAACAGCTCCCTTTGTCATCATTGACCATGAATGGATGAACTTCATGTAGATGATGCACATTTCCCATCTTTGAATCAAACATTAATACCATTTGACAGTAATAAATAACATTTATCACAATGGGGATCTAATAATGATTTTCCCACTAAGCTGGCTCATCAGAACCTATCAGCTGACAACTGCATAAATGAGATTAGCATAACAGCTGCCTATGACAAATGTATCTAAATCATTTTAATGCCAGCTAGCTCTTTGATCTCCCTATCACGTTGTTGCCAAAACTAAATCCATTTCTTCAAGATACATGTTGTTTATTATAGATACATGTGTATATTCCACAGCATAATGTACTCTTGAGATTTAAGTAATTAAAAGAATTAGGAATACTGATTGCACACTGTCTCTTTAATGTAAACCTCCAACACTGCACTTCAGAATATTACTCTATTTTTAGTAATTCTTTTTCAGAATTATAGACTATAAAATATCTTTTTAATAGCTACTGTTTGTGTACATCACTAGCATATAATATACTTTACAATACAAATAATTTTCTTAGTTTCAATTTGTGAATGATGCTCTCAGCTATCAGTCATACATATTTTAAACTGACTCCCAGTAATATGAAATATGGCCTTTTATATACACACATGCATTAAAATAAAAACTCTTTACATTTGGGTGTACAAATGAACATATGATGAGAGGAAAAAAGTTAACCAAAATTGTAATGTATTCCTTAAAAATAAAAAATGGAATTAAAGGGATGTCACTGTGTAAAGGGTTTACTGTAAACCCACCAAAGAAAATTCAGAATAAAACTGACAAGTCATGTGACACTTTAGGTTTAACCAATTTGATGGAATTTTTAAAAACATCTATGTAACTGATGAACACATTGCACATTAAAAGCCAAAGATAATTTTCAAAGTTTTTGTTTTAGGTACCCAGAGATGCAGAGACATGCCCAAGTATCTTAAATACCTTTGAAAATCTGGATTTTGTTACTTTTAAAAATTCCATTCTGATAAATGGCATAAATTATAGGGTGCCTATTCAGGCTCCTGCTCTAACTCATGGTGCTTTACATAAAGTGCCATAAGTTAGAGACCCCCCCAGCACCCCCCACCCCAACAGATGTTTGCCTGTTGGGTTGGGGTGGGGGGGAATTGAGCCTGCCTGCACCAGCCAGAGCCCGCATGTGGGGGTGCTCTAGCAGCCTCAGAGGCTGCTGAACCATTTTTCTCCCAGGCCTTCACCCTGCCCACCCCACTACCCCCAGCTCCAGGGGTGTTAGCAGGGTGTGGGAGAGAGAAGTAAGCAGTACAGAGCTGACAGCTGGTCTTTGCCCAGGCCGAGCTGGAAGGGGTGGGGGACGGAACAGGCCCCCTTGCCTCATGCCCCCCACTCCCAGCTCCCCGAGGTGGGGTACTGAGGGGAGCCAGGCTGGGCCTACAAGAAGAAGGGGCTCTGTTCCACCACCCCCACACACTCCAGCTCAGGCTAGGCAAAGTAGCCAGCAGCTGCTGCTCCCACTCTCAAGAGGCCCACCCAGACCTGGGGGTGGTGCACAGTGGCAACCAACACGGGTTCATCAGTGGCAGGTCCTGTCAGACCAACCTAGTGGCCTTTTACGATCAGATCACGAGATCATTAGACACAGGGGTAGCAGTGGATATAGTCTTCCTGGACTTCCGGAAGGCTTTTGACACTGTCTCTCACCCCATTCTCATTAAGAAACTGGGGGGCTGTGGTGTAGACGCCCACACAGTCAAATGGGTCGCCAACTGGCTGGAGGGCTGCACCCAGAGGGTGGTAGTGGATGGGTCCTTCTCAACCTGGAAGGACATGGGCAGTGGGGTTCCACAGGGCTCGGTCCTCAGGCCCACCCTGTTCAACATCTTCTTCAGTGATTTGGACAAGGGGGTAAAAAGCACCCTGTTCAAATTTGCTGATGACACTAAGATGTGGGGGGATGTGGGCACACTGGAAGGATGCAACAGGCTACAATCAGACCTAGACAGGTTACAAGGGTGGGCGGATGAGAATAGGATGGGTTTCAACACAGACAAGTGCAAGGTGATGCACCTCGGGAGGAACAACCGGCACCATACCTACAGGTTAGGGAACTCCCCTCTTGTTAGCACGGAGGCGGAAAAGGATCTGGGGGTCATCATTGACTCCAAGATGAACATGGGTTGGCAGTGTGGAGAGGAGTCAGGAAGGCCAACCACACCTTGTCATGCATCCACAGATGCATCTCGAGCAGGTCCAAAGAAGTGATCCTCCCCCTCTATGCGGCACTGGTCAGGCCGCAGTTGGAGTACTGCGTCCAGTTCTGGGCGCCACACTTCAAGAGGGATGTCGACAGCGTGGAGAGGGTCCAGAGGGTCCCCACTCATATGATCAGGGGACAACAGGGCAGGCCCTGTGAGGAGAGGCTATGGGACCTGAACCTGTTCAGCCTCCAAAAGAGAAGGCTGATGGCGGATCTTGTGGCCTGTTGTAAACTAGTCAGGGGGGATCAGCAGGCATTGGGGGAGTCACTGTTCCCCCGAGCACTGCCAGGAGTGACCAGGAATAACAGTCACAAGCTGGCAGAGGGTAGGTTTAGGTTAGATATCAGGAGGCGCTACTTCATGGTCAGGGCGGCTAGGGTCTGGAACCAACTTCCAAGAGAAGTGGTGCAGGCTCCTACCCTGGGGGTGTTTAAGAGGAGGTTAGATGAACATCTTGCTGGGGTCGTTTGACCCCAGTATTCTTTCCTGACATGGCAGGGGGTCAGACTAGATGATCTGCTCAGGTCCCTTCCGACCCTAGAAACTATGAAATTATGAAACTATAGCGCTGTTATCTCATAGGCCTGGCCCAGCTCCTCCCAATACCCCAGTTGGGGGAGCTCAGAGGGGCCTATGAGGCTAGGAGTCTCTTCCACCCCCTGCTCCAACTCAGGCTGGGCAAACCAGCAGCTCCATGCTGCTCCCTCTGTTTCCTTCCTTCTCTGCACTGATAGCACTGGGGGTGGGCCTGAGCTGGGCTAGTGCTTGCATGGTGGTGCTAGTGACCCTGCATGAAATATTTACCCACAAGAGAATGGAAGTCCTCTAAGGCACTCTAAAGCAGCCTTAATGTAATACCTGATTTGATAAGGGTTAATTTGTCATGCAACGGTGATTTTAAAAGCCCTCCGCAGCCATGAATGTATGTTAAGTCATGGCTGTAGGACATTTTCAGGGGCCAGATCACACAAAAAATGTCACTTCTGTCTGTGCCCTTAGGTTACTTGTGGTGCGATAGTATCATTATACATGAAACAAAACCTCTCATGCTACTGGGACGTATTACAAATCACAAAATGAATTTTACATCTGAATATCCTTTCTGAAGTGAATTTATATATCAGATGTGTAAACCTAGAATTTCAAAGGGAATTAGGTACCTAAAGGTACAAATAGAATTGTCAGAGGGTAGGTTTAGTTGAGTACAAGTGACATCAATAGGAGCTAGGCATATATGAATTCCTAAATATCTGACCCAATTCAGAGTTTTGGGACCTAATCCAAAACACACTGATATAAGCAGAAAGATTTCCATTGCCTTCCTTGGAGTTTAGATTAAGTACCCATTCAGGAAGTAGAATTAAGAATGTGGCCAAAGTGACCTAGATTTAATGCTTAGAAATGTGTGAATCTCCTTAATTAAAGGTCTTCACATGCTTATGATCAGTTTTCCTGTTACGTAGATTATCATAAAAATTGGCATACATTTTCTGGACAGTGCTCACAGGCAGCTCTCAAATGCTAATGGTAACATTTGCTTGCACATACCTGGTTATTGTTTTTATGGTTATTCTGTGGAGGGGCAAAATGGGGACTAGGTGTTACTGTTTGTCTTTAAATTGAAAATACATATGTACATGCATACTGTATTTACTTGAATATAAAATGACCTTGAATATAGGATGACCCCCAATAATTAGATTCTATATATGGAAATTTTGTAAGTTTTTAATAATTTTCTAGGTATAGAATCTAATTATTGGATATTTGCCTTGAATTTGTCCCCTTCCCACTGCCAAAACAGGGAAAATAAATCTGGGGAATCAGATAGTCTCTTTGTTCTCTGCTCCCCACTCCCAACTTCTTCCCCCTGTAGCCCTGTTTCCCACGTCCTTACTTTTTTTTTGAAATTCTTGCAAGTTTTAGCCCAGATACTCCTAAACACACTTACAAGCAGAACTTTTGTACCTACTTTTATATAGTACAAATTATGCATGATATTTGTCCAAAGCCAAAAGGCTCATGATTTACCATATAGTTAATTGGGTTGGATCCCAACAGAGCCAACAGCACTCCAAGCCTTGGTGACCCCATAGCTCATAGAAAGGATGCTCTCTATTCATATGCTATAGGCTGAGAGAGGAAGCTACAGAGGGATTCTGAGTGAACTGTTTAGTGCCCCATTTGGTGATGTTTGCCAGACAGTTAAGGCTGGTGAAGGAACAGGAAACACTGGAAATAGACCTCACAAGATCATTGGGTCAAGCCCCCCTGCACTTGGGCAGGAAAGACTGCTGGGGTCAGATGACACCAGCAAGGTGTGCATCAAGATGTTTTTTAAAGATCTCTAGGGTGGGTGATTGTACCACCTCTGGAGGGAGTCTGTTTCAGACCCTAGGCACTCAAAGTATAAAGATGTTTCTCCTTATGCCCAATCTGATGCAATCTTCAAGCAGTTTGTGGACATTGATTCTTGTCTTCTCTGGGGGTGCACTGGTGAACAGATACTCCCCCAGGCCCTGATGTACACCCCTTATATACTTTTAGGCTGCCACCAAATCCCCTTTAAGTCTTCTTTTCTCCAGGCTGAACAGTCCCATGTCTTTCAGCCTCTCCTCATATTACCTGCTGTCCAGACCTCTAACCATGCGCCTGGCCCTCCTTTGGACTCTCTCTTCACATTCTTCCTGAAGTGAGATGCCCAGAACTGGACACAGTACTCCAGCTGCAGTCTCATCAGGGCTGAGTAGAGCAGGAGGATGACATCCTTAGTCTTGCTTGAGATGTATCACTAGATACAAGCCAGTGTTTTGTTCACTCTACCAGCATCACATTGGTGACTCATGTCCATTCCGTGGTCTATCATGACTCCCAGATCTCTTTCAGTTGTGGTTCTGGGAAGTGTAGCACCACCAAGTTTTTAAGTGTGTTGCAGATTATTTCTCCCCAGATGGAGCAGGTTAAATATCATCAGGTTTTGATCTGTCCACCTTGCAAGCCTGTCCAGGTCAGCCTGTATCCCCAGGATGTCCTCAAGTGTGACCACACTCCCCCATAATTTGGTGTCATCTGCAAACTTTGCCAGTATGCTTTTAACACCTAAATCCAAACCATTGATGACCATGTTGAAAAGCACTGGCCCAAGTACTGAACCCTGAGGGATGCCAATGGCCACCTTGCATCATATTGACTCAGTTCCATCTATTAATACTCTCTGGGTCCTACCTCAGAGTCAATTAACTAGCCACTAGACCGTAAAGTAGTCAAGGCCTCTTCTTTAGATATTTTTCCAATTACCATGAGGGCATCATGGGAGACTAAGTCAAAGGCCTTTTTGAAATCCAAATATATGACATCAGCCTCATTTCCCTTATCTAGGTGGTGAGTTACCTGATCATAGAAAGAAATGATGTTAGTCAGGCATGGCCTGCCCACAGCTAAGTTATGTTGACTGTCATTTAGAATGCTGCCTTAAGTTAGCCTATCAATAAGGGATAATTTTTTCCAGGATTTTTCCAGGGATTAAGGTCAAACTGATTGGCCTAGAGTTCTCTGGGTCCTCCTTTCTCCCTTTCTTGAAGGTAGGCATCACATTGGCCCTCTTCCAATCTTCTGGGACCTCTCCTGCATGCCAAGAGTCCTCAAATAGCTTTGCCCTAGGTCGCGCAATGATGTTGGCCAATTCTTTCAGCACTCTGAGGTGTAGTTCATCCGGTTCTGCTGACTTGTAGATATCCAACCTCTCTAGATGTTACCCCACAAGATCTTCGCCAACTATGGGAGGGTTATCACCTCCACCTTGATCATCTTGTATCCTGTCAAGCAGGCTAACTCTCTTGGACTGGTGGAATACCAATGCAAAGTATTTGTTTAGGAGTTGGGTTTTCTCCTGACTGTCAATTATCAGCTGTCCCATTTCGTTCAGCCAGAGCCCTATGTTTCCCTTAATTTTTCTCTGACTTCCTACATATCTGAAGAAGGACTTTTTATTGTCCTTGATTCTAGTTGCCAATTTTAATTTGGTTTCTGCCTTTGTTTTTCTAATCCTTGCCCCCCACCTCAACCCAACAGGTGTGGGCTATTGATGTGTGCTCTTCCATGGTAATAATTCCTGACTGCCATCCCTTGTAAGCTTCTCTTTTCAATTTCAGGATGTACATGACTTCCCTATTGAGGGGTCTCCCATCCCTTTTGCTGCTTTTCTTTCAAAAGGGAATAGACTTCCTTTGTGCTCCAAGGATTGCAAGCTTGAGGTACAACCATTCTTCTTGGACTCCCTTCCCCATCAGATCATGGTCCCATAGGGCCTCACCTACCAATCTCCTAAGCTTGTGGAAGTCAGCTTTCCTAAAACCAAGGATTTCCTACTAACTGATTTCCCTGTCTTATGGTGGATGGAAAAAAATGACCATCTCATGGTCACTGTTGCCTAGCTTCCCTTCAATCCTCAGGTTGCTCACTTAGATCATACCCTTTGGCCAGAACCAAATCCAGAAGTGCCTTACCCCTGGTTGGCCCATAGACTTCTTGAGTCAAATAGAGCTCTTCAATGCAAGTGAGAAAGCTTTGTGAGTGATCAGATGTTGCTGAGTGCTCAACCCATAAGACATCTGGGTAGTTAAAGTCACCTGTGAAAACCATGCTCCAAGAGCATGCAGACTCTACCAGTTCTCTAGAGAATTCCTGATCAAGCTCTGCCTCCTGGCTCAGAGGTCTATAGTGAAGTCCTACAGTCAAATCCCCTTCTCTGTGCTCACCCCATGTCTTGACCCAGAGGATTTCAAGTTGCCCTTCTTCAAATGGAAACTAAAGTGCAGCTCAGCTGTTAGAGTGAAGATGAAGTAAAAATGTATTCAATTTTGTGGCTTGCAATGACTTGAAAAGAGAGTTGACACTAACAAGGACTGCACATAATAGGCACTACCATCTTATTCAGATGGGCTGCACTAATCTATCCTTGTGGTAGGTTCCCATTAGTGTGTTTGCCCAATACAGGCCATCTGTTTTATAGTGCTGGCTGCATCTAATCAGCTTTCTAGGTGGTTTCCATCACTGAGCGCATGCTGCTTTTAACAGCAATTTAATGATAAACCAAATATTTAATGAGGTTTCCTTGTATGCCAATGCACTAAGGTCCTGGTCTACAATGCAGTGGTTATTCTCATACTCCTCTACAGGTGTGAGACATGGGTGACAGATCAAAGCCATCTTAAGCACCTGGAATGGTTCCATCAGCATTGCCTCAGGAAGATCCTTTGGATTAGACAGGAACACTACTGCACCAATGCCAGAATCTTTTCTACAGCTAACATAACCAGCATTGAGGCAACTAACATTAAACATCAATTCCACTGGGCTGTCCACTGTGTATGGATGGCTGACACACATATCCTGAAACAAGTCCTCTTTCTTAACTCAGTCAAGACAAAAGGACCCACAGAAGACAGAGGAAGCACTTCAAGGACACCCTGAAAGCATACCTTAAGAAAGGTGGCATCATACTTACAAACTGGAAAGTGCTGACTGGTAACAAGTCTCAATGGTGCTGCACCATACATCAACTACAACCCATTTTGAAGATAACCATCTTGCTCAGGAAGCCAAGAAACAGCAGAGAAGGAAGTAAAGTGCACAACGTCCTGGCCAGCTGTGCCCCCCCCCAAGATGTCATTAATCATATCAGTGGAAAAACTTGCAGAGCACATATTGGACTATTCAGCCATCTTAAAACTCTCCAGTAATACCCACCCCCAGTAGATATCATTGTCATATCGAGGGATAGCCAAAGAATGATAAACTATGTATTTAATACATTAGCGTAAGCACTAATTTAATGAAAATGAATACAAAACTAATATGTATACTGCTTGTGGTTGCAAGGTAATTTAAAATGTTTTCAAGTCCAGACAATGAAATGTGTTTATATTAATGAAAATTTCCTTATATGCAAATGCAAAACAAGGGGCTTTCCCGCTCATACTGACTGGAGGGAAAAAAACCTCATCTTGTATTTGAGTAAATAGGGGTGTGGGTAGGTGGTGGGTATGTGATAAATATATATATTCACAATAATTCCAATAAACTGTTAATAGAAGTACTTCCATAGGCTTTCATGTCAGCTAGTTTGGGCTTACTAAGTGAAGAGGAAGATAAAGCAGATGGACCAGAATCTTTTGCCCATAAGGGCAATGCTAATACAACTTCTATGGATAGAGGATCAAGATTCATGTCTCTAAACATCAAATCTACAGTTTTTCATGCACATTTTTTCACTGTTAAGTATGAGGAATAATGAAACTTAAGTACAAGAACTGTTACAATATTTTAACTTGTTAACATGTTCTATAGTAAATAGCTTACCTGCTATTGCCATTGTGTTCAGGAACATTTCCTTCTTTCAAGTATATCAATTAGAATTCATGTGATGTTTTCTCCAACCAATCTATAGTGTATTCTTCAAGTCAGCTTGCATTTTCGTATCTTAGAAAAATTTCTGTCCATTTATATTTCATGTAAGATGAACAGAATGTATGGTCTTTTGTTCAAGCCTTTTGTTTTGTAAAGCAAGCCATTTTTCATGGCTGAAACTGAGGTACGTACATTCAGTTTTGACAGCATTTCTTATCATTCCCTCCAGTTAACGTTGTCACCTTTCATTATTTAATTTTGAAGTACAAGGGAGGCTGATTTATATCCATGATGTATAATTACAGACAGATGGAAGGTTTGGAAAGTAGAAATATTGAATTAGAACTGCAGTAAGTGTCTGCATGCTTTCTGTAAAAAGTCTTCAGGGTGCCACCATGTAAAAAAAAAACAACAAAAAATATTTGAACTAAATGAAGCCATGTTACTGTAAGCACTAATTTAATGAAAATGAATACAAAACTAATATGTATACTGCTTGTGGTTGCAAGGTAATTTAAAATGTTTTCAAGTCCAGACGATGAAATGTGTTTATATTAATGAAAATGGTCTTTGAATATGTCCCTGGTCAAACAGGCTCCTTTCATAATCTCCACTTCACTTGGAATCACTTTGAGATGAGGCCACTCTGCATTTTGAAGAGAGAGGGACTTTCTGCAGTTCTTTCATATGATAATGTACAGTATATTTCCAGCCTGCCTTTTTTGTTTAAAGTTTAAACAAACGGAAGGCTTATTAAGAAGATATCATAATTACACGCAGCTATTTTACTGGCGCTTATCTGAAGCGAAAGCAAGCAATTAGTTTAGAACATAAATTCATTCAGACATTTACAGAACAAGAGGGAATAGACCAGCATGAGAGAGAATAGTCCCACTTTAGTGTTTCATCTTTCCTGTTAAAAGGAATCAAACTTACTGGAGAAGGCTTAGGAGCACCTGGAAAATAGACTTGGGTGATTTGAATGTTCATTTTTGTAAAGCTAACTGAAGTGTGATAAGATTTTCAGAATGCATTACAAATGGCAAGCTATCAAAAATATACACAAAAAACCTCTCCAGAAGTCTAGTATAGAAAAATCATGCTATAAATTCATATTATACATATGTGATGCTCATTGAGTAGAAACTGATACAACTGAGTTTGTTGCATCAATTTACACCAGTAGAGAAATTAGCTTCTTGCTTTCTTCAAACCTAATTTACTTCACAATTGTAAACTGCTGCTAAGTAGTGCCTGAATTATCTTCATAATGGATTATTTTGCTTTGTACAATATACAGCCAAAACATTAACTATATTAAGAACAATATTAATAGGCACCTACTGAAACTGAGGAGACAGGTGGCCAATTTCACAGGCAGATCACGGGCTTACCAGCGTGAGGGCCTCCACACCTCTGATTGGCCAAGGGCCCCAATGGCTCCACCCGTCGCTGCTGATTGGTTGAGAGGGCTGTCAATCATATAGCCCACTCTTGCTGCTGATTGGCTGAGAGGCTGTCTATCATGAAACCCCACCCCTTACCACTTATTAACCATTAGGGCTACAGACAAACATTGTCCAGTGCACATGTAGCCTTGTACACCCAGGGGGTGTGCCCTGTCCTCCAATGACAGTGGTAGTGGTCAGGCAGGGTGCTGAGGAAGGGGCCAGGTACTAGAGCAGCTTCCTCCCCTCTCTGTAGAGTTAGGCCAAAATCAAATACTTAACTATGTACAATTTATTACAAGAATAAATACAGATGTTTAATATAAAACACAAAATATTTACAAGGCTTAACATATAATACTATATATAAGATTCCACAGTTCACGTATAATACCAAATATGAACCAAATAACTTACAACCTGTACAACACAATTAACACATAAGGATGGTAACTTAACCATATTTATTTAAACTTTCACAAATAACAATACCAATATACACATTGAGACATTAAAACACATGAACTATATAAACCCCTTAAAGAATACCCCTAGCTATATAGCCCTTAACACAACAACCTCAAAATAGGGAGTGCACTCAGCACCTCCCTGAAGGGTTTTCCTGAAGATCCTCCCTTTTAGAACACTGGGATGTAGACACACCCCTCCCACAATGGAGGGTGGAGGTGGCAGACACTCTTCACCCATGTCAGCCTCCCCTGTTTCCCATGCTTCCTCTCTGGAGAATGCAAAGCTTGTCCCGGGTGGCTGATCCCACATGAGCCTCTCCCCAGTGGCACCTTCACCTGTCCTTGACAGCCTGACACCCTGCACTGGGCACCCAGGGCTCTCTCTCTCTTCGCGGGAGCCAAGCCCTTGCAGGCTCTGACTACCTAGTTTTACACCGGGGGTTCTCCCCTTTCCCAGGCCCTGCTTTGGGCACTGGGGTTCTTTTAGTTAAAAGTGGAGCTGCACTGCAGGGCTCCAGTCACTCAGCCTAGGGCCAGGGCTAACATGAGCAACAACAAGCTGCTTCCAAGGCAGTTCTCCATGTACAGACCTGTGCACCGGGTGAGGCCTGAGCAGCCATGAGCTGCTCCTAGGGCCAGCTCTCCATGTGCTGATCTGCACACTGACTGCCCAGTCGCTTGCTGGGTTCACAGGCTCAAGTCTTGTCATCTCTCCAGCCTGCTACCCCTTTTATACTCTTCAGGGGCTCCACCCCCAAGGTTCTCCAGACCTGGCTGGTGCAGTTCTGATTCAGGTCCAGCTGCTCATTACCCACTCCCTTGGGAAAAGGGCAGGCCATTGCTTCCCTTGTGCAGCCTCTGGATTGGTGGGTGGGATCCACCAATCAAACAGCAGACCCTTGATCTTGGGACTCAACCCAATGTCCAAAAAGGTAAGCCTGCTACATACATAAACCAGTTTCAAAATGGCTGAAACTAGTTCAAGATAAACCTGGTTGAAAGTAGTATCAGACTTAACTGATTTGGGTAAACCTGGTTTATGAAACTTCTGTCCCAGACCGCTTCTTGGTTCAAGTTAAATCAGAGTCCTCCAGCATCCCAGTATTTTTCAGCCCTGGGCTGGGCTGTGTTGTCTGATCCAGAGAACAGAGCTGGCCCCACCTCTCTTCTCCCTAGCTGTAGCAGTGAGGGATGTCTCACTGGCCGCACTGCCCCCACCCCCCAGACAAACCCTGGCTGGGGTTTGGGGCTAGGGAGGGGAGTTAAATTCACCTTCCCTTGAGTACAAAGCTGCCCTGCTAAAACTTAGTGCCAGCTGTGACTGTGGACTACAAATCCAAGGGGCACCTGCAAGCAGGAAGAGGAAGTGACAAGGACCCCTGAAAGTCCTGCTCCTTTGGTTATGATTGAAAATCCCAGACACCTCAGGGACAGCAGGAAGAGTAATCCAATACACAGGCCATGCTGCATTTCAGTTTATAGTTTTTTAGAGAAAGAATAATTTTTGTTTAAACTTTTATGATTCAGTGCCACCACCTTCACTCCTCCCTGCCCCGACCCAGGCAGAGCAGGGGCTCGTGCCTGGCCATACCCCTGTTTCAGCAGGGCTTTCTCTCTCCTCTTCCCTTGAGTAGTGTCTGGCAGGCATGCTGCAGCACCCTCTGGCTTCTGGCTTGAGCCACTCAGGGATGTGACTGAATTTCCTCGATGAAAAGTGATTGTCTGCTCATTTGCTGATTGGTTCAATCAGTGCAGTAGACTAACCTGCAAAGACTGAATCAATTCAGCCTCAGGCTTTTTGACTGTCTGTACCTAGCCTAGAACTGCCAACATTTTATTTTTAGTAAGTTTCTTTTATTTTTATTTTTATTTTCCTTTTTTTTTTTTTGAGGATTTTGTAGACATTGCCTGATTTCATGGACAATACCCAATTTTGTGATTTCTGTGAAATCCACAAGATCATGAATTGAATACTTCCCTGATTATTAGTGCTTTTTAAATTTTACATTCTTTTCCTCTAAAAGGCATCATTCTATAAGGTGCTGATATTTCCAAATCCCTCACACCTCCCTCAAGCAAAATACTTCACCCTATAGTTCACTTGAAACATGTGAATAGTTCTGGTGAGGTCAATAAGGTTATTTATGTACTTCAAGTTAAGCATGTGCTTAAGTGCTTTGCTTGATAAGCAAGGAGGATATTCAGCACTTGCAGGCTTGTACCCTTGGACAGCATCCCTAAAAGTTAAGTTGATCCACTTAATGACCCTCAACATAGCAAAGTAGTTCTATGTTGCCCCCCAGAAATAGAAAAGTAGTTAAATATATAGACCAGAGAAATATATATTTCTCTTACCTTGAAGACAAAATTCAGAAGGGTCAGTTTTTGTTTCCCAGATCATCTCAGATTTAGTTCCATATACCCCAGACCTCTTTCACAAGACAGTTTTCATATAAAAAAGTTGGTCTCAATTCTTTTCCCCACCGTTTTTAATAAGATCCACACTTTTCAGCCTTTGTACTTCTTCCTCCTCAAGACTGCAGTCTGCTATGAAAGTATCTCGAGACTCTCCTATGATTGTCTTAGGTCAGACTCTGGGTTCAGGAAGTGAAGGCTTGAACAGAAAGAGACATAGGGGACCTATTTTATCTTTTCCAAATCCATGTTCTAGTGTCTAGTTTTGAAATATTAGTACTAGTCCTTCAAAGAATACCAATACAGAACCACTTTAAATAGCTTGACTTTTCTATATGCACTTTTGACATATACAAGTTTAATTAACTAATGATTAAGTCCCCTGGCACATATTCATTCAATGGTGTGATGGGATCTGATACCTGATCTCAACAATCACACCTTGTGCCATGCCACACATACATAGCAGAACACATGATTACAGGATTAGGATCAGATCTCAATCACTCACTACTTGCTAGTGCGGAGATCATGATCCTGGACTCCCCCTGCAACAACAAGTTGAAAGTTAGATGCCTGCAATTTGACAGAAACTAGTGTAGTCCTGAGTCTGGGGCTGAACATCAGCTGCTTATTGAGCAGAGCATCAGAGCATCAGCCCTGTGTACTAGAATGTCAGAAAACCTCATATGCAGTCCAGCCCAGATATATACACTGGATTTTTAAGATACTGGTGTGCCAGAGCCCTGGATCCCGGACAGGTTCCTTGATCCTGGGGATCCTGTGTGCCAGGGATTTCAGAAAACTATGTGTGTAGCTGGCATGTACATGAGGTTTTTAGAGGTCCGATGCCTAGGGAACTTGCAATCAGGGAACTTTTCCCGGGTCCCAAGGTACCTGTGATATGGATGTGTCAAGTGTCAACATGCTAGGTCACAAGGAGTCCCACAGTGCAACCTTGCACCCCAGACCAATTTATGGGCTCCCCTCAACTCAGCACCCTGGAACCAATTCAGGGTTACACCACATAGCTGTCAGCCTGCTAACATGGGTGAGCTGCCAGCCAAACCCCAACATGAAGCTGGTGCAATGAAAACCAGCCACAATGAAAATCAGCTACTAGCCTCTGGTCCAACCAGAGGAAATGCCCTCCTATATTTAATTTTTCCAAGGGGGGTGCCCTGGTCAGTGATCTGACAATAGAGGATAACCTAGGCAATAGTGACCATGACACTATCACTTTCGCTGTCCATCGTAGGGCTGGGAAATCTGCCAATAAAGTACAAATTCTTGACTTTAAAATAGCTGACTTCAATAAGCTAAGAACTTTACTGAGTAATGTCCTACAGGATCATGGACTTCAGGGAAAGAATGTGGATGAACAGTGGTCATTCCTCAAGGACACGATCCTCAGTGAGCAGAAGCTGTCCATACCCAAACACAGAAAAGGTGATACAGGGGCTGGGAGGCCATCTTCGCTTAATAGGGAAGTCACAGATCTTCTGAAAAAGAAAAGGGAGGCTTAACAATGATGGTAGCTAGGAATAGGCCCAAAGGAGAACTACATAAGATAGGCCCAGACCTGTATAGGCCAGATTAGAAAAGCAAAGGTGGTGACTGAATTCAGGTTAGCAACCAAAATCGAGGACAACAAGAAGTCCTTCTATAGGTATGTAGGTAACAAGAGGAAAACCAGTGGAAGCATGGGACCACTGCTCAATGCATCTGAACATCTGATCACTGTCACCAAGGAGAAAACTAAACTCCTGAATGAGTACTTCGCATCAGTATCCCACCAGTCTAAGAGTCATTGCCCATCAAATGCAAATATGACACATGATAGTCACAGTAAGGATGATCACCTACCAGCAGTCAATGTAGAGCTGCTGAAAGAACAGCTAGAGAGGCTGCATATCTATAAATCACCAGGACTGGATAAGCTCCATCTGAGAGTGCTGAACAAATTAGCCGAAGTCATTTCAGGACCACTGGTGAACATCTCTGAGAATTTGTGGCACTCAGGAGAGGTCCCAGAAGACTGGAAGGGGGCCAATATGGTACTCATCTTCAATAAGGGGAGGAGAGAGGACACAGGGAAGTACAGACCAATCAGCCTGACCTCAATCCCAGGAAAATTCCTCAAAAAATTTCTCAAGGACTCCATATGTGATAAGCTAGTAGAAGACAAAATTCTGAATGAAAGCCAGCACAGTTTTGTTGCAGGTAGGTCATGTCTGACTAACCTCATCTCCTTCTATGACCAGGTTACTCACCACCTGGATAAGGTAGATGAGGTTAACATCATTTACCTGAACTTTAGGAAGGCCTTTAATTTGGTGTCCCATGAGGCTCTCAAAGTAAAGCTAGGGGACCATGGGCTCAGTGATTCAATGGTCAGATGGGTGGAAAACTGGCTGTGGGGTCAGACCCAGACAGTACTAATAAACAGATCTGTGTTGACCTGGCAAAATGTAGCCAGTGGGATCCCCCAGGGTTCAGCACTTAGGCCAGTGCTTTTCAACATCTTCATCAATGATCTGGATGTGGGGGTGAAAAGCATACTGGCAAAGTTTGCCAATGATACTAAGCTGTAAGAAAGTTCAGCCACACCTCAGGGTAGGCTGACTATCCAGGTGGACCTAAACAGATTAGTTAGATGGGCAGACCAGAACCAGATGCTGTTCAACACTGAGAAATGTAAAGTCCTCCATCTGGGGAGGAAAATTCCACAACAAATTTACAGGCTCAGCAGTGCTACACTACACCGTGTCCAAAAGAGACCCAGGGGTCATAATTAATCATAAAATGAATATGAGTTACCAGTGTGATGCTACAGTTAGCAGAGGAAACAATCCTCTTGCATGCATCAACTGAAGCATCTCAAACACAATTAAGGAAGGTATTCTGCCACTCTACTTAGCATTGGTGAGGCCACAACACCAGGTGTGGTGCAGGTACCTACCCTGGAGATGTTCAAAAGGAGACTGGATGCACACCTTGCTGGGGTTATTTGAACCCAGAAGTCTTTCCTGCCCAGAGCAGGGGGGCTGGATCCAATGATCTCATAAGGTCCCTTCCAGCCCTAAACTTCTGTGAATCTGTAAAAATATTACAACTATTTTGTGGAATCATTTTGTGGCTGGTTTCCTGTTTTGTTCCTCTATTAAGTGCCTGAACATGTGGCCATATAACTATTTAAGATGCAACTAATAAATAAACCCCATTTTATGTTTAACACACGCATGGGTCTAAGCTACATGTTGTACTAACACTCACTCCTCCCCTTGTTATGAGTGTCATTTGGAAGAGAGTGGGAACAATATTAAAAATATGGTGTGGGATTTTTATTCATTGTTTGAAAAGAGTGAGTGTTAGTGATACATGTATATTTAGTTCAGACACTTGTAACATACTTTAGGAGCCATACAAATATAAGTAAATCTCTCCACAAAGGGTTTTCATTCAGCAGAACTGTAAATAGTACATCCTTCTAATGGTTGGTGCCTGAATTAATATAATGCTTCCAAAACACTGAGTTTCAGGGATCCTTGTTTTCTCTGATAAAAAAAAACTAATTTTCGGATTTAAAAAGTAACCCCAAACCTACATGATTAAAATGAAATGCCACTAATATATAGGTACCTGCTGATTTTCCAGCCAGAAGATGGCATGTAGGTACAATAACACTTAGTCCTCCTGTGGTCTTTTTCCATCTGTGTATCTCATTAGGTTTAATACATTAAAGAAAGGCAATCAGTAGTGTTTTTATTTTTTGCGTTTCTACAGTATCCAGTGAACCCTGAATGTTTCTTTTAATAAATGCAACATAATTCATGAATAGTCACTGCTGTACCTAGAAAATTCATAACAACTTACAATTTTGCACCTGCTGCCATGGGAAGATGGTATTCCCTTTAACTTAGTGTGATACCTCGATTATTCACTGGGAACTGTAAGAGACAGTGATCATTCTACATGTTTCTTGAGAAAAACAGTATCATTACAGCTGGGTGAAAACACCTGAAATGTATTTGCAAAACTCCTTAATAATCAAGGCCATGATTCAGCTAAACAAGTGCAGTCACTATCTCTTAAGGAATGTCATCATCTGGTGTGATATCTGGATGGCTCATGTGCTTACAATTATGTACAATAATATTTATCTTTACTTGATTAGGGCCATCCCATGTATTTAATTTCATGATATTCAAAATGTTTGTTTGTTTTTACTCTTTTTTACTAACATTCATATGAATCACAGTTTTATTAAAAGTATGTATTTGAATGCCTTAAATACTCATATGTTTATATTTTGATCAATAGAGCTCATGTGGCCATTTTGGAATTTTTTTAGGGTAGGAAAGATGAGGTGGGAGAATTTATGGATAACAGATTGGAAAAGTAGATTTCTTCAGTAGGTAATCTTTCCCACCACAGAGGTTCTACCCCAAAATATTCAATGGCTTTACAGAGGACTAATGCCTAAAGAGATCAGATTTCTGGAGTATTTTCTTGGTAGATTTCTCCAATCACTTAGCTGACAAACTTCACAGTCACCTTCCAGCCTAATATGCAGTATTTTCAAAGAAATAGTGAGTAAAATGTTCTCCCTCCAATGCTTTGGTGTGTGTATGTGTGTGTGAGAGAGAGAGAGACAAGGATTTCTTAGGGTGATAGCTTTTATTGGACCAACTGTGTAGTTGAGATACAGTTAGACAAGGTTCTGATTGCAAGACTTTCTTAAGCAGGTCTCTGAGAAATCGGTCCAATAAAAGATATTAGGGCTGTGCAAAGCTTCAATCCACAATCTGATTAAGAGAAGATTCAGCCCAATGAGGAGGCCGAGTCTGAAGCAAGTTGGAAGAAGACAAAAACCTCTGAATTGATTCAGAGGCTCCAAATCAATTCAGAAAAGATTTGGGGATTCTGAGATTTGGAAGTCAGAAACTGAGAAGATGGGGGAGGGAGCAGGGGGTGGGCAGGAAACTGACATCTCTAGCTGGCCATAGACTGTGATCTCTTCCAATCACAGTGCTCTGGGAGAGGGATGTAGAAACAGCATATAAACCTGTGTCTGTAGGCTTTCTGTGCCTTTTGTGAGCTGTTTCTGCCTGAGCAACAGTGTCTGAAAGGTACTGGACTGGACTGGCTTCCTACCTAATCAGTTTCCTCCTACTTTTTGTCCTTGGGAAGGATTGGATATAGCTTACTAACTAGAATTCCTCTACCTACCCCTATCCAATCTATTTCTTTCAATTTATATTTGTTTGGGGGGTGGAGCGGGGTTCCAACACTTTTTAAAAGGAAAGTTTTGTTTTCCCTGGCAGTGTGAGCCATCACTGGGCAGGGAGGCAGATACATTACACACATTTGCACACATACATCATAGAAGAAGTCATATGTTATTACAACACAGAAGAAGTCAAAGATTCATAGAAGAAGAGATTATATGCAGTTATTAATATTATTAGTTATAGTTACATAAAGACTAAAGACAACACAGAAGAAGTCAGATAGAGATTCTAATTAACACAACACAGATGTTAGACAGTCGAAGAAGAGATTATTTTAGTTACACACATAACAGTAAACACAACACAGAAAAAGAAGTTAGACACAGTCATACACCAGAGAAGAAGTTATATATTATTAGTAAGTTACATATACAGACACATTTTCCAGCACAGGAAAGATTAATATGAAGCGTTCTGGAAACACAGGTGCCAGGTCTTCTGGCAGGGGATGTAGAGGGGCTAGAGGGGTAGCAGGAGAGCTGGAGCTGCAATTTCCCTCTCCACCCCTCCCACCTCCTGCCAAACATGGACACATCTTCTTTCCTGGCAGCCATGAGTCTTCTGTGGCCAATGGAAGCAAGGGGGTGGGAGCAGTACCTGTCCCTACAGCTGCACCACCTCCCCTAACTCCAGAAATAGGCACCACCAGCAGAATGACAGTCTCCTCCACCCCACTTTCATCTCCCAGTGTCAGCTTCTCACTGCCAGAGGAGAAGCTGAATTTGGAACCAAGGAACCTGAGAGCCCTAGCACAAGAAATTCTGGAGAATGAGGGGGAATCTGAGTGTGTGCTCCACACCCCTCAAAGCTTCCCTAGACCCAGGTCTCCTTGCCAGGAAGGCACCTCAGAGGATGTTGTGGAGACGAGTGGCTCAGCTGAGTCAACTCCTCCTGTTGTTGTGCCTCTGCCTGCTGAGGAGGGGGATAAGGCAGGATCCCCACCCTCAACTCAGAAGCAGGGGAGTAGTGCAGTGTGGGATCATTTTGAGGTGACAGATGATCCCAACTATGCTATTTGTTGGGGGACACAGGGGACACAATGGTGGGAATCTACTACAGACCTCCCACCCAAAGTCCTGAGCTTGACCAGGGGTTCGCTTGGGAACTGGCTGAGGCCGCGTGCTCCAGGACCATGGTTGTCATGGGTGACTTCAAGTACCTGGACATCTCGTGGGAGGATCACTCAGCAAAATCTGAGCATCGCAAAGCTTCCTCTCATGCGTGGATGACCTCTACCTGACTCAAGAAGTCTATGGGCCAATGAGAGGCAAAGAAAATAAAATTAAAAAAGAAAACAAAAGCGGGTGATCCAGGCTGACCTGGACAGGCTCAGCAAATGGGCGGATGAGAACCTGATGGTGTTTAACACCAAAAAATGCAAGGTTCTCCACCCTGGGGGAAAAAATCTGCAGCATCCTTATAGGCTTGACAGTGCTATGCTGGCTAGCACTACAGAAGAAAGAGACTTGGGGGTCATCATTGACCACAAGCTGAACGTGAATCTTCAAGGCAATGCTGCAGCTACTAAAGCGACCAAAATGCTGGCTTGCATCCACAGATGCTACTCAAGCAAATCCCGAGATGTCATTCTCCCCTTGTACTCGGCCTTGGTGAGGCCACAGCTGGAGTACTGCATCCAGTTTTGGGCTCCACAATTCAAAAGGATGTGGAGAAGCTTGAGAGAGTCCAGAGAAGAACCATGGGCATGATCAGAGGTCAGGAAAACAGACCTTAGGACGACAGGCTGAGAGCCATGGGGCTCTTTAGCTTGGGAAAGCGTAGGCTTAGGGGTGATCTGATGGCCACCTATAAGTTTATCAGGGGTGACCACCAGTATCTGGGGGAACATTTGTTCACCAGAGTGCCCCAAGGGATGATGAGGTCGAATGGTCATAAACTACTGTGAGACCATTTCAGGCTGGACATAAGGAAGAATTTCTTTACTGTCTGAGCCCCCAAGGTCTGGAACAGCCTGCCATCAGATGTGGTTCAAGCACCTACATTGAACACCTTCAAGAGCAAATTGGATGCTTATCTTGCTGGGATCCTATGACCCCAGCTGACTTCCTGCCCCTTGGGCGGGGGGCTGGACTCGATGATCTTCTGAGGTCCCTTCCAGCGCAATCTATGAAATCTATGAAATCTGCAAGCACTGCCAAAGGCAGATTAGCCAGGGCAAGGAGGTGAAACACTTCACCACCAGAGCAATAATGCTGCATCTCAGGAGGCAGCATCCCCCAGCCCTTCTTCCTCCATAGCCTGGTACCAGTGGGAGTGTGCCCAAAGGGAACTCCCCCACTCACTCAAAAGCCCCCATCCCCCAAAACAGAGTCAGGCTATCCTGTGGTGATGGGGAAAAGCCTCAGACAAAGCGGGGGGGGGTGTTGCAAGTATGAGCAAGGTTGCCCAAAGCACTGGGGAGATGCTTGCTCTGGATGGCCAGTCTTTCACCTTAGTTGAGCAACCAGGGTTCAGGCAGATTATGGAGCCCATGGCCCCATCCTACCAAGTGCATACATGCACCAACTTTAGCAGGAGGGTTGTACCCTCCCTGTATGAGGCATGCAGGGAGTACTTTAGGGAGGAACTGCACAAGGCAAGACTGCAAGTAGCCTCACACTTCACCTCTGACATCTGGAGCAGCTGAGCTGGAGATTCTCTCCCTCACAGGGCACTGGTGTGATCAGTCAGGCCATCAGTGGGTTCTCCTGCAAGCTGAGGTGATGGACACGGCAAGGAAGATCATGGTGGCCATGAACTACATGGTATGGGAGTGGCTTGTTGGGCAGGGTGAGCTCATCCATGAGTTCATGGTCACTGACAATGGGACCAATATGGTCAAGGTGGACCGTGATGCCAATTTTGTTGGCATCCTCTGTGTGGCACACAAACTGCACCTCATAGTCAGGGACATCTTGTGGGGGGACAGGGCTGCCAGTGATGGTGTCATCACTTCCACCCAGCTAATTTCAAAAAGCAGGAAGGTGGTGGGCTACTTCCATCAAGAGGGCCAAGATCTCCTCATACCTGATGCTGGAAAGGCTGGTGGAGCAACAGAAGGCCATCCATAAGTTGGCCTTGCTTGGGGAGATTGGGGTCAGTGGTCCCCTTAACAGAGCTGAGTGGGATAACATCTCCCAGATCTGGGTGGTCCTCAGGCCTTTTCCTTGAGGCCACCAAAACCCTCAGTGCTGGCAATGCCCTCCTTAGTCAGGTAATCCCCATAGTGAGGGAACTTGAGAATCAAATGGAGAAGGTCCAGGGGATCAATGTTCCTGGGTGGGGCAAGCCACTGTCACCAGACATGAATGCACTGGTGAGGCGGCTGAAGGAGGGCATCAGGAAATGGCTTGATCCCTTGTGGTCCAGTATGCTTGCCACCATATGTGACCCAGGGGCAGCATATGCAGCAGCCAAACCCTTGCAGTCCAATATAGTCCACATGCTGGTGGGCATGTGCAACCCGAGGGTAAAGGGGAGTATGTGCACTGGCAGCACTAAAACCCTCAATCACTGGACACAGGTGCTGGTCAACAAAGTCAGGGAGGCAAAACGGCAGAGGCAAGGGGATGTGGAAAAGTAGGATCTACTTTCCTGTGCCAGCACTGCTAGCACCAGCACCAGCCGGTCTCCTCCATGCCAGCTGCTGCCAATATGAGCCAACAGCATGGCTTCAGTGTTGGGGTCCAGACATGCCAAACCACAGCCTCGGGCAGGTAGTGTCGAGGTTTCAGTGGCTACCTATCTCACCAAGGACATGGAGCCACTGGACTGTGACCCTTTCACTTACTGGACAAGCTGCAGCCAGATGTGGCAGGATCTGGCCACAGTTGCCCAGGAACACTTGTCCTGTCCACCAACCAGTGTTCTGAGCAAGAGGGTGTTCAGGATTGCTGGGGATGTTGTGGCACCCCACTGCACCTGTTTGGATCCTGGTTTGGTGGAGGCAAAAAAGCCAGTTAGAGACAAGGGAAATGGAGGCATCTGGGGTAAGGGAATAATTACCTGTAGGGGAACATTTCTCACAAAAAAAGCACTCTGTCTCCAGTCTTGATCCTGAAAGGGAATTTACAAACCACTTTTCACAGCAGGGCCTATGAACTTCATTTCATCAGCCTCAATACAGAAACTCATGGACTCAATATAGACTTTGGATTTCTGACACATTAAAACTTGCTGGACATCTGACTCCTGAGGTACCTCTTCACTTTTACCTGCACTGCTACCTCCCCCTCCCTTCATCCCCTGATGCCTCCGTTTCCCTTTTCACTGACTGGCTTTCTTGCCTGCATTGCATGCCAGCCTCTGGCTTCTTTACTATTCCTTCCATCCAGGAAGAGCACACACACACACTAACTACAGGGGTGACAAGGTCGAACAGTCGCAAACTCCTCCATGACCATTTCAGGCTGGACATAAGGAAGAACTTCTTTACTGTCTAAGCCCCAAAGTTTGGAATAGACTGCCACCAGAATGCCTTCAAGAGACATTTGGATGTTTATCTTGCTGAGATCCTACAATCCCTGCTGACTTCCTGCGCCTGGGGAAGGAGGCTAGACTCGATAATCTGCCAAGGTCCCTTCCAGCTGTGGTGTCTAGTAATCTATGAATACCTGTTTTTTTTTTTCATCTAAATCTGCCTTAACACACACACAGCATGAGTTTTGCTTTCAAGACTTTGAGGGGCAGTTTCCCAGAAACCCCTATATATATCTCCTTGGAACTTGGCAGGCTTCATGCCCTCAGAAGGAGCTACCATGCCTACAATTTTTTAGCTGAATCATCCCCAAAATGACAAAGTTACAGGTATTTCAGTGATTCCCCATTATAGTCTATGGCTGAATCTCCAAATGTCTCCAAATCGGCACCAAATCTTCCAAAGTCAATTCAGCTGAATTGATTTGGGACAGTGATCTGAATCTCCAAATCAAATCACTGTCCACCCAACTGGCTGAATCTGAATCCAAATTTAATACTATTCACACAGGCCTAAAAGATATCACCCTAAAGAATCCTTGCCTCTTGCATAATTTCTCAACCATCATAGCTATATCACTTTTATACTGTGTGTATACATGCATCTTTATGTATCAAAGAAAAACATAATAATTTCAGCTCTGTAAAGATACAGAATTTAGCAGAAGTAGTAAGATTGTGGCCCCACTGTTGCAAGAGAATAGTGGAAGATTTGCAGCAGTTCTAAATGAACGGGTCTACTAAGTAGAAAAAATACATAGGTGCTTAGTCAACAAATCTGAAAAGCAGTGTGGTATGTGATTAATAAAGACAAAAGAAGCCTTAGAGAGGACTACGTATATGTGGGACTACGTATAAGTAGGCTCTAGGCCAACTGGGCAGAAATATCCTAGATCAGTGATTCCCAACCAGGGTTCTAGGCTGTGAGTTCCTTTTATGGGTGTTGCAGGATACCATGCAATATTAACACAAGTACAAACACCCACACATGATTAACAAGATACACCTAGCAATATTAAATAGGAATCTATAATGTCAAAAACATTCTGACCTGTTTTTGTCTTTCTGAGTTTTTTTGAAGAATGGGGAGGGGGACCAGGGAGTGAGTTAAACCTGAATCATCCACTAAGTGGTGTTAAATCAGGGGTGAGAAATTATTTCATCTTGAAGGCTGCTTAATGAGTTTTGGTGAGCTGTTGAGGGATGCAGTGGTAGCCCCACACCTTGATGGGTGCCCTGCCCCCTGGTCACTATCTTGGGACTGGAAGTCCTGCCCCTAATCCCTGACCTTTGTCACTAGAAGTCCCGCTCCTTGCCCACAGAAGTACTCCTTTATGGTGATTGTCATCTTAGAACCAGAGAAAAACCAAATCATATACTAAAAGTAAAACACCTACTATAATATATTTTAATTTTAATACAAAAAATACTTTTTGTCATGTTTTTTGTTTGCCTAGTGTATATAGAGATTATTGCATAATAACTGAAAAATAAAGTCTTACCCTTGTATGCTGGGTGTGGAGCAGTGTGTGGGGGGTGGTTGAGAGGTGGGTATGTGTATATGGTAGGGTGGGGGGTCCATGTGGGTGCGGGAAGGGGTTGTGAGAGAGGTGGCTGTGGGGGGACATAGGACATGTTGCAGGGGGAGTGTATATGTGGGGGCTCATGGTGGCAGGGTGTGGATGTGTGGGGTTTGTGGGGTGTGGGGACCCCTCCACATGCTCCCCCCATATGGCACTCAGCCTCCGCCACCACCAGCAACAGAAGGTGGCAGGCCATTGGGTCACTCATGGCCCACACAGGCACTGCCACCCAGCAGCACGCATCTCCATCCAGAGCTGTACATGGCAGCAAGGAGTGCAGCAGGCCAGTCCACCTCTATAGTGCAGGGTTTCCCACAGTGCACGTGTAGTTCCCAGCACTTCTACACCACCAAGGGGAAGCCTTACAGGATGGAGCAAGCTGACTTCCTTGCTCTCTGCCACCATGTGCAGCTGCTGGGACTCTAGCAGAAAGCACAGGGCAGGACTCCCCATCCCTTCCAGTGGAGTCCCAGCAGCTGCACGTGGTGGTAGAGAGCAGGGAAGGCATCTGGCTCCATTATATGGGGCTTCCCCCCGGTGGCATGTGAGTGCCAGGAACTGAACATGCACCACAAGGAGCCCCACACAATAGAAGCGGGCCAACCTAGCTGCACTCCTTTATTCCACACGTAGCTCTGGTTGGAGCCATGTGCTGCCAGACAGCAGTTCCTGTGCTGGCCACCAGCACCCCGGGGGCCTGCCACCTGTTGCTACTGCCTGCAGCAGGGGCTGTACACTATGCGGGGGAGTGTGTTGGGAATCCCTACACTCCCCCACCCTCCCTCACACCCATACCCTGCCCACCTGAGCTCTGCACTCCCACCACAAGCCTGGGCATGGGCTCCATGATCCCACCAGCCCCAGCCCATGCTTCCCACCCCCGCCCAGCTGCTACTCCCTCCCCCACCCCTGCTGCTTCCCTTCTTGCTTCCCTACCTAGAGCGAGCACTGCAGCAGGGAGAGGATGAGGAGCCACTGGATTACAAGGAAACCAAGCAGGTTCCTCAGTGGCTGCAGCAGTGGCAGCAGCAGCCCTACCTAAACTTTGCATGCCGGCTGGGCCGGGTCCTTCTGTGCATGAAGGTGGGAGCAAGGCGCACAGGTTAGCCAGGGTACAATTAATTGGTAGGAGCCTGTGGGCCAGATAAAATTGCCTGGTGGTCCAGTTTCAGCCCATGGAGCATAGTTTGCCCACCCCTGTGTTAAACCATATCAGAAACACATGACATAAATAGTTGTGTGAAGAAGACAATGGAAAGCTGTGTACACTTAGGTATTTATGGCTCTGTCAAATTAAGGATCAAATCCTGTCCTTGTGTAATGATGAAATGCAAATCGGGGTTTTTTGAGTTATTAGTTCATTTGTTTTCTCATTTCAATGAAGATATTTCTGATAGACTATCACAGCTGTATAGCTTCACTATAGAGGCCATCTATATACTGCTAATAAATAATTACAATGTTGATAGACTTCGTAAGTTTTATGAAGAGCAAATTAACTCAGTAAAAACATATTTTTACTTGTAATCTTGTAATCCTATTTACATCAGTAATGCATCCCAAATGTTAAAGCCAAGTTAACATTATAGGTAGTGCTTGTTAACTTTGACTAGTATAGTTCGCTTGTCATTTAAAATCCTAACTGCATTTCAGAGAGTGACTGAGCATGGCCTGGCTTCTGTAGCTAAGGGGAGATAAGAAATGAGAGTCTGAACAGCTCCTTCTCAGCTGTTGCCAAAGGAGGAAGAGAATAAGAAAGGGTATTTCTGCACTTCATGAAAAGAAAAGGAAGGAGAGAGAAAGAGGGAGAGAGATGACAGCAAAATGACTTTCTGGGACTACTCTAATGGGCCTCAGTAAACTCTGTACCTCTTGAGCCCTTACCCTACTCTCTGCAGCACTCTTCCAGGTTTGAGGAGCTTCTCAGCCTGGAAGAAAGAATCGTCAACTCCAAAGCAAGATCAGTCCATTCGTTTACTTAGTACTACCCGAGACATAACTCAGTGATCCGCGTGCATTGTTTGTCCCCACATAAGATGTGAGTTTGTAGGCTCTCAGGTCATGTGACCATCTGTAGCTTAAATTGTAGAAATTCATACTTTCAGCTCTGATGATCCCTGACTCTAAATCAATCAGTCCTACTGGTGAATGTTACCTACATTGGGATTGGGATTTGTTTCCACCATTAGCAATACATGAAATTTAATCTGACATGCAAGAAGCAATAATATGCTCTTCTACAGATATCTATGTCCAAAAAGGACCTACATGCTTATTTCAAATTATTTTAATTAGAAGAAAGCAAAACTTGTGTCATGATGTAAATGTGTTAGAATTAGGCTGGTTTTGATGTACTCAAGAATTCTGTTATTGTCTGTATCTACAGTTGGAAAAAATATGTATACAGTTCCTAGACACCTATTTAAAACTTTTAATCTAGACAAAAATGGATGCAATGAGATTTAAATTCCCTTAAAATAGGAGGTTATAGTGAACACATGACCTTAACAACAGTGGCAGTAATAGAAAACACGATAAATGAAACACTGTTCAAATTCTCACTTCATGTGTTTTGGGATGGTGTAACGGAGCCAGAAGACACCTGTTACTTGAAAGGAAACTGCAACAGGTTAAGCTGGCTTGGGGAAAGCTAGCTGCTAAGGAACTAGCTACCTGCTAACTGAATTACAGTAGCAGTAACAGGCACAAAAGATACACAACCAGGCTGCTTTGGGGCTAAGGGCTACAAATAGCTGCTAAGCAGCCACAAGGGCAGGCAGGTAGGACCTTAGGGTCAGAATGAACACACCTGTGATGGCTGCTTAGTCATTTGACCAAAAAGGCAGCAGGGTTTAGCGTGTGCAGAAGCTCAGGGCATGAGCCTACACAGTCAGTGTGGCCCAGGAGACTGCAGAGGCAAGAGCTCCAGAGCAGAGAGAATGCAGGAGAGCTTCTACCTGGCACTAGGGCTATCTTAAGACAGGCAAACAGAGTGTTGCTACCCTATAGGGGAATATTACCTGGGGTAAGGGGAAGACTTGTTATCCAGGCAGGTAGCCATTATTTATGTTTGGACCCAGATGGGATTTTGTTTGTGTTAACCAGAAGGATTACTCCTTGCTTACAGTTTCTACTGGTGGTTTGGGGTGCAGCTGAAAGGGGAGTGTGCAGAGGGTAAGGCAGGATGCCAGATGGGCACATTGTAGGCTAATGCACAGTGGGATCAGCGTTTTGAACCTTGTTAGGGTCTTTGACTCAGGACACCATAGGCTCAGGCCTGAGGGACAGGCTAAAACCTAGAGACAATCTGAGAGGGGAGCTGAAGCCTGGTACAAGTGAGAGCCAGATATGGCTTGTGGGCCCGGCACCCAAAAAGGGCAGAGCCAGGACAAGGGGGCCCTGAGCATTTGAGGGACAGAAACAGGGACGGGGGTCCAACACCAAGAAGGTCATATCCAGGACTAGGGGGCTCTGCACACAGAAGGGCAGAGACCAGGATCAGGGATCCAGCAGTTGTATAGAGATGGGGCTAGGAGCCCAGCAGCTCAGAAGGGCGGAGACAGGACTGAAAACCAAAGACAGATAACACAGTGGATCTGAGCTAAAGGGCCCCACAAAAGAGAAGAGACACAGGCAAAGTGGCCTGAAGTCCCAGCAGAGGAAAATGATTGGACAGGTGACTTCCATGAGGCTTGTGCATGGCTAAAAGGGGAGATGAGACCAAAACAATTCCCTTAAGGTAGTAAGCAATTATGCTATAGCCCACGAGTGGACAATATCTTGTTCAGGGATCCCTGAGGCTGCCTCCCTTTAACAAATGCATATTTACACCAAGGTGTGGCCAGTAAGTAGAGGGGGAGGATGCTCAAAGGATACGGTGAGACAGAGGCTGAGTGGCCACCAGGGGACATCACAGCCACAGCCAGCCCTTTGTTACAGATGGTTCATGATTTTCATTATATGATATACCTGACAGTTTATATCTTTGTTTCTATACTGGGAAAAAGATGGCTTCAGTGATGAACACTAACTCCTATATCTCTTCCTTCCATTACCTTGGGGTGATCTCAAGTCTCAAGGAGTGCAACGATTATCTTTGTAGCCATATGATGTTAGATCTAAATATAAATGATAGCTACCTATTACTTGCTTTGCTACAAAATTAGGGATGTGTTTGCCAAATTAGTTTCCCATTCTCTTCAACTGAGACAAAGAGTGGGTGGAGAGAGGGTCTGAATTATCTTTATCTCACCATGGAAGCAATAATGAAATAATTAAGGCAGAATTTGAAAGAATGGAGCACTTTAAAATTCTGGGAAAAGATGTTTAGGATTCATCACCCCTCCTTTTATTCAAGGAATAATCTCTGTTTGAAAAAGGTTTCTTGGGTTTTGTAGATCACTGAAACAGCACAATGGCCCTTAAAATTGCTGTATGTAGAGCTAGAAATACCAGTAATATACTGTAGGAGAGTGATTAAGAGCCAAGCAGAGCAGAATTTCTCTCTCAAGAAGTCCTTGGGTATAGTGATTAGAATAGAGAATTGGGACTCAAAAGCCTGTTGCTGGCCTCCCAGCAACTCACTATAGGACTTTAGCCAATTTTCTTAACCTCTTGGTGCTTCCACTTCCCCATCAGTAAAATGGAATTAAAAATACCTAAATGTTGCTGTGTAGCTTAATTAATATTTGGAAAACACTGGGGAGCCACTTCCAAGGCAGACTGTTTCAGGGTGAAAGGGTGGAATACAATAGAAACAGTGCATTTCTACTGCATGAGGAGAAAAAGCTAGCTTTTCTGTTATTGAATTCTGCAAGAAAATGCAGGCTATTGTTGGTAAGAGGTATCAATAGATGTGCATGGTTTCATTTGCAGAAGGAATCTATGTCTAAATTTTTGGGTATGGTGCGAAATTTTGGTGGGGCAGGATCACAGTCAGTAATACCCATGCTGTCAGAGCAACCTTAATATTAAAGTAGATACCAGTATTAAAGAGTCAGTCAATCAGCCATATTTTAGTGCTGTGGCATACAGTCTTTTTTTCTTTCTCTTTTTTTCATTTTGGCATTCTGGTTTTATGAGTTTCTATTCTTAGTGGAAGAGCAAAGTATAACACAAAATGACACTATAGCATTATGACAAAAATACATTGACTTTGGCCAAGCGTACAGGATATAGAAAGTGACATCCTGGATTCTGACAGGGAAAGTCCTAAAAATATAAACGTCTGCTCATTTTAGGATTGTACGCTATCAGTGTCCATCTTACATATAAAACATGGTGTCTGCTTGTGGACCTTCCATTTTAAACTGAAGAATTTGAAAAGGCATAAAATCAAATTAGGCAAACTCACCCCCTCATTTCCATTAATGGCATGTCACCAAAAATCAATTTGGATCACTTTTTTTAAAATTTGGGTTTCATACAATTTTCCCATCACTCCATTCATGTATGTTCCCTGACTTCCCTGAACTTTAGCCTGTGCATAATTGTGATAACATTTCAGAAGAGTTAGGCTACAAACAATAAATGCCAGAAGAAAATGGATTATACCAGCAAGTAAAACCCAGGAGAGAGCTATAGTTTGCTGTAATTAAGGCCTGACAGGCAGGAGACATCACATTGTTACTTCAGCAATGGACAGCTGCTTCCAACTGTGTCATGCATATGGTTTTTGTGGAAAAAATAGGCCTGATATACCCAGTGGTTTCCAATGCAGATCTGAGGGTTTTACATCCATGAGTTTTGATGGGACTCTAAACAAAATTCTTCCCTGGCCACTTGAATCTGTAGGTTTTGTTAGCCTAAAGTTACCTTTTCAATTGCTTGCCCAAGTAGTCAGATCCAGTGAAGGTGAATAGGCAGCAGCTTAGAGATGCTAAGGGACTGACGGTGCTTCAATTTCTACCATGAGTTAAGTGGTATAGGAGAAATGCTTAGTGAAAAGGGGACAGCAGGCAGGAGAACAGTGATAAATATAGGAAAGCAGGGGAGAGGTGAGTTTTAAGGACCATTTTTTCTTACCATGACTCAAAGGAATCATGAGACGGCTCTCTCAAACACTTCTTCAGCAAGAAAAAAATGCAACACAGTACTACACAGAATAATGGGAGGAGGTCATATAATACTTGGTTCCAGCCACCCATGTATCATAGAGACTTTCCCAGGCCTTGAGAGCCATGTGAAGTGGCTTGGGCCTCCAACACCTGGCACACGGCCAGGACCTGGTGCAGGCAGTGCTGCACAGTGGGTCCTGAGTGGGGACCAAGACCCTGGGAGCTGTTCAGGGTGGCTCAGGTCCATCACTCCTGGCACATGGCCAGGATCTCATGCAAGCGGTACACAGCTAGTCCCCACTCAGGGGATCAAGCCCCACTGTCACATAAGATGGCCCGAGCTTCCGACTTTGGACAAATGGCTGAGCCTTTGGTGCACAGGGTCACGGGTGGGCGAGGGCCCAGAAGACTCCTGCCAGATAGGAGCAACATGCCTGCAGGCGAACCCACATGGGACCCTTGGAATTGTGAGTTGCCCAGGGAAAGGGACTCCCACAAGGGAGGGGGAGTTACCCCAGCAGTAAGGCTGAAAGGGAAGCCCAGGCAAGGGAAGGCTTCCTTAGGTCAAGGGGTGTTCTGAGTGGATGTCCCTAGAGATCTTGTTGGGGCCTGGGGAAGCACAGGAGAGTTATGGGTACTCGATATTGCTTCGCCTCATATTTTGTATATTATTATATTTGTAAATTTATAGTTATTAGATCCTTGCTCAGCCTCTACTGGACCCTGTACCAGTTTTCTGCATTTAGTGATTGTTCCCTTATACTTACCTGCACATACCTGTACTTATTTGTTGTTCTCCTGTATTTCCCTGTGTTTATCTGTTTACCCTGATGCACTTTTGAGGTAGCATATATTTTTTGGGATATAGCATCACATTAGAATTGTGCATTTTATTTATAGAGGTGTGAATATGTATTAGTTTTGATATTTTTATTATATTGTATAATATTGTGCTTTATATTTTGTGTACCTCTATATTTGTGTCTGAGTATATTAGTAGAGTCTATAACCCTGTTTGGAGAATCTGCTGGGACCCCTTGCTGCCACATACCTGTGTTTATCTGTCACTTACCTGAAACCCTGGTGGTGACCCACTGTAGAGAATAAAGTGTGTGTGTGTGTGTGTGTGTGTGTGTGTGTATCTGAGAATATATACTGTTATACATATATATCTGTACCTATGTTTATATTTATGTCTATTTTTTGTCCATTTATGTAAAGATTAATACATTTGTATATAGTTTAATATTGTTCTGGTCTGGCTCTGTAGGAAGTGGGGAGACTGTGCTTAGCTTTCAGTTCTCTCCCACAGCACCTCTTCCTGCTGCCAATCCCCTTCTAACAGATAGGGGAGTACACAAGCTGGGTACACCTAGGCTACATATTTAACAGTAAAAGTGCTAAAAGTCTCAAATCAGGATGAGGTGCCTGTTGTGCTCAGCACTGTAGATCCATATGAAAGCAAGAAGAGCTAGAATTAGTATTCCCAACCTTGAACTCCTAAAATGGTGTGCAGGACTGAACTAGAAAATCCAGAAAATCCTTTCTAACCCTAACAATCTGATACTTTGCCTTGTAAACTTGGAGTCCCTGCATCAAAAGCCTTCTTGAACTCCAAGTAAATTATATCTCCTGTTTTCTCCCATCTGGTCTTATTGATACCTCTTCAAAGATAGTTGATTAAGGATGACTTTCCCTTTTGTAAATCCATGCTGACTGTCTCCAACCAATCTGTACATGTCTAAGTGTTTATGGACTATAAATTAGGAGAGAAAAAGATGTGTGTGCACATGGATGTTTAAAATTAATTAATACATTTTAGCCTTGCTTCTTTGTGCCACTGATGGCTGGAACCTGGTTTATTAGATTACTACTCCTCATAAAATTACATTTATCTTTTCCATCCCATCCTCTCTACATATTTAAATAAGATATTTCCAGATACAAACTATTAATAGAATCATAGAAAATTAGTGTTGGAAGGGACCCTAGTCCATCCCCCCGCTTAAGGCAGGACCATCCCCAACTAGATCATCCCAGCCAAAGCTTTGTCTAGCCAGGTCTTAAAAACCTCCAAGGATGGAGATTCCACCACCTCTCTGGGTAACTTGTTTCAGAGTTTTACTACCCTCCTAGTAAGCAAATTCTTCCTAAAATATAACCTAAATCAATCTTGCTTCAACTTGAGACTCCTTTTTCTATCATTTGCCACCACTGAGAACAGTCAGTCTGAGAACAATCTCACTATTCACGGTACAAAAGTAATTCCCAGAATGATATTGTAGTAAAGACCTTTACCTCTGCAATTTCATGACAATCCCATCAAAATGTTAGCAGGTACCCCATATGCACTAACCCACAGTCACAGGACTTGACCACAATGATGTCTGGGAACTTTGCCTAAACATGGACTGAACAAAAACTGCTGGAGTTGTGCACCCAACTGTGCAGTTGTTACTTTAGCAAGTTCTAAATGACTGTGCAGTAACTGCCATTACTGCGCAGTGCTGGTGGCACATGGCTCATTTCTGATCCTACTGTGCAGGAGCAATGAGCTTCTGTGCAGTAGCATTGGAATCACAGTTCATGTCCGCCGACACTACATCACCACAGCAATGAGCTATGTCACCATAGCTCGTTGCTATGGTGACATAGGGTCTCATGTAGACACACCCAGTAGGTGCATATACACATGCACTTAACTGTGCAGTAGATTAATCTGCCGCAGTGTATGGTGTCACAGTCCACACTTGCAATGCTATAAGAGCACAGCAAACTAATTTTTGCTACCATAAGATAGTACTGTCTTACAGCAGTGAAAATAACTGCACCTAAAGGCAACCTGACCTGGGCATACATTGTGCCCAGTCAGCCAGGGCAGCAGAGGGCCCCACCTCTGCCCGCTGCCTAGCCACAGGGCTCCACACACTGGGGCACTCTCATGCCCTAACCAGCCCCTCCACTGCCTGCTACCATTTTTCAGAGCCTGAGTCCCCTGCCAGCCTGGGGCTGCTCCATGCCAGTTCAAACTGTTGCAGTCCCAGGTGAAGCGTCTATACAAGCACCCTGGACTGAAGCAGTTTGAGCATCTAAACATGCATGGGCACTTTCATAAATTTTAGGGACCCTGATAGTAGGGCTGTGCGAAATTTCACTAGCTCTTTCATTTCGACACTGTTTTGATTCATTTTGAGCTCAAAACAGTGAAATCAAAATGAAACAAAGGGCTTTCAAACAGCTTGAAATGAAACGAGGGCAGATGAAGTGTTTCAAAAGTTTCGAAATGTTTAAAGTTTTGAAGCATCCCAGCTGAGTTTCCCTCCCCAGCACTACAATCAGGCTGTGGAAGGGAACTCAACCCAGCAGAACTCAGCCCAGCTGAGTTCCCCTCCCCCAGCCTGGTCGAAACTTTGAAAAAGCATTGAAACAGCAAAACTATTTCAACAAAATGGAATGGAACAGTGTTTTCAAATCAAAACAAAACTCAAAATGAAACACTGTTCCATCAAAATGTCAAAATGGATGTCGAAGCGGAACACTGCTGTTTCTCACAGCCCTACAGTGATAGTGGCCTCTCCTCCTAACCTTGTGCATGTAAATGACATGCATGCATGCTTTTCTGACTGCTAGACTTCACATGCACAAACTCTGTCACTTGCACAGGGAAATTAAAGCATTTGTTCTTGGAAGTGACAATGGTAGGAAATAGTATGCACACGTGCACATGCAGTTACTTATGCAAAAGTAGAGGCATTCCATGCAAATCTTTATTTGTTTTCAAATAAGAATTAACCATACTGCTAGAAAAACTGCTTTGGTCAGTCTGCAGATAAGTGTAGAACCAGAGACACATGAGGAATATGTTACCTTCTCACTTGGAAATTGAGCGAGATTGTTCACAGAGTGCAATGATATCTCAAAATTGATTTCTGTGGTTGTTATGTTATGCTTTTTATTAAAAGTAATATACTAGATTCTGAGTACTGTTAGCTCTGCTCCTGAAGCTGTACAGTGGCTGGCACACTGCAAACCTCTTATTGCATTTAACTAAGGACAGGTATATAGTGCACATTGATATTATTTCAGCTACACTATTTTGCTTTTCCTCTCATTTTAATCATTATGGGATGAATCCTACAAACTTTACCTAGTTTTACTCATGAGCAAAATCAATGTGATGGTTCACAGACTGAGCTCTGCAGTGTTGCTGCCATGTTTCTGAATAAGAATTTGTAGTTTAGAAACAAATCTAAGGCCAGCAAAATAATTATTTTAATTCCGCTGAAGGACTAACATAATAAAATATTATCAAATTAAGAAGTACTTATGGGTAATAATATAGTCCTATAACCTGTGAAATTATACAGGGTGGGAATTAGGCAATAAAAACAATATTACATTCTAGTATTATTTTGAAAGTTAGATCTCTATCTTGTTATCTATCTGACCCCTTGATATGATACTATCCAAGTCCTGCACAATACTAGTTTTAATATTTCTGTTTCCTAGCTCATATATATATATTCATGATTGATCCTCCTAACCCTAAGGCAGAGAACTATTTATGCCTACTTTGCAGATGATATTTGAGGCACAGTCTTCAATAGTATGACTACACTGCTTCTGCAGTGGTCCTGGCAACACTGCTCTCACGTCTGCACTCCCCACCCAGAAGTGATGTGATGAAGCAGAGTTGACAGCAGCGATCAGGGCACTCTCAAGGTGGCTGTCTCCAGTGAGTTCAAGAACACCAGGACCAGCCTCCTCAACACAGATCATTTTTGGATTTGACAGACTAGCTAGGTGATAGGTACTTGAGAATAGCACTCCCAGAAGCACAGCAGAAATGGTACAGACCAGTGACTTACCCAGGATGACAGAAAAAAAAATCAGTGACAACACCAAAAACCAAATCCAGACCTCCCAGTTTCTCCAGGCTGATACTCTAACCACAACACTCCTTCCTCTATATCACTATAACATCACACTAAATACAATCATGTCCTATGAATTCTCATGAACATCTATCTATTGGTGCCTTTCATGTGGACATGCTTGTGGTTTCTCAGATAAAGAATCAATTTCTGAAGGCAAATTGCACAAATTTTCAGACAATCATTATACACATTAATGCTAATTGTGCTTTAGAATCTTTTCTTTTTGCTAATAAGAGTGTTAGAGACCTTAATTAATATACCACAGTGCACAAGAATATGATGAAACAAGAGACTATGCTTACAGTACATCAGTCTAATAACTAGTCTTGATAGCAGGTTGCACTTGCATGCTAGCTCAGCAATAGAATTTCAAGTGCCACATAGAAAAGAAATTTGCATTCTTTAGTATTCTGCTGAAATGGGTGACTGTAATGAGCCCACAGGCACACTGAACACAAAAGAAAACACTGGAAAATGGAGCATTTGCTCTCTGAGCTTTTTAATAACTCTGTTTAAAAGTAGTTTCTGCTGACTCAAGGATTGCTGTTCTAGATTAAAATGCAGAGTATCAACATATACCAGAGAAGGCATGAAGGTTTTTTTTTCTTGAATTCTGCAAAGAATATATAATTTAAGCCCATCTAGTTTTTGAGTTTGTATCTAAAAGGTTGAAACGGATAAAAAATACCTCCTCAGGACTGGCAGAAAACAGATTTTTCTACTGTTATATAGCCATGAATATGCTCTCCTGAGAAATGTTTCTACCCATTTTCAATCATGTAAACATGTGTCAATTGTTCAAACCTGTGGGAGAAAAACAAGCTGCTTCTCCCACTTCAGCTGTTGTTCAGAGAGATGCTGCTGTGCCTTCTGAGCTCTGCTGTTGCTGCATTCAGCAAGCCAGTGCTCTATTGTTAGAGCCTGTCTTTTCATAGGCCTCTAGAGACTGAAAGGATGGTGCAGATGGTAAATAAATATGCTTTATGGTCTTTTAGCTTACACTGAGAAATTCAGATTCACTTCTGAATGCAACTAAAACAGAAAGATTAGCCAAAATTTCTTACCAAGTTTTATGCATTCTTCCACTAGTACAAATTCTGACAGATATTTTTGCTCACAGCTCACAAAATCCTTTGACAAGTTTTGGAAATCCATCAGTTAATCTTAAATTTCACAGAGATATTTGTTTCTGTTTATGCTGATATGCCTAGGTACTCCAAATACCATCTGTGTACCAAGTTTGATCGGCCAAAAAATGTGGAAGGTCATTCTCCATAGTTGTCCCCCAGCTCTGGAATACCCTTTCCAGCTTGTGGTCTATTAGAGCTGGGACCTGAACATCTTCCATAAAACCTTGGTCATAGGCAAGGTTAAGTTTTGGGGCATTGTCTGCAAGGTTTGTTCTATTATACCTTTTTATCTGTCACTATAATGTATCTATTTTTATAATTTTGGAAAGGGTGGCAGGTATATTTAATAAATCAATCAAAATCAGTCCAAGCTGGTATAAATTAACAAAGCTCCACTGACATCACAAATTTAAACCTACTGAGGCTCTATAGTACCTTTATCTGTAGTCCTTAAATTACACACATAAGACCTATTCAGAATCTGCATGCCAATCCAGACTGGTTTGGTTTAGTATATCATTTAGCTAGCTTTTATCCAAAGAATGATATCTTGTCTTTCAAGGCAGCTTACTCCAGCTGAGAAACTGTCTCCACTCAGATTTTAGATAAGTTCGAAGTCAATGAAAGATGTTGACGTATCTTGTAGATTGAATTCTGGTGAGAACTACTATATGCATGTGTGACAAGCAGAGATCAAGAGAAGATTGTACCTAATAAGAATTTTGTGAAGAACTATATTTTGTCAGCAAAGTGTGAAAAAGAGAAAGCTATGAAAGATTTTGTTACAAGAATTTGTTTAGATTCTTAAACAAATTCACGTTGACTGTTTTCACATTCTTTTAGGGCTTGTCTTTCATGTCATGAGTTTACGTACATAAGTGCTATTTGAATAACCAATTTTAATTTAATATTGCAATATACTTGCATAAAGCAAGTTTCAAATATGTACTAGTGAATATTTGAGTACAGAGCAAGGGAATTATTCAAAGTTCTTTTTTAACCCTCAGGAAGTGAATTTACTATGTCACAAGATGAGTTGAATCCAACTAATTTAATATCCTGAATATCAAGTATAACCTAACAAATAGCTCAGAAAAAAGCTAGGACCAAAAAAAAAAATCATCAAAAGTAAGACTAATCCCATGTAGATGCCAAGACAATGCATATGGTATCACTTAATTCTGTTTTTTAAGGTCAGCTATTGATATGTTTACTCACCAAGTACCTGCTTACCCACTTACTCTATGAGTAGTTCAACTGAAAACAGTGAAATTAATTGTGGAATATAGCACTAAGCATGAATCTTATGGGGCCTTATGGGCCTTACTGGGGCTGACCGGATATTGCTAGATTTCATCTTCACATAATTTGGCAAATATTCAAAATAATGAATAAACTGGAGAGAGTATCCAAGGCCCGCTTGCAAACAGTAGAAAGAGGCAAGCTTCATAAAAAGAGCAACGATAACAATAACATGTGCCAACTAGTCAAACATTTAATATATTGACCCTCAATGTATTGCATCTGTCAGGCCAGGCCTCTCTTGGTCTGCTGTCTGGTACCATGTAAACCAGTATGGCCTGTTCCATGGTCAGGTTATCAGTGACTAAACTGGTGCCCCCACCTGGGCTTGCCTGGATAAGGGAGGTAACTAAAAATAAATCCAGTCAAAGGGTGGGTGAGCTCCCTGTGAACCAGTGGCCATCCATACCTGGAGAGGAGATGGACGCCACCAGGTTTCTCTGCCCAGAGAATCACCAATGATGCAAAGCAATTCAACTAACCTTATTGGAGTAAAGGATGGTTGTTACAGCATCTGAGGTCACACCGCCTCAGGATTGACCTGACTTGACCAATGTACTGCAATATTTTAATTTACAATTCAAATCTTGGCACACTTAAGAATAACATGAATCTTCCTATCTTTCAAAAAATAGTTCTTTATTATATAAATGTCTTGCTGATTTCTTTTGTTGTTTTTGGCACAACTTTGTTTTTATGATGTAAGGTCAAAGATTCATTGAGTAAGTTGATGCTGAGTGACATAATCTTTCAACAAGCAAGCACTACATACAGCTAGAAAAACTGTTCTAGCTGAAATCTTCAGATCCAGAAATGCAATTTCATGACTAAAATGTAGTCTCTGAGGATTTTTAAAGAAATATTATTGCCTCTGTTTGTTATTATTTTGCTTGTAGAGCTTTCTGTTGTTTGGGGAGAAAAAAGCAGAATCACTTTAGACATACAGAGGAATTTCAGACAAGTAGCATATTACTTCAAAGTTTTTCTGGGGCTTTTATTAACTATGGCTTTTTCGTGCCCCAGAAAATGTTAATCTGTTTCATACATGAATGGAACAATGGCAGACATATAATAAATATCACATTTATATAGTAAATTTAACCACTGTAGGATGTATAATAGATAATTGTGAATGTGTTCAAAAAGTAAGATGGGTTTTCTTATTGGACCATATTTGGGAGAGGAATATAACCATCTTTTGGGTACACATTGTCTTTGTTTAGGTTATGAAAAAGTGCAGCTCAGGCTCAAAATGTGCTCACATTTTTAAAACTGTATTCTATAAATTTCCCATCTTTAGACATTCTTGGATAACTGTTATCTCATCCCTCGTGTGCAGACTCAAACACTTTGCACATGTGACCTGTGATTTTGAAAGTTAATGTGTTGCAGAAGAGAGGATGAATTCCAAAATGGAATTCCACTATAATAGTCTAAGAATCCTAAGATACAATAGCAAGTGTCAATATGATCATGCATTAATAAAATGTGCATTTTTCATATTACATTTTTGTGATGCATAATACTTTTTCATTAAATACAATAATTTTGAGAGTCCAAGACAATATTTTCATTTTTCAAACCTGGCAACACTGAGCAAGAGTGACATTCTGTGGTAAAACAGAATAATTTAATTTTCTTAAACTTGTTAAATTGTTAAGCATTTTCATTATTGTTGTACTACCCATTCCGCAAGGAAGTTAAAGGTAAAGATATATTTGGTTCATGTATTTGTAGTTTGACTAGATTTACACTAGGGAATAACTAAATATGGGCACATCTACAATTTATGTTTAACTGCTCAGAAGCATAGGTCACTGCGAAGTAAGTATGTGTGTCTATATGTGCACATGCTTACTACACAGTAAACCTCGTTAATCACGAGTAAATTTGCTACCTGCAAATATAAGTAGCAAATTTACTTTTGATTTGTAACAATGCAGTAGCGCTCATGTAGACAACTGACCAAGAGCAAATCTGCCCCCCCGTCAGCCATTCACCAGGGAATGGGAGATTTCTCCCTGCCCCCCAGGAGCTACCTAGTGCTGAGGCAGGCTTTACTAATGTAGCCTGGGTGGGAACTATGTCCCTCCACCCCTGCAGCAAGGAACTCTGTGCCCCCTGCTCCAAGATCACAATCAGGGAGCGGGGGCTGGAAAATCCTTATCTCCCAGCCCCTGCTCCACCATTGTGATCAGGGAGCAAGAAGGGGGCTAGGAGAATCTTGTCTTCCCAGTGCTAGGTCTGCAGTTGCAGGGCTGGTACTGAAAGACAGGGGTCTCCCAGCACTGACCTTGCATTGTGAGGCTCCCTGCTGGTGAAGGGCTGGGGAGCTTGTTCCCTGCTCAGCTCTGCAGGTGCAGAGCTTGTTCCCCATCCAGCTGTGCTCATGGAGCTGAGCAAGGAAAAAACTCCTCAGCTTGTTCCCCACCTAGCTCCACACTTACGAAGATGAGCAGGGATTAAGCTCCCCAGCTTCTGACCTCCATGTGGGCCAGGGACTGGGAACTCTTCTGGTCAGGGGCAGGTCCCAGCCCCATGCCCTGATCAGGTGATCAAGGCACAGGGCTTGAAAAGAACTGCAGAGATGGGGTTGGTCCCAGACCCTTGCCCAGATCTGCCAGTGGGGCAGCTAGCAGTGAGCTAGCTGCTTACTGCCCACCAGCGGATCAGGGCAGGAAGCTGGGACCTGCCGTTCCCTTGCAGCTCTTTCTGAGTCCTTTGCCCCTGATTGAGGAGCCAGGACCAGGAGATCCCTGCTGCTACTGCAGAAAGACATTGTCCCTGCCCCAGCAGAAGGCAGCCCCTAAGGCTGGGTGTAATGTCCCAGCCCCAGCCAGGAAACAGCTGTCTCCTGGCCCCATGCTCCCTACCAGCCCTTGAGCTAGCACCCAGGGGGAGCTTAGCACTCCCCCTGGTGGTGGCAGGGGTCCATTGCAGGGCCCAAGGAAGTGGAAGCAGTTTGCTGCCATTAGCAGCTAATCTGCTCCCACTTCCATGCATATGTAGACACCTGCCCAGAACCATTTATTCCTAAGTAAATTGATCCTGGATCAAATGCATGTGTAGATGCTCCCAATAAGTAGAGTTGAAAGCTAGGATATATGTAAACTTGTCAATGTTTTTAAAAAGCAAAGAAAAAGTCAGCAGTATAAGAACATGCAATAAATAAATAGTAAGATTAGGGAATCCATTAACTTCAATGGGCTTATAACCAGACATATGTTTAGTATCTGATCACATTCCAATTAAAATCAAGGCTTTGACAATCTACTGCTCACCAACAGGTGAATGTTGCTGTGGCTGGTATTGCTGAATATTTATTTTGAAGTACTGAGTGCCATAGCAGGGCCCATTATTTTTCGCCTGTATGTACAAAGTACTAGCTACATTGTTGCCCTGAGGGGTCAGACCAATGCTCAGGATCTCAATATTGTGCTGCTAGACAGGAGGGTGTGGTGTACAATTGCACTTGCACACACAAAAATCAATTAAGCACACCCTCACTAGGTGCATACACCCCTATTAGGCATACACACTCACACTACCAGCTCAGGCACATACAATATACACCCCAAAAGTTAGACACAGATCACTAATTCATATATCATGCACATAATGCCATATACACACACACACACACACACACACACTCTCACACTAGCAACTCAGATACATGCACGTTCAAAATAATTAGTCTACGTTCACGCACACTACACACACCAAATTTAGACAGAACCAGTTACCAACACCTGCGTATTCAATACACATATGTGGATTACTAATTAATACACCACACACAATGATATCTATGTATGTGTATATATATGTATTCACTAATTTACACACATACCACCCACCTACACATACACACAAGTGAGTTCCTAAGTTGGGTATTGCGATATGTATGGATGTATGTATGTGTTCGGTGTACTTGAGATACCTGGGGAAAGGTTAAAGTAAGACAGTAGAAGCGTAGACAGTTAAAGTTACCAAGACCGGGATTAGAACCGGTAAACTACAGGGGCCTGGGCTAAAGAACTGAGGCTTAGGGTAACTTCAGGTTAATTTCATAGACATTAGGGCTGGAAGGGACCTTGGAAGATCATCGAGTCCAGCCCCCTGCCCAAAGGGCAGGAAGTCAGCTGGGGTCATAGGATCCCAACAAGATAAGCATCCAATTTACTCTTGAAGGTGTTCAGTGTAGGTGCTTGAACCACCTCCAATGGCAAGCTCTTCCAGACCTTCGGAGCTCAGACAGTAAAGAAATTCTTCCTTATGTCCAGCCTGAAACAGTCTTGTAGTAGTTTATGACCGTTCAACCTCATCATCCCTTGGGGCTGTTCTGGTGAACAAACGTTCCCCCAGATACTGGTGGTCATCCCTGATAAACTTATAGGTGGCCATCAGATCACCCCTGAGCCTACGCTTTTCCAGGCTAAAGAGCCCCATGGCTCTCAGCCTGTGTCGTCCTAAGGTCTGTTTTCCTGACCTCTGATCATGCCCGTGGCTCTTCTCTGGACTCTCTCAAGCTTCTCCACATCCTTTTGAATTGTGGAGCCCAAAACTGGATGCAGTACTCCAGCTGTGGCTTCACCAAGGCCGAGTACAAGGGGAGAATGACATCTCGGGATTTGCATGAGAAGCATCTATGGATGCAATCCAGCGTTTTGGTCGCTTTACTAGCCGCAGCATCGCATTGCAGGCTCATGTTCATCTTGTGGTCAATGATGACCCCCAAGTCTCTTTCTTCCATGGTGCTAGCCAGCGTAGCACTGCTGAGCCTATACGGGTGCTGCATGTTTTGCCTCCCAAGGTGGAGAACCTTGCATTTTTCAGTCTTAAACACCATCAGGTTCTCGTCCGCCCATTTGCTGAGCCTGTCCAGGTAAGCGTGGATTTCCCACCTGTCTTCAGGTGTGGATGCTTTGCCCCAGAGTTTGGTGTCATTGGCAAACTTGGCCAGTCCACTTCTGACTCCAGTGTCCACATTATTAATGAAGATGTAGAACAATATGGGTCCAAAGACAGAGTCTTAGGGGACACCACTGGTCACAGGGCAGCATGATGATTGAATTCCATCAATTATTACCCTAATTGATCTTAATTGATTAAAGGACAATGCCCAAAGCCTGCAGAACAGAGAAGCAATGCTAGCACAGATACGGGGGAGCTGAAAAGGTAGGTAGGGAGAGGAAAAAATGGGACTAAGGGAAAGTGTGGGTGTTAAAGAGGGGCTCTAGTTGTGAGGAGCCAGAGTATGGCTCCAGGGCAGCTAGAGAAGTTGCAGAGAGCGGCAATAGATGCTGGAATCTGGAGAGAACTGCAGGGCAGCTAATAGGAGCTGGGAAGCTGCGGGGAGGGGGAGATTACAGAAGGTGAGCGTGGGGGGGGAGCCTGAAAACAGAGAGATGGGCAGCAGAAAATCACGGGAAAAGCAACAGGCAGCAGAACAGCAGGAAAGCAAGGAGAGGCTGAGAGGTGGCAGAAAAGGGGAGATGGAATTGAGAGGAGATCAGGAAACTGGCAGAGAGGGTGGGAACTGGAGCTAAGGGAGAGAGAGAGAGAGAATGAGGGTGGAATTTAAGATAGAGAAGGGACTGGGATTCAGTAAAACATGACCCAACTCAGGGTTGCAAATGACAGTGGTTTTATGGAACAGAGGAGATCGTGACACAATGCCAAATAGGTTCCCTTGCATCCACACACACACACACACACACACACACACACACAATAGCAGCAGGGGTTAGGGAGGCTTGGTGCAGGGGCTGAAGTCCACTGAAGTCTAGGAGGAGAGAGAGAGAGAGATTCCAAATTGTAGGAGGAGGTGTGCAGGTAATATCTACCTATCCAGGCTGGAAAGGGGTCCTTGTCCAGTAGATGTCGTCTTGGCGGGGTCACTGGCAGGACCTTTGAGTGGGTAGGTGGTGTGGCGTGGTGCTGGGCCAGGAGGAGACAGTGTCCCACTGGGTCTGTCTTCACTGCCCCTTTTTATAGGGGGAAACCTTGTCTGACCCTAGTGGCAGGAGGCATGCCCAGGCAAGGGTCAGCCCTGGCATTCTGAGCATGTACGCTTCATGCAGGGATGTATAGTTTCTGGTGTCTGTAATGGTGAGAGTTGCTGGTTCTGCAGGATCTTTGGTCTTTCAAATGCTGGTCTTATCTCTGTTCCTGGTTGAGGTCCATGGTTCCTGGATGAAGCAATGTGAGGTGATGGCCCAGTCATTACAGGCCATTCAGTAGAGGCCTGCTACCCTTGTATTTCAATAATTTCCAGTCATTCTCTTTCATCTGGGAGCCAATTTACATGGGAGGGGTACAATGAATCATATTGTTGCGACATGGGATGCCCAGGCAGAGGGCAGAAGATGGAGGCTTGACATATAAAATGGAAACTTGACATGACTTTGGTTCAGTTACAAACACAGGACTAAACTATACAATATCCATATGAAACAATAAAAATCAATACAAAAATGATAATAATACAATATACAACAGTAAAAATTAATACAAACCTAATAATTATACAATATAAGAGAATGGATATCCAAAAACTTGCTATCAAAATAAAAATGTTTAAAGCTTATGCTAAGTTTGAGCTCACTTATACTTATCTACAGGGAATAGAGAGGAAGAGAAGAAGTCAGAAATGTTTGGGGAAAGGGAGGGAATGCAATAAAAAAAAAAACTGGGTTTTTCTACAACAACAGTGTCCATATGCAAATCCATAATACAAAACAAACAACTTCGCCCTTTTCACTAAGGGCAAGGATCCAGTAATGGCACCGCACATCAAAGATTTCTGCAGGGACAGGCTGTCAATAAAAATATTAAGAAAAAAGCTATAGCATGAGGAGGTCTGATGAGGTACGTTGTTGCCTGTGAAAGATCATGCCTTTGTAAACCAGTCAGGCTCCAAAGTACCACCCTGCCCTACCTTCTGCCTGACTTCAGACTAACACAGCTAACTACCTCTGTTGTTTGTAGAAGGCACTCAGCACCTCACATGATTAGACTGAATAAAACCAAACTGAATAAAATATGACATACATCATTTTTCTTACTGTAGCAAATTGCTATACAATTACTACTGTGCAAAGCATGATAAGTAGAGCTGGAGAAGAAAGGCCAAATTTGGTGCAATATTGAGTTAAGGATTGAGGAATGTAAACAGAGTTCTAGACAAATGCAAGCTTTCTAGCAAATAGCACTGGTCTCTGGCATACTTAGTTAAGATCTTTCCTATAACCCTGCTGGCCTGCTGCTTGACTTACAGCTTATAAAACACTAGGCATAGCCAGCAGTGGAACTTTGTCACTGGTAGAATGTCCATGTGTTCACAATCTCTTAATTACAATTTACCCATATAGGACATAACCCAATCCCTTTTCATGAGCATTTTATACTGTAATCTATAACCTCTTCCTTAAACTTGTAACCAAAATTGTAGTCTACCAATCAGGTAAGGAGCACTTCTCAGTGGGTAAGGAGTACAGGATTGGAACAAAAGCACTTATTATTTTTGGACATGTCATTGTTCAGAATGGCTATTAAATTAGAATTAGTAGTACAGGCACAGTGCAAAATGTTGGCTCTAACATACTTTTTACACATGCAAATAATTGAACAATCCAAAGCCTCACTTCCTTGTGGGGTTTTCACTCTTAGCAAGAGAAGATTCAGGTCTAGCCTTCTTCTGCTTCTTTTTGAGGGTACTTTAAAGTATTATACATGAAATACATGATATTTGGATAGTAAGAGAGCTGTTAGAACACTTACGCAGTAGACTCAGGATTGTTCTCACAAAGATCAATGAAAGTCTTACCACTAATGTGAATGACAGAACTGTAGTAGGATTAGGTTCCAATGGCAACCTTGTCCCCAACAGCATTAAAGACAAAAGAATCCTTCCCCTTGCAAAAAATGTGAATGCAAATAAAATTAAGGAAAATGCACAATGACACAACTGGGGACAAAAAAAGCATTGGCAAAAGCTACTGTGTCACAGTATCTCAGATACCCAAGCTATTTCTCATCTCATCATAAATGCAAGGAAATACCATAGTACTCAAAAGAAACTGGCACCTCTTTGTAAATGGTAACATTTTAAATGTGAAATCTGTGCTCCAGAAAATAAAAAAATAAAATTACTATAATCTCTGATACTTTCAATCAAATTATTCATGGTGAACCACATAATATCATACTGAAAAAATGTATCTTAAAACAGGTAATGAGCTTTCTTGGGTGTTTTTGGGAGGGCTGTTTCCTTCCCAAGAACAAAATAAAAATCATGTACTGACCCAAAAGCTCTCAAGCTTTATATACATTTAACGTGACCCCATGTTACAATAGAAAAAAACTGTGAAGTCATAAGTTTTGAGCACTCTCCTTCTTAGGATATTACAAAGGAAAGTGACCCTAGTCAAAAACCTGTACAATAAATGAGACGCATTTTTTCCACATTCTGCTCAATAAGCTGAAGTGTTTCACTGTTCATGCTTTATTAATGATGGAATAAATGGAGTTGTATCAGGAATGAATCTGACCCATTTAGTGCATTTACTTACATAAGTAAATCAAACACATTTCAGAGCACAGAAGACAAACACAGCAGTTATATGTGGAGAATTCTTTCATTTCATGAGACTAATATGTATGTATAAAGGAAAGATGTATATAGAAAGTCTCAAAGGATTTAGATACACTCATTCAGATCAATGGATGCCTGCCAGCAGGGCTTTTGCTTCTTTGACCACAGGATGTTGTTCCAATAAGAAGGATGGCTAGAAAGAGATGGATCCACCTGATGAAGAGAGGGAAAAGCATCTTTGCAGACAGACTCGCTAACCTAGTGAGAAGGACTTTAAACTGGGTTTGCCAGGGAATGGAGACCAAAGACTTGAAGTTAGTGGAGAAGTGGGTAACCTGGAAAAAGTACAAGCAGGAGGGAGCAATGGGGGAGGCATTTTCAGTCTTCCTGAGAAAGTAGGGCAATTGGCTAGTTACCTTAAGTCTCTGTACAAAAATGCACAGAGGCTGGGAAACAAGCAGAAAGAACTGGAAGTCCTCATATAGTCAAGGAACTATGACGTGATTGGAATAACAGAGATTTTGTGGGCTAGCTCACAGGACTGGAGCACTGTCATGAATGGATACAAACTATTCAGGAATGATAGGCAGCATGGAAGAGGAGGAGGAGTTGCAGTTTGTATAAAAGCTGTATGATTGCTCAGAGCTCCAGTATGAAACTGGAGACAGGCCTGTTGAAAGTCTCTGGGTTAGTGTCAGGGGGGAGAGCAACAAGGGTGATGTCATGGTGGGTGTCTGCTAAAGAACACAAAACCAGGAGGATGAAGTAGATGACAGCTAATGGAAGTTCCACAGTCTTAGGCCCTGGTTCTCATGTGGGACTTCTGTCACCCTGACATCTGCTGGAATACAGCAGTGCACAGGACACCCAGGAAGTTTTTGGAAAGTGCTGCAGATAACTTCCTCCTGCAAGTGCTGGAGTGGCCAACTAAGGGCGGTGTTCTTCTTCAACTAATGCTCACAAACAAGAAAGAATTGGTGGTAAATGTAAAAATGGATGGCAACTTGGGCAGCAGTGATCATGAAATGAATGAGTTCAAGATCCTCAGGAAAGGGAGGAAGGAGATCAGCAGAGTAAAGACCCTGGACTTCAGAAAAGCAGATTTCAATTCATTCAGGGAACTAATGGGAAGGATCCCTTGAGAGGCCAGTATGAGGGGAAAGGAGTCCTGAGAGCTGGTTGTATGTTAAAGAAACCTTACTGAAGGTGCAAGGAAGCACTCATTCTGATGACCAGGAAGACTAGCAAGTATGGCAGAAGCCCAGCTTGGCTTAGCAGTGAACTCTTCAATGAGCTAAAACACAAAAAGGAAGCTTGTAAGAAGTGGAAAGATGGACAAATGACTAGCCTAGAGTGTAAGAGCATTCCTTGGGCATGCAGGACTGAAATCAGGAAGGTCAAAGGGCAATCTGAGTTGTAGCTAGCTGTCATGTACTGCAGTCACTTGCAGACCTGTAGGACACTGTCTGCTGATCGACTAGGGTGTTGTGTTACTGATTCTAATTGGTGATCTACATGCCCAAGTTTCTCCTGCCACGACTAGATGTTAAAAGAGTTTGTTCATTACCTGTATGTATAGTCCAATTAGTAGTCTCACCGTCATCGTGCAGGGTCCTACGTTCCTGAAGGCTCCGCTACCCCTACACCCTCGTCCGTTCTACCAGGGTCTGACCAGCCAGTTGGTCTTGCCACGTGTCCTTGGTTCCAATCAAAACAAATGACAAAAGACAGGAAAAACAAGAAAACAAAGAAGGCTCTCCTGGCCTGTGTTACTGTTCCTGCTGTTTGCAGCTAAGATCAAAACAAATTGGACTTCGTGAGTTCAGTTCCACTTGGGTGGCTCAGTCTCTCTCTCTCAGAGCCTGTTGTTGAGGTTGCCATGATTCCTTTTTAGCGCATTACATCCGTCTGTGACACCATCTTTTGGCTTGTGCCACTTTTACATGCTATACAGTACCGCCAAATCTATAATACCCCTCTATTAGGGGGATTATGGTACAATTCTCTCTGCTGGGCTCTGCCAGCTCCCGGCTTGTAAACAAACCATTCTGTGCCCTGCCAGGTCAGTAGTCTGGGCTCTAATTCCCCCCTTTGGGGCTTACTTTCTGCAAGAGTCTCCTACCAGCTCTCCACATAGCTTTCAGAGTTCCTGCAGCATGTGTCGGCTTGCTCCTCCTCCTCCTTCCATTTCTGTGCTTCTCCTCCTTTCCTGTCCCAGGCTCTTCTTTATACCAGCATGGGAGTTCTCTGCCCCTCCCCTCCCAAAACACCTGGGTAAGGGAGATTTCTGCCGGGCTCCTTGGGGCTGTGGACCTGAGGTCGTCGAGTCTTTGTTTAGCCTGTGTGCTTTGGGGCACGGTGGCTCCTTCTCTCTCTCACACCAGCAAAGGATGTGAAGAGTAACAAGAAGGGTTTCTATAGTATGTCAGCAACAAGAAAAAGGTCAGGGAAAGTGTGGGTCCCCTAAAGAATGGGGGAGGCAACCTAGTGACAGATGAAGAAAAGGTTGAAGTGCTCAATGCCTTTTTCATTTCAGTCTTCATGGGCAAAGTCAGCTCCCAGACTACTGCACCAGGCAGCACAGTTTGGAGAGGAGGTGGGCAGCCAATAGTGGCAAAAGATCAGATTAGGGACTATTTAAAAAGGTTGCTGCATACAGATCCATGGTGCCAGATGTGATGCACCCAAGGGTGTTGAGTGAGTTGGCAGACATGATTGCAGAACCACTGACCATTATCTTTGAAAACTTGTGGTGATCAGGAGAGGTCCTGGGTGATTGGAAATGGGCAAATATAGTGTCCATCTTTAAGAAAGAGAAGACAAAAGATCCAGGGAACTACAGCCTCACCTCAGACCCTGGAAACAGCATGGAGCAGGTCCTAAAGGAATCCATTTCTAAGCACTTGGAGAAGAAATGATTAGGAACAGTCAGTGTGGATTCATCAAAGGCAAGCCATCACAGAACATGAAGCAATGGTCTTAAGTTGCAGCAACGGAGGTTTAGGTTAGATATTAGGAAAAACTCTTTCATGAGGAAGGTAGTAAAGCACCAAAACAAGCTACCCAGAGATGTTGTGGAATCTCTATCCTTGGAGGTTTTCAAGACCCAACTAGACAAAATCTTGGCTGGGATAATCTACTTGGGGATGGTCCTGCTTTGAGCAGGTTGGACTAGATGACCTCCTATGGTCCCTTCCAAATCTAATTTTCTATTATTAATATTATGATATATAATAATCAAATCTATCAACTTAATTTGAAAATTTTCTCATATATATTACCATAGTAGCAAAATTTTTCAAAATATGACAGACTTTGTTGGCTTGGAGTTAAACACCATAGGGAACCTGACCCAAGCTGACTTCTCAAATAAGCCAGGAAAACAGGATTTGTTTCTGTGTTTTTGAGCAGCCTCTGATTTCTGTAGGGTATATCTCTGCCCATGGCATAGAAAAATGGGGGTTTTTTTATAAGATAAGGTATGTGACACAGTACTGCATAAAATATGCTGCAAAGATAGATTCCATGGCCATTTGTACATGCCACAGGGGTTTACTTTGGTTTAATTCTCCCTAAATTGGAGCAGTAGATTTTTAAAAACACCACTTCAATTTAGGAGGAGGTAAACTCCCATGGAGTGTACACAAGGGTGAGGCCCAATCCTTACCTGCCTCTCTGGCGGTGCAGAGGGAAGGGTAAGCTGCTGGTAGGCTGGGCAGTTCCTGAACTGCAGAAGGCAGGGGAGGCTGGTGCTTCCCTCTGTGAAGTGGCAGTGCCCCCCAGATGGCACCCACCCACAGGAACCTGGCCCAAGTGGTCCCATGGGGTACCTGAGCCATGGGGAGAAGCACTGGGCCTCTACACAACTCAGGCAAGCTCCAGGGAAAAAAAAAAATCAGGTCCGCAGCTTTTTTTTTCCTTCAGTGGAGCCTGCCTACATGGGCTGCCACCAGGCTGCCTACATGGACTGCCACTGGGCTGCCTGCACAAGCTGCTTGCACAGCCCCTGAGCTGCATGGGGCCTCGCACTTCCCTCCATGGCTGTAAGGTAGCAAACTAAAACACCTCAGACATGTTTTATTTTGCTGCACCCCAAAGTAATTTAATGTGCATTACACCATCGACATGTGTAAACAGTAGGGCTGTGCAAAACAGCACCATTTCATTTTGACTTCCATTTTGCCATTTCAATGGGACAGTGTTTTGTTTTGAGTCTTGTTTAATTTTGGAAGTACTGTTCTGTTTCATTATGTTGAAACTGTTTCACTGTTTTGACGCTGTTTCAATATTTCACCCATAGGCTATAAGAGTGAAGCACAAAACTAATTGTAACTTTGTCACTTCTTGCCTGATATGGCTGAAACTTCCAAGAACAGTATACCCTTCAGAGGTCATGAAGCCTGCCATGCTTCAAGGAGATAAGTGAAGGGGTTTCTTGAAAACTGTACCTCAAAGACTCGAAAGCAAAACTCATGTCACGTGTGTGTTAAGGCACAGCAGGGTGAAACCTGCACACGTGGTAGCCCAAATCCTGCCATGTTTCAAGGAGAAGTGTACACCCAGTGGAAGGGAGGGGCTGTCACCAAAGAGAAGTATACCTCCATTGCTCGAGCTTGTAGGGGGGCTGTTAGGAAAGCTAAGGCAGATACGGAACTAGGGCTAGCATCAAGGATTAAAGACAACAAAAAATCCTTTTTTAAATACATAGGTAGTATGAAAAAAGCACCAGGTAATGTGGGGCCCCTGCGGGATACACTAGGCAATCTGGTGGTTGCACCAGAAGAAAAGGCAGACCTTTTTAACAATTTCTTTGGCTCCATTTTTTTGTGCAGGGACCAGGACCACCAACTGAGATTCAGGATGGACTCAGAAGAGACTCTAAGAGGCCTAAGGTCGGGGATTGAGTTAGGGAACTTCTGGAGGGGCTGAACATGTTCAAATCAGCAGGTCCAGATGCTTTCCACCCCAGGGTGCTGCGGGAATTGGCAGGGGTTATAGAGGGGCCCCTGGCACGGCTTTATGAGCACTCATGGTGCTCTGGCCAGGTGCCAGATGACTGGAAGAGGGCCAATGTGGTCCCCATTTTCAAAAAAGGGAGGAGGGAGGACCTAGGCAACTATAGGCCCGTTAGTCTTACTTCAATCCTGGGAAAGCTCTTTGAGAAGATTATCCAGGAGCACATCTGGGAAGGACCGGCAGGGGGGATGATGCTCAGGGGCAACCAGCATAGCTTCATGAGGGGCAGGTCCTGTCAGACCAACCTGATTCCCTTCTATGATCAGATCACAAAATCATTGGATGCAAGTGTCATGGTGGATGTAGTCTTTCTGGACTTCAGGAAGGCCTTTGACACTGTCTCCCACCCCATTCTCATTAAAAAGCTAGGCGACTGTGGCACTGATGCCTACACAGTCAGATGCGTTGCAAATTGGCTGAGGGACCGCACCCGGGGAGTGGTGGTGAACGGGTCACATTCAACCTGGAGGGATGTGGGCAGTGGGGTCAGCCAGGGCTCACTCCTTGGGTCCACACTCTTTAATCTCTTTATTAGTGACTTGGACGAGGGGGTGAAAAGCACCCTGTTCAAATTCACTGATGACACCAAGATCTTGGGCAAGGTGGGAACACTAGAAGGGAGGGACAGGATACAGCTGGACCTGGACAGGTTACAGGGGTGGGCGAATGAGAATAGGATGGGATTCAATATTGACAAGTACAGGATACTGCACTTGGGCAGTAAGAACCAGCAGCATATCTATAGGTTGGGGAACTCCCTTCTCAAAAGCACAATAGCAGAAAGAGATGTTGGAGTCATTATTGATTCTAAAATGAACATGGGGCACCAATGTGAGGATGTAGTCAGTAAGGCCAACCACACCTTGTCTTGCATCCACAGATGCATCACAAGCAGGGCCAAGGAAGCGATCCTCCCCTTGTACGCAACACTGGTCAGGCCACAGTTGGAATACTGCATCCACTTCTGGGCGCCACACTTTAGGAGAGATGTGGCGAGCATTGAGAGGGTCGAGAGGAGGGCCACTCACATGATCCAGGGACAGCAGGGCAGACCCTATGAGGAGAGGCTATGAGGCCCATTCAGCTTTCACAAGGGAAGGCTGAGAGAGGACCTGGCAGCTGTCTACAAATTTACCAGGGGGGACCAGTGGGGAATGGGAGAGACCCTGTTCACCCATGCACCTCCTGAAGTAACAAGGATAATGGCCATAAGTTGTTTGAGAGTAGGTTCAGGCTGGATATTAGAAGACACTATTTCACAGTCAGGGCAGCTAGGATCTGGAACCAGCTTCCAAGAGAAGTGGTAAGGGCTCCTACCTTGGGGGTCTTTAAGAGGAGGCTTGACAGTTACCTAGCTGGGGTCATATGAGCCCTGTATTCTCTCCTTCCCAGGGCAGGGGGTCAGACATGATGATCTACTTAGGTCCCTTCCAACCCTACATCTATGAATCTATGAATCTATGAGATAAGTGCAGGGATTTGTAGAAAAGTGTACCTCAAGCTGCTGATAAGCAAAACTTGTGTTATGTGTGTCTGTTACGCCACAGTGGGGTGAAAATTGCGGGCATGCTAGCCCCTGCTGAGTCCATGAAGCCTGCCAGCTTTCAAGGAAATAGGTAGAGGGGTTCCTGGGAAACTGCACCTCACGCTGCTAACAAGCAAAACTTGTGACATGTGTGACTTTGTGTGTGTGTTAAGGCCTCTACACAACACAGTAGTGTTCCCAAATGAGGCCTCCTTTTCCCCTACAGCCTCATCTAGGCTATCACTTTAAAGAAAAACAGATAACACTGATATCTTAGTGAGCAGCACAGTAGCATCAGCAGCATCTCAGGCAGCCAAACTAACACAGATTAGATACTTCCTTTCCTCTCTGTCGCAGGGCACTAAGGTGCCTGCTCCTGTAAGAACAGAAATTGCCTGGGGAGTGAGCCCAAAGAGCCAGACAGGATCCCAGGCACAGGTTACCATGGCAACAGGATAATGCCCAAATGTACCCCAGGGCTGGGACTAGGGAATTCAGTTCCCTGCCAGCAGCTGAAGGGGAAGGAGCCTCCAGGGAGGAATGGCCCAGAGATGCTACAACCACCTGATATGCTGCTCTTAGGACTAATGAGGGACCCTTGCCTGCTAGACACTTAGTGCCAAGGAAGACAATGGATTCTTTTAAAAGGGGCATAGCACACCCTGAATGTTGGTGTTATGTTATAGCCCAGGGACTCATGTTTTGCTTGCTTTTTTATAATGCTGGAGGATCAGGCTGAGTCTATTTGGGAAGGAGGAGGTCTCACTGGGTACCCACTACAGTATGGGAAACCCCAGCACCAGTGTGGGTGCAGAGTTTGGGGATGAACAGACCCCCAGCACCAGTGTGGGCACAGTATCCAGGGGTGAACAGACCTCAGTGCCAGTGGATGGAGTGACAAGGGGGAGAGTGGACCCCCGCATTGCATGCCTGCCTCTGGATTCTTTATTATTCCTTCCATCCAGGAACAGCACACACACACACACACCAACTGCAGGTGCTTCCTCAGCTTGATGAAAGGTTTTAAACCTGAAAGCTGGCATCCCAGGCAGCTAAGCTGAGCTTACTTGGAGCCTCACAACTCCACTGCAACCAGCAAGCCTCAGGCCTGTCAAGGACATGATGGGTTTGGGCTTTTCCCAGCCAGGACTGCATGTGTGCATGTGGTGGCTGGAGGTTATGGCACTTCCTACCCGCCTTTCACCAGGGAGATCCTTGGTCCTGGCATTTTCTGGGGCTGCCACAACACCAGCAATTCTACTAGGTCTCCCAACTCTGGCAGAGTGCAGTTTTAGTGGTCATACCCAGGACCATGGGGCCTCCTCCTTCCCCATACCCCGAGCTCATACCTCCAAGTTTATCCTGGCATGGAAGCTCAGCAGGGACATGTTTCTCCCCTGCTGGTTGGTGATGCAGTGAGTGCCCCCTCTAGCTCTGAGAGCAGAGCATTATCTGGTTTAAAAAAAATAAAAGGGAAATAGGTGTGGGCTGAGTAAGGAGGGTGGTACTCAGTCTGCAAATGGAGCTTGAGGAACCCTAGCAGTGGGATGTTCACCTTCAGGAGCACCAACTGCTTCACTAAACCAGGATCCAAACAGGTGAAGTGGGTATCAATACTTCCCCAGCAATGCTGAAACACCCTCTCACTTGGAACACTAGCCAGTGGACAGGACAGGTGACCCCAGGCAACCATGGCCAGATTCAGCCACATCTGGCTGCAGCTTGCCCAGTAGGCCCAGGGGGCACACAGCAATGGCTCTACATCCTCGGAGAGATAGGCAGCCACCAAGGCCTGAGTGCCTGATGGTGAGTTTGCCCTTGGCCAACATTGGCAGCACTTGTGATGGAGGAGGAGACTGGTTGGTGGTTGGCATGCTACCCTTTTCCACATCCCTCCACCTCTGCCACTCTGCTTTCCTGACTCTCTCCACCACCACCCGTATCCACTTATCCAGGGTTTGGTTTGCTGTTATGCTGCCCTTTACCCTCGGGTAACACATGGCAGCAAGCACATGAACCATACTGGACTGCAAGGGATCAAGCCATTTCCTGATGCCCTCCTTTAGCCGCCTCACCAGTGCCTGCACATCTAGTGACAGTGGCTTGCCCCAGCCAGGAACACTGATCCTCTGGAAGCTTTCCATTTGGCTCTAAAGTTTCTGTTCATCCACCAGACTTTCCAGCATCAGGTATGTGGAGTTCCACCGAGTCTCCACATCCTACATGATTTTGTGCTGTGGGATGTTCAGCTCTGTTTGTTTGTCCTGCATCATCTTGCTCCACTTGAAACTCCAGTGGAAGCAGCCTGCCACCTTCCTCCACTTTGAAATGAGCTTGCTGGTGGTGCTGGCACCATCACCAGCAGCCCTGTCCCCCTCCAAACCATTCCCTGATTATGAAGTGGAACTTGTGTGCCACACAGCAGATGCCAACAAAGTTGTCATCACGGACCTCCTTGACCATCTTGGCCTGATTGTCAGTGACCATGAACCCATGGGTGAGCTCACCCTGTTCAGTGTATCACCCTTGCACCAAGAAGTTCATGGCCCCCTTGACTTCTGTTTGCCATGTAGCACTCATCCATCACTTCAGCTTGAAGAAGAGCCCACCGACAGCCTGACTGGTTGCACCAGTGCCCTATGAGGGAGAGGTAGGCATGATCTCCATCCCAGCTGCTCCAGATGTCTGAGGTGAAGTGTAAAGCCATCTGCAGCCCTGCCTTGTGCAGCTCCCCCTCAAGAGCTCCCTGCATACCTCATATAGAGAGGGCACCAGCATGCTGCTGAAGGTGGTGCATGTGGGCACTTAGTATGATGGGGCCAGGAGCACCATGAGCCACCTGAACCCTGGCTAGTCAATTAGGGAGAAGTGCTGGCCATCCACAGCAAGCATCTCCCTAATGCTCTGGGTGATCTTGCTCACCTTTGTAACATGCCCCACTTTCTGTCTGCCTTTCTACCACTGTTCCATGATGGCCTGCCTTTGATTTCAGGGGACAGGGGCTTTGGAGCAAGAGAGGGACTTTTTTGGCATGCCCCCACTGGTGCCAGGCTGAGGAGGAGCAAGGGCAAAGGGGTGGTGCCTGAAAACATTCATCAGCATCCCCATGGTGTTCATGTGTTTTGTTCCCTTGCCCCACCTGGTTTTGGCTTAGCATTGCAGGAAGATAGCATTGTGGGATCATCTGCCAGATCAAAATGATCCAAGACCACACTACCCACTCACCTCTGAGGTGGCGGTGAATGTGTGGATGCTGCCTCCCCCTCCTTAGCAGGCAGAGGTATAGCAACAGGAGGAGTGGACTCAGCTGAACTGCCTGCCTCTACATCTTCTACCTCAACCTCCTCCAAACTGCCTTCTGGGGAAGGAGACCTGTCTCTAGGGGAAACTTGAAGGGTGTGGAGCACAGACTCAGACAATTCCCCCTCCTTCCCCAGAATTTCCCTTCTAGGGTACTCAGATCCAGATCTAGCTCTTCCTCTGGCACTGGAAAACTCAGCGTGGAAAGTAAAATGAGGGTGGAGGAGACTGTCATGCTGGTGCTGCTGCTTGTTGTCATGGTGGTGAGGGTGGGGTTATGACTGGTGCTCTTGGAGGGGATGCAGACTCAGGCACAGGCAATGTCCTGGCACTGCTCCCCTCTCCTTGCTGCCTGTAGAACTGGAAGCCTCATCCCTGCTAGTTGTAGGACAGAGGTTGCATCTCCATTTGAGTTGGGGGGACTTAAACCTCTCCCTCTACCCCATCTTCCACCCCTTCCTGATGGCTTGCCAGCTGCCTTTCCACCATGCTTCATGGTGTGTTTCATAGTATTTTGTCTTTTTAAAAATATTTAAATGTATATGTGCCTTCCTATATAAATTCTATGTTATAATATCCAATATAAAAATGTATAAAAATATATAAATGTATGTGCCTTCCTAATTCTATAGTATTATATCCAATATAATTATGAAATTGAAAGGAATAAATCAATTAATATAACAATAGAATAAAAGGGTCTAGAAAGAAAGGAAAAGCTATTGTGGAATTCCACTTGCTAGGATAGCAAGTAGGAAATCAAATCAATGGTAGTACTAGCCTTTCTTGTCTAACACTCCTGAGCTTCTGGAAGATAGCTCAGTAACTATCAGACCTCAAGGCAGAAAGCAGGCCAGTTCAAACTATGCTGCTCTTTATGCTGTTTTTTCATCCCTCCCCCAGAGCACTGGGATTGGAAGGGACCTCAGAGAAGGATCACGGTCACCGACCAGCTACACTGTCGACATCAGAGCAGTCCTTCCCTCTTCTTCCCCCTCCCTATCCTTACTTTCTGTTTCCCTGCATGCAAGCCCAGCTTCAGTTTTGAAAGTCAAAACATTTCAAAACTTTCAAAATGTTTTGACTGCCCTCGTTTCGTTTCATTTCATGCTGTTTAAAAGTCCTTCGTTTCATTTCAATTTTGCTGTTTTGAGCTCAAAACGAGTCGGAACAGGATCAAAATGAAACAACCGGTGAAATTTCATGCAGCCCTAGTGAACAGCCATGCAATTAAAGTGCACTGTGCAACCAACATGTAAACAGCTGCACCGTTAAAGCAGTGCAAAAGGGCATTAAACCACTTTAAAGGCCAATTTTATGGCATGTACTATAAGGTTAGGTATGGAAATACTAGGGAACTCAATTTTCTCTCAGCTTTGCCTCACATTTGCTAAGAAAGCCCAAGACATCTGATATTTTACAATAATACTTTTGGCTTGTTACTCCTCTTACTGTGCTATGGCAGATTCAGATATTGACACTCATCTCACTAGTGAAGTTATTTTAGACCAGCGCTACATCCAACAAAGCTGGAAAAAACCTGCTTGGCAAAACTCAAAAGGTATGTTCATAGCCTCCCAAAATGAAACATTTGGCTTGCCTAACCTGTCAGCCTTGCAATAAGCCCTTGGAAGAACTTGATGGTGCACTTTTTCAAGGGTGATAAAAATAGGCATAGAGAAACAGCAAACAGTGTTTCTTTTGCAGTCATACAAAATGATGACAATATGTAAGCCTTCAAGTCAGCTACACAGAAGTGTAGGTCAATCCCACATTACTTTGACTGTTCTTTGCTGTTCTTTACTTTTGAGTTTAAGGGTTTTTTTTAAAGGAGGAATACTAATTTCATGCAGTGCATTTCAAGGGCAAAATAAGACAACTGGGACATTCACAACATGCAACACAAAAGAAAAGAATTTTACAAGCTGTTAAAGGAACCCTCCTACTTGGCCTCTACTGAAATAATGGTCTATAAAAATCAATGTGACAATTAGCCAGGTACAGATCTCTTTCACCACTTTTCCTCAGGGCTTGTGTTATGTTCAAAAACTCAAAAGTAGAACAAATCAACTCACACTGAAAAGCAACAATTACCCAAGGTCTTTCCAGCTCCAGCCAGCTGGTAAGGAAGAGGATATTGCCACCTCCTTAAGTAGCATCTTTCCTTACTACCTACACCTGTCTGTTCATGTGAAAGTCAGGAATACAGTAACCCTTTCCATGCTAGAGTAATTGCTTTTCTGTTCACTTACAGCTTTGCAAATGCATGTTCATGTTATTTGTCTTTTCTAAAGCAATATTATAAGCAATTATTACCCAACAAGTTAAATGTAACCTAAAAGAAGGAGGCCTTGTTTTAGGGCCTTACATGATATACTGATCATCACAAAAGCACATGTTGTATCATCATGATCAGGCATTTATGTTATAGTATGTTCCAGAAACTCCAGTCAGGTCTGGATAAACAACCATTCATCAAAGAGATGACAACATAAAATATGCCTGCAGTCATATCAAGCATAGGTCCAGTAGAATGTAACATCATTCACCTCAAAGGTAGGTCCACAGGAAAAATGCAAGAGATAGATATGTCATCTGCCTCAACTGCTGAAAGTTAGGAAAGTTTCTAAGGATGAAAAAAATAGCAGAACACCAAATTTCCCCAATCTTCCCTGTCTTTACTGCAGAGCAGAAGCCCCTGGTTCCTTTCCATCTCCCACAGCACAGGTCTTCCATCAACACTAATGTTTGTTTTCTTGTTCACTAGGGCGCCAACTAGTGAGGGGTTAAATCCTTGTTCTGTCTTGTTGACAAACAGGATAAGGGGGCAGGGATGGGAGTGGAGATGTGTGCATGGATGCATGTGTGTTTAGATTAACCTCCCTAAATCTCTAGATGGGCTGGAGAACCTACAAATTTTCTTGTAACATGGTTTCACAATCTGTTTAGAATGAAACCTCAATATTTCAAGTTCTTATTTAAAGTAAATTAGGCATAACATAATAATTATTATCCTTCCATCTTTGGAATTTTGCACAACAGAAGATGACCCACTTTTTAGAATTCAGTAGTGCATCACTTCTAGAGTCAACAAACAGAAACAAGACAAACATATACTTCTGAAACAGATTTTGTAAATATTTGATATTAGGATGTATTATTTAAAATTCTCTGAAAATGAACATGTTCTTCTAAGAATCATATTATAAATATAGCAGTGATGTCACTATAAAATCTTTTAAAATTCATTTTTCCTACTACTCAGAGCAGAACCATAAATGTGTTTTGTCTCATATTTGTCCTTTTCAAATAAATATTTTAAGAAACCAGTGATATCTGTTTTAATTCCAGTATTAACAAACACAGTGTAAGTAGTATGTCACTGGACAGTGGGCACGTTTACACAAGTTGCTAACTGTGCAGTAGTGTGATTCTACTGTGCATCAGTGTGCAGGGAAAAAAACCTGTTAATATGGTAATGGGTGGTAGTATTAAGCTACTGCATAGTTAGCATCACTAAAAAGCCATGCACCAGCACTACTGTACAGTAGCACCAGTTTCATAGTTTCATAGTTGGTAGGGCTGGAAGGGACCTAAGCAGGCCATCAAGTCCTCATGGGCAGGAAAGAATGCTGGGGTCAAATGGGGTGATTGTCTAGCCTCCTTTTGAAGATCCCCAGGGTAGGTGTGAGCACCACTTCCCTAGGAAGTTGGTTCCAGCTCCTAGCTACCCTGACTGTGAAGTAGTGCCTCCTGATGTCTAGCCTGAACCTACTCTCAGTCAGCTTATGGCCTTTATTCCTTGTAACTCCCAGTAGTGCTCAGGGGAACAGGGACTCTCCCATTGCCTGCTGGTCCCCTTTGGCAAGTTTGTAGGTGGCCACCAGATCCCCTCTCAGCCTTCTTTTGTGTAAGCTGAACAGGTTCAGGTCCTGTAGTCTCTCCTCATAAGGCCTACCCTGCTGCCCCCGATCATGTGAGTGGCCCTCCTCTGGACCCTTGCTTTGCTATCCACATCCCTCCTGAAGTGCGGCACCCAGAACTGGATGCAGAACTCCAACTGTGGCCTGACTAGTGTCGCATAGAGGGGGAGGATCACCTCCTTGTACCTGCTTGTGATGCATCTATGGATGAATGACAAGGTATGGTTAACCTTCCTGACTGTGTCCCCACATTGGCAACCCATGTTCATCCTGGAATCAATAGTGACTCCAAGATCCTTTTCTGCCTCTATGCTGACAAGAAGGGAGTTCCCCAGGCTGTAGGTATGTTACTGCACATTGATTTAAAACTTGGTTATATAAGTACTCAATGTGCAGTAACTATGGTGCATTAATGAACATGTAGACATGCCCAGTAGCGTTTTGCCTTTCCCCACACTTGAATGTATTTAATTAATCTGTACTTCTCAACAGGGGGTTTGCAAATTTGTCATGCAACCACTTTCAAAACTCATATCATGGTGAACACTTCAGGACATGAAATGCCTATTGAGGAAGGGCACTGTGTGTACCTGCCACTTTAAGGCTCTGGAGCTGGCAGTTGCCAGGTACCTAATGGGGACAGCCATTTTAGGTTCAGGGCTGCCCATATCAATAAGGCAGTTTGGCTGTTGGAGGCAGGCAATAACATTGCCTGGTCAGAAGGCTGCTGAGATCATATGGAGGTAAGGAAGGAGCTGTAGGGGATGGTAAGGAGGCTCCTAGTCCTGGGTATGACCTAAAACTACACCCTGCCTGGAGTGGGTGGCTGGGTGGGGCTCCCAGTGGTGTGGGAGCCCCCAGGAAATGCTAGGCCAGTTATCACCCCAGTGAAAGGTGGGTTGGGGTGCCTTAACCCCTAGCCCTCACCTTTGGGTGAGTTGCATTCCATTGGAGGTAGTTGTGGGGGTGCAAGCCCTGAGGAGGAGAGTGGGAAGTTGGAGGCCAGGTATGGCTGAGGCTGCCTGAGCCCTGCGGGGGTTTGAGACTCCAAGGGGGAGAGTTGGGACAGGCATGGCTACAGCCACCTGAGCCCCACCAAGGAGGGGAGCTCTGAGACCCCGAGGGGGTGTTTTTGATTGACGAGAAGCCCCAGTGTGAGAGGGGCTGCAATGAGAAGCCCCAGTGTGAGGGGGCTGCAATGAGAAGCCCCAGTGTGAGCTGGAGCCCAGTGAAGGGAGAATGGAGGCTTAGCCAGAGAGCAAAAGCTGAGTCCTGACCCCAGTAAGTCCTCCGCTGTTGGGAGGCAGAGTATGGGTCAAAAATAACATCTGTAGTAGCACCACAACCTGCTGCCTGGTGGGGGAGTGAGAGTCCTCTGTGAGACCTTGAGGCACCAGTTGTGGTGTGAGGTAGCCCAGTTCCCCATGTCTGTGAAGGAGGACCCAGAGAGGGGGACCCTGGAGAAAAGGTAAGGGTCATACATTGAGGCCTTTATTATGATACTCTAAATATCATAATAGAAATAATTATGTTGTTATTTTATGAGGCATATACATGTCATTCCTCTGAGGTGGAGGTGAATGTGTAGATGCTGCCTTCCCCTCCTCAGCAGGCAGAGGCATAGTAACAGGAGGAGCAGACTCAGCTGAGCTCCTGCCTCCACAACCTCTACCTCAACCTCCTCCAAACTGCCTTCTGGGGAAGGAGACCTGTCTCTAGGGGAAACTTGACGGGTGTGGAGCACAAACTCATATTACTCTTGCTCCTTCCCCAGCATTTTCCTTGCTAAGGAACTCACATCCACATCCAGATCCAGCTCTTCCTCTGGCACTGGAAGCCTCAGCATGGGAAGTGACCTGGTGGTGGAGGAGACTGTCATGTGGGTGCTGCTTGTTGTAATGGTGGTGGTGGGGGTGGTTATGACTGATGCTCTTGGAGGGGATGCAGACTCAGGCACAGGCAGTGGCACTGGCACTGCTCCCTTCTGCTTGCTGCCTGTAGAACTGGAAGCCTCATGCCTGCAGTTGTCGGAAAGAGGGTGCATCTCAGTTTGGAGGAAATGACTTACAGTTCTCCCTCTACCCCCTCTTCTGGCCTTCCCTGAAGGCTTGCCAGCTGCCTTTCCAGCACACTTCATGTGTGTTTTCCTTGGTGTGCTGGAAAATCTGTGTGTTCTTCTGTAATGTAATCTGATATATGTAATATATGTAGATAATTGTATATGTATATGTATTTATGTAATGTATGTATTTATGTAATAAATAAAAGAAATAAAATAAAATATATAAATGTATGTAGTATGTGTTCCTGAATAAATTCTATATTATAATATGCAATATATGTTGTGCTTCCCTGCACAGTGAATGGAATATACACTGTGAGAAAGAGCACAGATTTCTTTTCAGGGAAAAAGAATCAAAATAGACTAAAAAAAGGATGATTTTGGAGGAGGAATAAATTGAAAGGAATGAATTAATATAATAATAAAATAAAAGGGTATGGAAAGCAAAATATATTGATCAATGCCACTTCCTAGGCTAGCAAATAGAAAATGCATGATAGCCTTTGTTATCTGATGCTGCTGAGCTGCTGGAAGACACAGCTCAGTAACTGACCCCAAAGCAGAAAGCAGCTCAATTCAAACAATGCTGCTTTTTATGCTATTTTTCTATCCCTCCCCAAGAGCACTAGGATTGGAAGGGACCTCATGGAAGGATCACAGTCACTGGCCAGCAACACTACAATACACAAGAGCTGAGGAGGGAGAGGAGGATCCACATAGTCAACCAAAGACTGTGGCACTGGTTTCATCAGGAAGGCTTTGGCTTCCATGACCACATCACACTCTTTGGTGAGAGAGACAGCGAGCTGCTGGGAAGAGATGGCATCCACCTCTCTCCCCTGGGGAGGAGGCTCTTCTCAGCCAGATTGGCTGACCTTTTCCATCGGACTTTAAACTAAGCCCATTGGGGGGCAGGGGGGAGACTACCGCCACTGCTGGCCCACTGAGCAACACTTGCAAAGACAGGAGGTCAAGGAACTTAAGGGAGCCCACCCTTGCCCCAGCCCTGATGCAATCTGTGGGCAGGGCAAGAGCCCCCAAGGGGACACTTGCCTGCTTGTATACAAATGCCAGGAGCTTGGGGAATAGGCAGGAGGAGCTTGTCCTCCTGCTCAATGCAAATAATTATGATGTCATAGGGATAATGGAGACCTGGTGGGACTCTACCCATGACTGGACCTCAGGTATAGATGGCTATACCCTGTACAGGAGGGATCGTGTAGATAAAAGGGGCGGGGGTGTAGCTCTCTATGTTAAGGAAAGCTACATGTCCCTGCAAGCTGTTATTGGTGACCAGGGTGGACGACTGGAGACCCTCTGGGTTAAAATCCATGGGGAACACAATGGTGGGAGTCTACTACACACCTCCCACCCAAAGTCCTGAGCTTTACCAGGAGTTCGCCCAGGAGCTGGCTGAGGCCACATGCTCCGGGACCATGGTTGTCATGGGTGACTTCAATTACCCAGCCATCTCGTGGGAGGATCACTTAGCAAAATCTGAGTGGTCACAAAGCTTCCTCCCGTGCGTGGATGACCTCCACCTGACTCAAGAAGTCTATGGGTCAACGAGAGGCAAAGCGCTGCTCGACCTGGTACTGCCTATGGGGGATGACCTAATTGGCAACCTAGTGATTGATGGGAAGCTGGGTGACAGCGACCATGAGCTGATCACCTTCACCATCTGCCGTAAAGCTGGCAAGTCAGTCAGCAACACAGAAGTCCTTGACTTCAGGAAAGCTGACTTTGACAAACTCAAGAGGCTTGTCAGTCAGGCCCTAAGGGACCATGACTCCAGGGAGAAGGGAGTTCAAGAAGAGTGGTTGCTCCTTAAGGGAGCGATCCTCAATGCACAAGCTAATTCTATTTCATCTCAGAGGAAAGGCAGCAAGAGGGCACAGCAGCCCCCCGGCTCTCCAAGGACCTAGCAGACCTCCTCAAGCTAAAAAGAAAGGGCTACAAAACATGAAGGATGGGATTCACCTCCAAGGAGGATTATTCTGCACTGGTCCAGTCCTGCAGGGAGCAAACCAGGAAAGCCAAGGCTGCAACTGAACTCCAACTAGCTTCAAGCATCAAGGACAATAAAAAGTCCTTCTTCAGATATTTGGGGAGCCAGAGGAAAAGCAAGGGCAACATTGGACCCCTGGTGAACCAGATGGGGCAACTGACAACTGACGCCCAGGAAAAAGCCAACCTATTAAATGGGTACTTTGCATCAGTCTTTCATCAGTCCCATGGGACAGTCATGCCTGCTATGGGACAGGGAGGTCCAGGTGAGGGAGATCCCCTGCCCTCCATTAATGTTGACCTTGTGAAGGAACATCTTGAGAACATCTTGGATACTTTCAAGTCAGCCAGCCCTGACAATCTACACCCCAAGATACTCAAGGAGCTGGCGAGCATCTTGGCCTACCCCGGCACAGATCTTTGAAAACTCCTGGTGCTCAGGTGTAGTGCCCAAAGACTGGAAGAAGGCCAATGTGGTGCCTATCTTCAAGAAAGGGAGGAAAGTGGATCCAGCTAACTATAGGCCCATCAGCCTGACTTCTATCCCAGGGAAGATCTTAGAAAAGTTTATTAAAGAGGCCATCCTCAATGGACTGGCCGACGCCAACATCCTAAGTGATAGCTGGCATGGGTTTGTTGTGGGTAGGTCTTGCTTGACCAATCTCATTTCCTTCTACGACCATGTGACCTATCACCTGGACAAGAGATTGATGTCATATATCTTGACTTCAAAAAAGCCTTCAACCTGGTATCCCCTGATCACCTTTTGGCAAAACTGGCCAATTGTGGCCTTGGGTCCACCATGGTGCGCTGGCTGGGAAATTGGCTCCGTGGTCGGACCCAGAGGGTTGTAATTGATGGAAGTCACTCACCATGGTGTTCTGTGACCAGTGGGGTCCCCCAAGGCTCTGTCCTTGGACCCATATTGTTCAACATCTTCATTAATTATGTGGACATTGGAGTCAGGAGTGGACTGGACAGGTTTGCCGATGACACCAAACTTTGGGGCAAAGCATCCATGCCAGAAGACAGGCGGGTGATCCAGGCTGACATGGACAGGCTCAGCAAAAGGGCGGACTAGAACCTGATGGTGTTTAACACTGAAAAATGCAAGGTTCTCCACCTTGGGGGAAAAAAATCTGCAGCATCCTTATAGGCTTAGCAATGCTATACTGGCTAGCACTATGGAAGAAAGAGACTTGGGGGTCATGATTGACCACAAGATGAACATGAGCCTGCAATGTGATGCTGCACCTAGTAAAGCAACCAAAACACTGGGTTGCACCCATAGATGCTTCTCAAGCAAATCCCAGGATGTCCTTCTCCCCCTGTACTCAGCCTTGGTGAGGCTGCAGCTGGAATATTGCATCCAGTTTTGGGGTCCACAATTCAAAAAGATGTCAAGAAGCTTGAGAGAGTCCAGAGAAGAGTCACGCACATGACCAGAGCTCAGGGAAGCAGACCTTACAATGACAGGCTGAGTGCCATGGGGCTCTTTAGCCTGGAAAAGTGCAGGCTCAGGGGTGATCTGATAGCCACCTATAAGTTTATCAGGGTGACCACCAGTATCTGAGGGAACATTTGTTCACCAGAGTGCCCCAAGGAATGACAAGGACAAGTGGTCATAAACTACTACAAGACCATTTCAGGCTGGACATAAGGAAGAATTTCTTTACTGACCGAGCCCCCAAGGTATGGAACAGCCTGCCATCAGAGGTGGTTCAAGCACTTCCATTGAACACCTTCAAGAGCAAACTGGATGCTTATCTTGCTGGGATCCTATGACCCCAGCTGACTTCCTGCCCCTTGGGCAGGGGGCTGCACTCAATGATCTTCTGAGGTCCCTTCCAGCCCAATGTTGATGAAATCTATGAAATCAGAGCAGCCCTTCCTTGCTTTTCCCCCTCCCTCTCCTTAGGAGAAAGCAAGCCCAGCTTCAAAACTGTAAACATTTCAAAACTTTTTAAATGTTTCGACTGCCCTCATTTTGTTTTGTGGCTATTTCAAAGCCTTTCACTTCATTTTGATTTTGCTGTTTTGACCTCAAAATGAGTACAAACATTCAAAATGAAACACCCCCAAAAAATTCACACAGCCCTATTAAGCACACCCTAAGTGTAATGCATAGAGGTGGCCAGATTTATTCCATTCATTGATTTTAAGTAGAAATGCTCATATTTTGTGAATTAAAAGACAGATTTATTTTGAGATACATCACATCTGCAAATTAGATGAAAATTACATGGGGTTTGGGGATGTTGTTTTTGGGGGGGATTGTTTGTTTTGGGGGGGTTGTTTTTTGTTTTTTTGCAGAGACCAATTACTGCACAGTACTTATGGCAAAGGGAAGGAGGAGAAGAATATTAATGCCACATCATCCTTAACTCTATGATGTTACTTTCCACCTTTTAATGAAGATAAATGCAAATTCAAATGATGCTCTTTTGCAGCATGGTTACAGCAGACATGCTTGAGTTGTTTTCATCTAGTGTCATCTTCACAATAAAACCAACCTTGCCAGCTCTTTCAAGCTCCTTCAGAGGAGAAGGAGTGTTCAGAGAATAAAGGGATATGTACAGAACACTGGGAACTGGATGTAGGGATGTTCTACTTCAAGACTTGGGAGGAAGGCAGACTAGCTACATCAGTTACACAGTTTCAGAATTGAAGACTATCAGGAAATATTAACTATCCAACTCTAACTTAGATGTCAATCAATGGGAACTCTCCAGGATCCTTTGATAATTAGTTCCAATACTTAATTGCTAGTATTGTTCAAAACATGCACCTTACTTTTCAGGCTATAATTTCTAGACTTCTGATCTTGTTATGTATTTGTCTGCCAAATTAGAGAGTCCTTTATTATAAAATATCCCAGGCACAATTAAGATTTTTATCTATACATTAAAATAGCAGTTTACACATTTTAAAAGGGCAAGATATAGTTAGCTGCCATAGCTACAGTCTGAATATTAATGATATTGTATGCAGAGGCAAGCACACTAGTAAATGCTTACTAAAAGGGTTAAATTTTTTAGTGCACACAGTGGTACTTCCTAGCTAATAAAACTCCAAATTAATCTCTTCCATTAATCAGAGCTAACATATGCAGTGATGTAAAAGGAGCTGGCTTTTTTAAAAAAAGGTTCCCATGGAAAATGATTCCTTTAATTAACATGTAAATAGCTCACAGATAGCACAAGTCATGTTACCAAACAAACACCTCCTGTGAAAACATCAGACAGAAGGAAAAAGAAAAAAAAAAAGAACAAGTCTAAAACAAGAATACTTTTACCACTGTACAAACATATTAGTTCAGACGCTAATGGCAAGAAACATCACTATATTATCCATTGCAGAGAAAAAGAGACCATTCAGTTCTCAGAGGTTTTTTCACCTTCTTCAAATACGTATAAATCTTATACTTCTCAAAACTTTACAAGTTCTCAGTTTAATATTACAATACATGAACATAAGTATTTTTTAAATTTTCTTCTCCAAATATTTTGAATGTTTATTGACAGGGGGAGGGGGAAGAGAAAAGGAGGATACAGAGGGGGAGGGAGAGAGAGAGAGAGAGAGAGAGAGAGAGAAACAAATATTGCCTATTGGTTAAAAGATAACTAAGAGGTAACATAAACATATATTGGACCCAAAGTATGCATTTCAGACACTACTGGAGAATCCGTCCAGTCAAGAATCATCCTTGTGTGCCACACATTGAACATCACCAAGGAACATACTGATGCACGATGTAATAAGTTTTGGTCTGTGATTTAAAAGGGGACAGAGAATGTTGGGGAGTCCTCCCGTGTATTGGGCAGATGCTGCAAACATTCTCTGCTCCTTGGAAGCACACAAACACAGGAACCCCAGTAACCGGCTTAATGTGTCATACACTCAGATCACTTCTGAAGATTCCAACTGGGTGCATCTATTCAACACATGCACTTAAATGCGCAGCAGCCTATTTTACTGTACATAAAAGCATCACATCAAAAACCATGCTAATACACTAATGTGCAGTAAAATAGCCTATTGCACAGTAAGAGCATGTCCACACATGCAGGCACGTGTGCTCACAGCAGCTCAAATAGGAGCAGCACAGATTTGTGCCAGAGATTGTTGCTTCAGCACACGTGTCTGAACAAGCACTTTGGTGTGGGACAAGTTGTGCCACTTGGGGCAAAAAGACTCTGTCAAGCTCCTCTCAGATCTGCAGCCAGGGGGAGCTAGAACCTGAAGCCACCACCTGTGCTGGTCCCAGCAGTATGAAAAGCTGCCCTCATGAGCAGCTCAGGGAGCTTCTGAGGCCCAACCAGTTGGTATCTCAGGACACTAGCTCCTTGTGCCAGCTGAACTGCTGAAGCAGCCCTAACCTGGAGTGGCCCCTGCATCCTCTACCCATTCTGGAAGTTGGGGCTACAGCCTAGCTATGACCTGCTTCCATCTGCAACAGTATTCACCTCCTTGGACCTGCGGCCCCATGGCTGAATGCCTGCCCGGATGGGGTGCTCCCACTCTGTCATCTGGGCAGCTATCACCCAGAAAATGTGGTCCTTGTGGTGGCCTGATTTGAACTGTCAAAGCATGTCCTCTTACCCCAAATGCCCAAGAAGTCAGCTACCTCATCTGCCCCCCAGCTGAGTTCCCAGGGCTGGCCCTTGGCAGGCTCTTCTCCCCAGGTCTTGCCACTTTTCTCACCACCAGAGATCCTGGTGTTCCCTGTTTAAAAATTGCAAATTCTCTGATAGAAACCCAAATTCTGCCATTAAAATACCCAAAATAGTGCTCTTCCACTATTAAAATGGAACACTGCTATAGAGAGAGGAATCAGTTGGGCAATGTTTTGTTGATATATTTACAAATATAAAGTAATTTGGAAGTCTACCAGTGCCTCTATCATCATAATAAAATAAATTCTAAATATCTATACACTTTGGCATTTACTTTTGGGGGTTTTGTCATAGAAAAATCATAGCTTCCCCTAGCCCCTGTTTTCATGGACTGCCCCCTGCTCCACAGGGTCCACAGCTTCCCCCATGTCACAGCCCCCTCCCACAGGGGTCACAGCTCCCCCCTACAGGACCACAGCCCCACAGAGGCCACAGCTCCTCCCCACAGGGCTCACAGGTCTCCCTCACAAGGGCTCACAGCTCCCCCCCACAGCAGAAGTGGCCACCAAGTGCTCAGGGCCCACTGTGGACAGAGCCCCCAGTGGCATGCCATTGCCCTGGCTACCTCATACCCAGTGCTACCTGTGCCACTGGCCATGGGTCTGGCAGTCCCAGGCTGCTCAGGCTTCAGACAGTCCCAGGCTACTCGGGCTGTTACTCAGGGCCCAGCACCACTCACAGGGATCATGTGTCACACTGGACTGGGTCCTGCCTCTATGGAACCAGCCTGGCCCAATGGTGTGCAGGGCCCGTGGAGGCAGGATCTGGTCCAGCACAACACATGGTCCCTACGAGTGGCATCAGGCCCTGGGTGACAGCCTGAGTGGGCTGCCTGAAGGCACATGATCCTGGGCTGGACCCACAAGAAGTGGCACAGGCAGTGCTGGGTCTGAGGTGGCCAGGGTAAAACTGCGCTGCCGGGGCTGTGGGCACAGCGGGCCCTGAGTGCCCAGTGGCCACTGCTGCTGTGGGGAGGGCTGTGAACCCTGTGGGGGACCCATGCGCCTTACCAGCCCTCCCACCCCATCCACATAAACCCCCCACAGCCACAGTCCCACCACACATCCACAGCCCCCCACCTACAATCCCTCCCACCCCCAGTCTCTACTTACCAGGAACAGCACCCAGGTCATGCCGCCTTGCTCCACTCTTGCTTGCCCTCCATGTACATGCAGCATGCATACAGGCAGCAGGAGGCACCATAGAGATGCTCTGGCCAGATGCCAGAGTGTCTATGGAGGTCTGAGGCCTGGCTTGCCTCTGGGCATGGTGCAGAACCATACCCTGCCCTGCTTTTCTCTAGGGTGGTTGGGTTTTTTTGATACCTGGAAAAGAGTACATCTTTACACATGCTCTAGGGGTGGGAGGGGGAGAACCACTCTAATTAAAGTGCTGCCGTGTCTTGTGTATCAGTATCCCCATGCTTCAAAATGGTGGCAGAGGTGCTTGAACTAAACCTCATTCAATGAGATACATGAGATGCAGGAGGCTGCTGGAGCACGGTAATTACCACACTCCAGCAGACTCAATGAATTGAGTTTGCTCCAACACACTGTAATTACATGAGTCTGCTCTAACATGCTATAGTCCACACTCATGTACAGGCACCCAGAGGTACTAAATGTAATGTGCGTTAGGAAAAGTTCATTAATCAACATGTGGATGCACCCACTGAGTACCAAGCTTCATTCTCTGACTGCAGTTTGCAGTGATCATCCAGAGACCAAGAAGATTTGGACACAACTGAATACCTTTTCTGGGAATCCCTTGCGTGCCCAACTATGCACCATTCATGTGTGGGGGCACAAGGCAAGCTATTCAAGATAAACAAAGACAATCAGGTCTGAATACATGAGCCCTCAATTGGCTTTTGACAAGAAGCTACAGCAATCTAAAAAACCTCCTTAGCTGCTTAGAAGTGAGACAAAATTTTAAGCACATGGGGCCATGGGGTAACATGTTTCACACATCTACCATCCATAATAAAAGAAATTGTGATCACATATGGCATAATAAGGGTTATGTAGCAATATATTGTCCTGCCCAACTCCATTTTGCACTTCTAGGGGGTGGACCATTTCCTTTTTTATATTTTGACGAGAGAATATTTCTCTAGTCAAAAATGACCTTATCCAGTTTAAGTGGGATGTTGCCAAGACAGAATTCTTGGAGGATGGATTATCATTGTTGGAAGTTAACTATTTGCTTTGTCTTTTGAGGCTTACTTAGCATTAATTTATGTTGGGTTGTTACTGGTTGTTCTCTCCCTCATGCTTTTGTTTACATGAAATTGTCTATCGATCCAGTTTAACTACTTCTTATGGATTTCCCCAGGAGGCTATGCATCTATAGTTTTTCTTTTATGGTACTGAACATTTACTTAGGATAATTCCTGTGTATAGGCTTTTTTTTTCCCTCCCTTAAGTGGATTTGATCAAGTAACTATTTATATCAGACAGAACGCATCACTTTCCTTTCCCTGTTTCTGAGCCTGGATTCTTACCATTTTCAGTACTTTTCTGATTTTCCTTCTTCCTAGTTCATAGCTTGATCATTATACTTACTTTTGTCCCAACTCTGGGGAGAGATCAGGACTGAGGCTTCTTTCTTCTCTGTAACCTTTCCCAGAATTACAGCCAACCTTTCCCAGAATTACAGGCATTCCTACTAGGCCTGTGTGAGTAGGCAGCTATTCAATCTGGCTTCAGATCCAGCTGCTTTGGATGCCAGTGAGCCAATCTGGAGCTCTGGACTGGGTTCCCGCTTCGATCCGGCCAAAGCAGCTCCAAAGCTTCGGAGCCACCTCAGAGATCAGGCCATAAGGTATAATGGGGAATCAATGAAATATCTATTACTTTGGGGGGTTTTGTCTGATTTGGATTAAACATGCATGGATGGTAGCTTCTTCTGAGAGCATGAAGCTTGCCAAGTTTTAAGAAGATCAGTGTAGGGGTTTTGGGGTAACTGCACCCCAATGTCTTGAAACATCCAGTTAGGCTCTGGAGCTGTTAGAGACACGCAGGTGAAAGCCCGCCGTGCCACTGCTCCCCTGAAGCCCCCCAGACACCTCAGACACCCCCCAGCAGCTGCAGAGCCCCCTGCCGACCCCCAGCACAGCTGGAGACAAGCGGGGCTTGTGGTGGGAAGGAGTTAACCCCTCTGACTGGGAGGAGGCAGCTGCTTGGAGCCGGGCCGGGTCAAGCCCCCGCCCAGGCCCCTACTTGGCCCAGCCCCCCAGGGAGAGAGAAAAGAAGGAGGGGCTACTCACCAGTCCGCCTCCAGTAGGGCAGGGCCCCCTCTTGCCCAATAACAGCTTTCCCTGATGGCAGGCCCACTGCGCATGAGTGAAGTTTAAAAGGGCCCACAAAACAGCGAAAAAGCCCAGTTAGGATCTGGAGTGGTGAGAGATGCGCGGGTGAAATCCTGCCATGCCCCCGCTCCCCCGAAGCCCCCAAGACACTTCAGACACCCCCCAGCATCTGCAGAGCCCCCTGCCAACCCCCAGCACAGCCAGAGGCAAGCAGGGCTCATGGTGGGAAGGGGTTAACCCCTCTCTGACTGGGAGGAGGTGGCTGCGTGGAGCTGGGCTGGGTCAAGCCCCTGCCCAGGACCCTACTTTGCCCAGCTCCCCAGGGAGCCATGCGACCAGAGCCTCACAAACAGGCGCGCTGTCTGCTGGTGTGTGAGTTAGTGCAGAGTTTGCAAAGGAGGGGGCGCAGGAGGACCTGAGACCCTGCCTGCGAACCCCCCAGGGTAGTCAGTCCCAGCTGTAGCCAGCCTATCAGAGGCATGACACGGATGGGCACGCGCCGCACCCCGAGGGTCCCCTTGGGCTCTGTGACTCCCCCATCAGGCACCTCAGAGACAGCCACCCAGATGGAGCCCATGGTTCCAGGCTTCACATAGATGGAGCCCCTGGCTCTTGGCTGCGGGGGCTGCCTGTCCCTTTTTCAGGCTCTGGGGCCCAGGAGCATGGCCACCTCCCCTTGCGGGGTCTGCTCCCTTTTGGGGTCTCTGGCACACCAGCTGGAGAAGATCCAGGCCACAGTCCAGAGACTACGTGCCATCAGGGACTGTGAGCAGGAGATTGACTCCTACTGCCAGGCCTTCTCCCCCAGAAGCCGGAGAGTAGACCACCGTCTCCCTCTAGGACATAGGAGGACTCCGGGACCTCCCACTCTCTCCAGTCTTTCCAGTCAGGGGCATGGACCAAGGTGGTCAAGGGCCCTAAGACCTGCTGCACCGAGGCCCCTGCCCCGCCGGAGCTTAGCAACTCCAGCAGAGCCTGCTGAGTTGCTACCTCCCACAGGCAACACAGGCTCAACTGCAGCTATCATCCCCGCTCTCCCCAAGAAAAAACATAAGGTGTTTCTTGTGGGAGACTCCATCCTGTGGGGAACTGAGGGGGCAATCTGCCACTCCGACCCCTTAGCCTGGGAAGTCTGCTGCTTCCCGGGGTCCCGCATCCAGGACATTGCGGAGACGATCCCAAACCTCCTTCAGCCCACAGACCACTATCATATGCTTCTTATTCATGTGGGCACCAATGACATGGCTCGGAGCACCCCCAGCCAGGTCATGAGGTGCTACAGGGATTTGGGAATGGGGCTGAAGGGTCTGGGAGCACAGGTGGTGTTTTCTTTGATCCTCCCAGGCTCGGGGTATGGGCTGAGGAGGGAGAGGAGAATCCACGTAGTCAACCAAAGACTATGGCACTGGTGTCATCAGGAAGGCTTTGGCTTCCATGACCACAGCTCACTCTTTGGCGAGAGATGCAGTGAGCTGCTGGGAAGAGATGGCCTCCACCTCTCTCCCCTGGGGAGGAGGCTCTTCTCAGCCAGACGGGCTGACCTGTTCCACCGGGCTTTAAACTAAGCCCACTGGGGGATGGCGGGACTACTGCCACTGCTGGCCCACTGAGCAACACTTGCAAAGCCAGTGGGCCAGGGCACTTAAGGGAGCCCACCCTTGCCCCAGCCCTGCTACAATCTGTGGGCAAGGCAAGAGCCCCCAAGGGAATACTTGCCTGCCTGTACACTAATACCAGGAGCTTGGGGAAAAAGCAGAAGGAGCTTGTCCTCCTGCTCAGTGCAAAGAACGATGATCTCATTGGGATAACGGAGACCTGGTGGGACTCCACCCATGACTGGACCACGGGTATAAATGGCTATACCCTGTTCAGGAGGGATCGTGTAGATAAAAGGGGCGGGGGTGTAGCTCTCTATGTGAAGGAAAGCTACATGTCCCTGCAAGCTGATGTTGGCAAACAGGGTGGACAGCTAGAGACCCTCTGGGTTAAAATTCATGGGGAACACGGCACAGAGGACACAACGGTGGGAGTCTACTACAGACCTCCCACCCAAAGTCCTGAGCTTGACCAGGAGTTCGCCCAGGAGCTGGCTGAGGCCACATGCTCCGGGACCATGGTTGTCATGGGTGACTTCAATTACCCAGCCATCTCGTGGGAGGATCATTCAGCAAAATCCGAGTGGTCGCAACACTTCCTCTCGTGCGTGGATGACCTCCACCTGACTCAAGAAGTCTATGAGCCAATGAGAGGCAAAGCACTTCTCAACTTGGTACTGGCTACAGGGGATGACCTAATCAGCGACCTAGTTTTTGATGGGAAGCTGGGTGACAGTGACCATGAGCTGATCACCTTCACCATCCGCCATAAAGCTGGCAAGTCAGTCAGCAACACAGAAGTCCTTGACTTCAGGAAAGCTGACTTTGACAATCTCAGGAGGATTGTCAGTCAGGCTGTAATGGACCATGACCCCAGGAAGAGGGGAGTTCAAGAAGAGTGGTTGCTCCTTAAGGGAGCAATCCTCAATGCACAACCTAATTCTATTCCATCTCGGAAGAAAGGCAGCAAGAGGGCACAGCAGCTCCCCAGCTCTCCAGGGACCTAGCAGACATCCTAAGGCTAAACAGAAAAGCCTACAAAGGATGAAGGACTGGATTCACCTCCAAGGAGGAACATTCTGCACTGTTCCAGTCCTGCAGGGAGCAAACCAGGAAAGCCAAGGCTGCAACTGAACTCCAACTAGCTTTGAGCATCAAGGACAACAAAAAGTGCTTTTTCAGATATGTGGGGAGCAGGAGGAAAAGCAAGGGCAACATTGGACCCTTGCTGAACCAGATGGGGCAACTGACAACTGACGCCCAGGAAAAAGCCAACCTATTAAATGGGTATTTTGCGTCAGTCTTTCATCAGTCCCATGGGATGCCCATGCCCGCTATGGGACAGGGGGGTCCAGGTGAGGGAGATCCCCTGCCCTCCATAAATGCTGAACTCATGAAGGAACATCTTGAGAAGCTGGATACTGTCAAGTCAGTTGGCCCTGACAATCTACAACCCAGGGTACTCAAGGAGCTGGCAAGCATCATAGGCTTTAAAGACCTATGTTTAAAAACTCCTGGCTGTCTGGTGTAGTGCCCAAAGACTGGAAGAAGGCCAGTGTGGTGCCTATCTTCAAGAAAGGGAGGAAAGTGGATCTGGCTAACTATAGGCCCATTAGCCTGACTTCTATCCTGGGGAAGATCTTAGAAAAGTTTATTAAAGAGGCCATCCTCAATGGACTGGCCGACGCCAACATCCTAAGGGATAGCCGGCACGGGTTTGTTGTGGGTAGGTCTTGCTTGACCAATCTCATTTCCTTCTACGACCATGTGACCTATCACTTGGACAAGGGAGAAGAGATTGATGTCATATATCTTGACTTCAAAAAAGCCTTCGATCTGGTATACCATGATCACCTTTTGGCAAAACTGGCCAATTGTGGCCTTGGGTCCACCACAATCTGCTGGCTGGGAAATTGGCTCCATGGTCGGACCCAGAGGGTTGTGATTGATGGCAGTCACTCATCATGGTGCCCTGTGACCAGTGGGGTCCCTCAAGGCTCTGTCCTTGGACCCATATTGTTCAACATCTTCATTAATTATGTGGACATTGGAGTCAGGAGTGGACTGGACAGGTTTGCCAATGACTCCAAATTTTGGGGCAAAGCCTCCACACCAGAACATAGGCAGATGATCCAGGCTGACATGGACAGGCTCAGCAAATGAGTGGACCTGATGGTTTTTAAGACTGAAAAATGCAAGGTTCTCCACCTTGGGAAGAAAAACCTGCAGCATCCTTATAGGCTCGGTAGTGCTACTTTGGATAGCACTACAGAAGAAAGAGACTTGGGGGTCATCATTCACCACAAGATGAACATGAGCCTGCAATGCAATGCTGCAGCAAGTAAAGCGACCAAAATGCTGGCTTGCATCTATAGATGTTTCTCAAGCAAATCATTCTCCCCTTGTACTCGGCCTTGGTGAGGCCGCAGCTGGAGTACTGCATCCAACTTTGGGCTCCACAATTCAAAAAGGATGTGGAGAAGCTTGAGAGAGTCCAGAGAAGAGCCATGGGCATGATCAGAGGTCAGGAAAACAGACCTTATGATGACAGGCTGAGAGCCATGGGGCTCTTTAGCATGGAAAAGCATAGGCTCAGGGGTGATCTGATGGCCACCTATAAGTTTATCAGGGTGACCACCAGGATCTGGGGGAATGTTTGTTCAGCAGAGCACTCCAGGGGATGATGAGGTTGAACAATCATAAACTACTACAAGACTGTTTCAGGCTAGACATAAGGAAGAATTTCTTTACTGTCCGAGTCCCCAAGGTATGGAACAGCCTGCCATTGGAGGTGGTTCAAGCACCTACATTGAACACCTTCAAGAGCAAATTGGATGCTTATCTTGCTGGGATCCTATGGACCCCAGCCAACTTTCTGCCCTTTGGGCGGGGGGCTGGACTTGATGATCTTCCGAGGTCCCTTCCAGCCCTAAAGTCTATGGAATTTATGAAATCTATGAAAGCAAAACTCATGTCATGTGTATGTGTTACACCACGGGGGGTGAAAACTGAAGAGATGGTAGCCTCTGGTGAGGCCACAAGCCTTCCAAGTTTCAAAAAGATAGGTGCAGGGGTTTGGGGGGTACTGCACCTCAAGCTGCTGACAGAAAAAACTCATGACATAGATGACCCTGTGTGTGTTAAGGCACAGCAGGGTGAAAGCTGCAGGGATGGTAGCGCCTGCTGTGGCCACAAAGCCTGCCAGCTGTCAAGGAGATAGGTGCAGGGGGATTCTGGGGCCCTGCACCTCTAGCTGCTGACAGACAAAACTTGTGACATGGGTGCTTGTGCAACTGTGTCTGTTTTGGGGTATGGGGGAAAGGGGCAGGGGGGACCACTGCAGGTCTGGCTGCTAAGCTACTGTGTTACCAGTTACCAATTAATCATGATTCACTCAGGAACCAGCTCAATACACAGTACCTAACAGGTACATCTATGTCATGGATCCGAAGCACGGTCTGAAGCCTCGCACAGCCCTAATTTCTACTGGTAACATGCTAAAGGCTTGATCCAATGATCTTCTATGTTGTCCTGTTCTTTATGTTATAAGGCAATATGAAGATGGATTCCAGTTGTATTCCATCTAGATTCCAAATATAACTATAACTAAAAAGCAGAAAAATATGGCAGACATTCCTTTGACTGATTTTAGATAAGGAAGTGCCAAAGTTCACAAACTATTTAAAGGAATAATGGCCTATTCCAGGGGTGGAAAAAGATGGCCTGTGTCCCACAGGGCCCCTAAAGAATTTAGAAAATATTTATCAGCTCCTGGCTGCCTGTCAAAGATGACAGGAGCCAGGGGTAGTAGGACCCAGGGGGAGCCATCATAAAGATTCATAGATTCATAGATTCATAGATGCTAGGGTCGGAAGGGACCTCAATAGATCATCGAGTCCGACCCCCTGCATAAGCAGGAAAGAGTGCTGGGCCTACAATACCCCAGCTAGATACACATCTAACCTTCGCTTGAAGACCCCCAGGGTAGGGGAGAGCACCACCTCCCTTGGGAGCCCGTTCCAGACCTTGGCCACTCGAACTGTGAAGAAGTTCCTCCTAATATCCAATCTAAATCTGCTCTCTTCTAGCTTGTGGCCATTATTTCTTGTAACCCCCGGGGGGGCCTTGGTGAATAAATACTCACCAATTCCCTTCTGTGCCCCCCTGATGCACAGCAGCCCAGCTCCACCCCCAGCCTTTTTCCTGCCCTCCTGCCCCCACACTGCTCCAGCACCACGGCTCCCAGCTGTATTGCTGGATCAGGAAGCACAGGACCGTGCCAGTACTCAGGCAGGGGGGGAGGGGAGGTGTAGTGTGTGTGTATGTGTGTGTAGAAGGGAGGGACTGTGTGTATGTATTCATAGGGCGAGTCCCACATGCACACCCCACCATACACATGCTCCCACACCCACCTCACACTGCCATACATGTGGACCCCCCACACCCACACCCCCTCATAGACCTCAGCCACCCCCCATACCTACCCACACCTCACATATGCACACACACCCCCACATGCTCCTTCACCCCAAACGATATCCCCCATGCCTATCCCCCCACAGACACACCTACACCCTCCCCCACAACACACACATCCACATACCCACAGCCCCTCACAAACCTATAACCACCCCTCCACAATATAGAAGAGTAAGACTTCATTTTCAGCTATTGTATACAATCACCTCTATGTATACTACACAAACATGGGTAAACCAGGAGAAAAATATTTTTTGAAATCAAATTAATGAACATTTTAGATGTTCACTTTTTAGACTATAATTTGGTATTTTTCTGGTTCCGAGATGGCAAAACCTCTTGCTGAAAGAAGTACATCCAGAGGCAAGGGGAGGGACTTCTGGTGGAAAAGGTCAGGGGTTAGGGGGTGGGACTTCCAGTGACAAGATGGCAACCAAGGGTTAAGGTACCTGTCAAGCCCTCAACAGCTTGCCCAAAACTCAGTAAGTGGCCCTCCAGCCAAAATAATTGCCCGCCCCTGGCCTATTCCTATACACTTTACCTTCAAATACATAAAATAATTCTCATTGACTTCAAAAAAATCATAGAATCATAGAAAATTAGGGTTGGAAGGGACATCAGGAGGTCATCTAGTCCAATCCTGTGCTTTAGGAGGAACCATCCCCTCCTCATGAGAGAGTTTTTCCTACTACGTAACCTAAATGTCCTTTTCCGCAACTTGGCACCATTTCTCCTTGTTCTATCAACTGCCATCACTACAAGCAGTATAACTCCATTCTCTTTTGAACACCCCCACCCCTTCAGGTGGTTGAAGGCTGCTATTAAACCCCCTCTCAGCCTTCTCTTCCATAGACTAAATATGCTCACCCAGTTCCCTTAGCCTATCCTCATAAGTCACCCACCCCAGCCCCCTCACCATTTTTGTTGCCTTCTGCTGGACTTTCTCTGATTTGTCCACATCCCTTCTGTAGTGGGGGGCCCAAAACTGAACACAGTACTCCAGATGTGGCCTCACCAGTGCTGAATAGAGGGGAATAATCACTTCTTTTGACCTACTAGTCTATTTATCATAGAAGGCAATCAAGAAATTCTGGGTGCCACACTTCAAGAGGGATGTGGACAACATGGAGAGGGTCCAGAGGAGGGCCACTCACATGATCAGGGGGCAGCAGGGCAGACCCTACAAGGAGAGGCTATGGGACCTGAACCTGTTAAGCCTCCACAAGAGAAGGCTGAGGGGGGATCTAGTGGCCTGTTACAAACTAGTCAGAGGGGATCAGCAGGCACTGGGGAAGTCCCTGTTCCCCCAAGCACTGCCAGGAGTGACCAGGAATAACAGTCACAAGCTGGCAGAGGGTAGATTTAGGTTAGATATCGGGAGGTGCTACTTCACGGTCAGGGTGGCTAAGATCTGGAACCAACTTCCAAGAGAAGTGGTGCTGGCTCCTACCCTGGGGGTCTTTAAGAGGAGATTAGATGAACACCCTGCTGGGGTCATTTGACCCCAGTAATCTTTCCTGCCATGGCAGGGGGTCAGACTAGATGATCTACTCAGGTCCCTTCTGACCCTAGAAACTATGAAACTATGAAGAAATCAGGCAAGCAATATCTTCCAGAACAGCACTTCAGCATCTTAAACATGGTTGCCTGGGTAGTCTGCTATAAGCACCTTTCTGTGTTAACTCCGGGAGCCATCCTCCAATGAGTTCCAAAGGGAAGATAAACCCATAGCACTACAGCACTTGTATGGGAAGATTAACTATGGAGGTTGTGGTCAGCTGCTGTTAAGATCACACAGGTAAGTTTTTTTTAAGTTGTATGATACCAAGTCGGACCAAACACAAGGCTTTGCTTAACATCAAAAGTGCATTTCCCTGAAACATTCAACTAAAAAAAAAGGGAAATCACCAGGCAAGATAATTTTAACCTTAATACCTCTCAGCAAAGCAAGCAGGCATCACACCATGCAATCACCTTTCTACACTTCTGACCTCCATAACAAATTTCTTTGTTCATCTAGCATATAAACAACTATGATATAGTCGCCATATAGTTAAATGCACAGCTCTAGCACAGCAGTATTACAGAGGTGCATAAAATATATATTTTTAATTACATTTGTGGACAAAATATTTTAGATTCAATTTAGTGTGTGGAAGAGTACGGAACTGAAATTAAGGTTGGTATAATTTAGGGATATGCACTGTAGTGGTGATCTATTGGAAGTGGAAGGGAATTCAACAAGTGTGACAAGATATCATAATATATAGCAAGCTGTCTGGTTAAGGTAGGCAAAGAAAGGGAGCCTTAACTGGGTATCTCCTTTTTTTTTCAGTGGTTCTACTGGTAGGATTTGAACTTGAATAAAAGAAACTGGGCAAATAAAGGATATAATCTGAGTTTAAAAACACACATTCAACCACACACTTTATCCATTTTGCAGGCAAAATGGGCATTTTCTTTTAATAATACCACAGTACAATAATGAAATGGTTGAAATGGTAGCATTTCAAAAACATAATTAGGTCTTCCAAAAGATCTCCACTGGAGTCCTATAAAGACACTGCAGGCATTCTGATTTCTTTTTTTATTTTGCAAACAGTTTTAGCCATTCTTTGTTTTTTGCCCATTTATTAAGTTCTACTGTTTAAGGATGATTTGTATGTAATAATAATAATTTCTTGTTCACTGTCACTTGCTAAGCAAATTTAATCACAGATATACATTTCTACCAGTTAACTTTCTAAACATGCCCATTTGTTAGATAGTCTAACAATTAAATCATATCACTACCAGAACCTGTTTTAAATATTTTTCTGTCGGGTGTCCTTATTGGTTAGTTTCATTCTTGGAGAGTCCAAGATCTGCTTGAGAATACATACAGCTGCAACTTTTATCCATGAAACATGGAAGGTATTGTAATTAGCCATTTTTAAATGAAAACCTCATCCTGAGACCCAGAAGTTAACACCCCTTTTCCAGCCCTTTGTTTTGAGCCAAATGTGCATACTTTTAGAGCAGCTTCACCACAACAGAACTTTTCTACCCAGGAGAACCTTACCATCACCAGTCCTCCTGTGAAATATGAAACATCTTAACCAAAAAGAAGCAAAATTCAACCTTCCTGCTTGCTATCAGACACCTTTGAGGTAAATAGACTGCTCCAACTTTTATTCCAGCCTAATTTTCATAAAATGAACTTTTCCACCCATGAGAACTTATACCATTCTGCAGCTCGCCTGTGGAATATAAAGTTTCATTTCTACCAGGAAGAAATTTTAGAATCTTTACATTTTCCTTCACCTGAGGGAGGGTACCTGAGCCCGAAAGCTTGCAAATAAAGAATTGTTTTTGCAGCTACCTGGTTGGTCTAATAAAATATATAATTTCTACCACGCTGACTGCTGTTGCTTGAGATTATATATACTTATACTATGTTTTTTGTGTTGGCAACACATTGCTCACTGTAAATGAATTCCAACAGCTTCATAAACATATCTGTGTGCTTTACAAACAACTTTGCTCATGGCAAGTATTATACTACATTGTGTACTTGTGATGATGAGAACTTCATTGACTTAGTTAGGTTAAAGCCAGAGCCTACACACACATTATTTCATTAGTGACATTGTTTGCAGTGCAACTCTGGCTGTTAGTTTCTACCACTTATTCCTATTCCTTGAAAAGGCTGTCATGGCTATTATATAAACCCATATTTTTACAAGTGTTAGAAACTGCCATAAAACTGATTATGAATTCTGTTAAACATATTTAATTAATTCTAATCTAGGTATAACGAAGATGGAAGTCGCTATCCAGCTTGAGGGAGCTAGGGTCAAAGACGTCCTGTTGAAACACCTCACAGAGAAATTTGTTCAAGGTTTCAGCTGAAGTTGCTGTTATAGTATTGGCTGTGAATTAACAACAAAGATAAGAGATTAGTTTGGACATTGTGTGTTGATATTATGCTACATCTCTGCTGAAAATCTGTCCTGCTTACTGGGTGCATCTATACAAGATGTTTTATTGTGCAGTAGACAGTAAAGCACCACTGATTACATGTGTAAGCAGTTACTGTGCAGTAAATTAGAATACTGCACAGTTAGTTCACTACTTCCAAATGCAGGTAGTAAATGAGCCCCACAGTAGGTAGGGCGCAGTAGCACATGTGTAGAATCTAACTAGGAGCAAATTAGAGAGTTTCTCTATAGCCCTGTGGGTGGGACAGCTCTTTGCCTGTCCCAGTCTGGGCTTAAAACCCCTGGCCTGACCCTGGGGCCTGTGTCACCTGCTGCCTAACCCTAGCCATTGCATCACAGTGCGGTGGCCCTGTGCCAGTCACAGCAGGCCCACAGAACCCAGCAGTGGCCCCCGGGGCCTGCCCCACCACCTGGCTGCCTCCCATGTCCCTGTGCTGCAAGCACATGCACAGGACTGGTAGCACCCAGAGTATCTAGAAGAACTCCTGAGAGCCATCGAGGGACCACAATGGCATCCTCAGCCACAGACAGCCTCCTGGAACCCCAACTAGGCACAGACAGAGACAGCTGACACACTGTGGGGCAATGCTGAGGTGCACAGCCAGTTTGCCTGAGGTGGGCTCTACAATACCCACATATATGAGGCCCTGATGGTCCACATGCAGCAACGTGGGCACCAGTGGTCAGCATGGCAGGGCCACATAAAGGTCAAGGCACTGTGAGTGCAGTGGCCTGTGTCACCAACCACAGGCACTTGTCTAAGCCTGCCTGCAGAACCTTTGGCAGCTGCATGCCCTTTATGCAGCAATTGAACCTCATCCTTTTTCTCAGGGACTCTGGATGCAGGCACGCAGTGTTCTCCAGCATGGGTGACTTACCAGGGCCTCCGCCATGGCCTGGCAACAATGAGAAGTATGTGGGGGAGGGTCCCTTAGGACATCAGGTGCAGGTCCCAGTGCACTCCTCACCCCCAGCTTCATCAAGCAGATCTGGGAGCCTGGGCCAGTGAGTGTTCACCAGCTCTGGGTGCACAGCCCCAGTGAAAAGGATAGGCCAAGGATGGCACTAGCCATAATGAGCTCCAGCTCCTCCCTGGAGGGCCCCACTGCCCAGTGTGGAAGAAATCAAACTTTGCATTGTGGTTGAATCAGAACTGACAGAGCCAGCTTTTCTTTATTTAGGGCTATACTGTGATCACAGGGAGAATTCCATACAGCAAGGGGAATCACCCACTTGTCTGTTTCAAAGGATTTCTCAGACTTTCTAAGGGTACAAGCGTATTTATACTTAAGACAGAGAAAGAGATAAAAAATACACCTTGGAGAAACAAAACAATAGTAAATTACACAGAACTTAGAAAGTTTACTTAAACAAACTATCTATGCATAGGGCAAGATATCAAGATAACACAAGGCATGCAGGAATGCACAGGGCAAGATATCAAGAGAACCCAAGGAATGCAGGAATGCGGATTCCTTATCTCAGAATTAAGCAGTATCAGCACGTCTGGTCTTGGTCTGTTTTTCTAGTCAAGTAAGCCAATTACTTCTACACCAGGCAGGCAGGCACTGTGCCTCTGTGGCCCAAGACACAACCAGCAGCTGCATATTCTCGCCACCTGCAGGGAGAGACTCGAGCCCCCAGACATGTCTGCTACACCCACTCAGTAAGCCCCACACAAGGAGGAGGCCAAAGGAAAGGCAGTGCTGCTTACTGTTGGCTCTGGATTTAGGACCCAGATGCCTTGTTCTGGGGTGGGGGCACCTTGTTCTATGGGGGACCCACCCACAAACTGACCTTGACCTTTCCATTCGATAATAGGCAAATTTATTGATACATAGTGATAACAGAAAAGAAGCAATACAAACAATCCTATCTATCTACCAAATCCTAGGGCTCTCATCAGAGTCAAAGTACACCTAGCCAGGACAGAGTCTTCACTCTGAGGCTCTCTCTTAGGTGTCAGATGTCAGCATGTCAGCAGCCCGGAGGTGGGATGCCGAGCTCCCCCACCTCCACCCCCACAGTGGGGTGGATGAAACAGGCTAGTGGCGTGTCCTCTGTTCATGGTGGCCTCAGGGACCCTCCCAGGGGATGGCGACAGGGACCCCACTTGGGGAGGAGGAAGACCCAGGCAGGACAGGGAGGTGTGGATGCTTTGGTACTCTCAAGTCTCTGCTTTTGTATTCTCCTTCCCTCCTGATGACTCCTGGTGACTCCTGGTGACTCTTAATCCATGGCTATTACTGATTGGTCTCTCTGTGTTCATCACATGTCCATATAGCTCATCACATGCACACATACTAATTTGGTCTCTCCAGGTCTTCTCCTAATTTGATTTGTTCCCCCATATCCCTTCCCCCTCCCCACCCCAACTCTGGGGCCTTGTTAGCTGGTGCCACCTTATCTCATGTTTTGGAACAGTATGGTACATGCCCCATTTCCCAGACTGTGTGTCCTTGTTGTGTTAGACAGCCTGTCTGCTTTGAAGGCTGTTTGAAATTGTGTGTGTGAGACCAAAGCTTTTTAGAAATCAGTTAACACCTTCTGCCAATCATGAACCATTCTAAGGCATATACATATACTTACAAGCTGTGACCACCGGACTAGAAGGAGAGGGGTTGGTCCTCCCCGTGGGTAGTCGCCTGTGGAAGAAGGACCGTCGCTGGTGCTACTGGTTGGGAGTAGGTGTTAGGATGTCCATTCCCCGCCCTAGATCTCGCCCGCCATGACTTCTTGTTTATGTTCAGTTAGGGCGGTTCCTGGTCACTCTGCAGCCCGGGGTCCTCTCGGCAATCACGTTGCGGGGCTCCGCCACCCCTTGCACCCTGGCCTTACGCCTCCTCTGATGCTCCCTCCTAGTGTGGCTTCCGATCGCCTCACCGGTCTAACTGACCCCAATCCAAGAGATCCTTGTACCCTGGGTGACCCAGGGCTGGGTCAAGGTCAAGACGGGGTTTCACTGTGGGGTCCTTAGCCTGAGCTCCCCGGCTATACCCCTCAGCTGGGGTATCCCTTTTAACAGGAAAAATAAACCTGAAAAACTGAAACTAGGCCCCCACAGCCCTACTGGCTCGTCCTCTAACCCGGACCTTCCCGGGCCCCTTTGGGCAATCCCTATCCTAGTCTGTGGTCAGAGCTGGCTGGCATCACCCTCCATCTGACAGCACCTCCTTAGCACTCTTCCGTGTCCCAGCTCTGCCTGGCGACGTTGCGTTCCCGCACCGGCGCCCCAACCCAGGACCTGCAAGTCCTGCTTGTCTTGGGTTCGCAGTCCCAAAATTCCCCGCCGCTTGATTCCTTGTCCTCGACATTCATCGGCCGCTCCTTGCTTGTCATCCTGTGACTGGCCATGGCTGGTATCCTCCCCTCCACCTGGGTACACTGCGGCTCCCTGCTAGGGTTCCCGGTCCTTCTCTCTGGGGATCTTGCCGCTTGCTCCTCCCCGGAGTCCTCAGCTCATTGAGGGGAGTGGTTGGCAGCTCGTCCCGCCCGGGAGCTTCCTATCCCCCCTACTGGGGGGTCCGTGGCCCGTTCCCCTCTAGGGTCCTCTGCCCTGGTAGATGCGAGGCTCCCAGCTCATTCCTCCTCCCATCCCATCTCGGTGGCCGCTTTTATCACTGGTGTCCATTTGCCGGCACTGGCGCCAACTTCCGGTCGCGTCGGCATAAACAAGCGGCGGATGTCCTGCTCGGGCTCCACTGCCGCCGTGGGTAAGTCCCGTCCTGGTTCCCCGGGACACAAGCCAATTCCCAAAATCAAACCTTTAAATATCATTTCTAAGCCAATAATTACTATGGAAGAGAAACAGCTGGCAGACTTAAAGACCTGGCATGCCCAGGACATCACATGCAAGTGGGAGAGGGACTGGGAAGATCACCCTTGAGGAGAGGCACACCACCCTCCTTAAATGGATGCTGGAGGTGCAAGAGAAATAGGCTGCCATTGTGGCCCAGGCACAGCGGAGGCAACAAAGGAGGACCATTGGATGCCAGACACCATCCTGGCCCTGTTGGTTACCTTCATGCTGTCTACTGCTCATCCCCTGGCCCTAGCCCCACCTGGCCACTGGCAGCTGCCCACCACCCAGCAGCAAGCCTCACAGTGGGCTTGGGCTGAAGTACAGTGCCACTGGCAGCAGCCAGGGCCCTCCACCCCTGAACCCACACTGAGTCCCTCAGCACCTGGGGTCCCCCACCTGAACCCTCCCCACCACTCATCCAGGTGCCATATGGCCACTGAGCAGGAGCTGCCCACAGAAGGGCCAGCACTACAAGCAGATCCTGCTGGCCCTGGCCCCATGAAGAAGGAGGGGAAACTGGCAGTACAACCAGAGCAGCAGCCACACTCCCTCTGGGCAAGTCCTGCACCCAGTGGCCTCATCACAGCACCTGCACCCATAGTGGTGCAGCCTGAGGCCAAGGTGCTGGGCGTACCTGTACCCAGGATCCACCCCATAGATGCTTCCACCCCACTTTCTGCAACCTTGGGATTGGACATAGTAAAATGGAAATTGCACTTCTCTGTTAAAGTGTGCCTAGTGTGAGTTGAGGTAGCCAATGTATGGCTGCATTAGCCAGAGCAGAAAGTAGTAGGTGGTGTCTCCAATGAGGTGGGGTGGGACAGTCACATCACCAGCCCAGCTAGCACTGATGTTTGTGAAGGCACCCCAGTGGTCCAACACAGCCTGAAGGATTACCAAGTGGAAGCCCCGTAGCTGTAGTATAAGTAGTTCCCCCAGAGCAGAAAAGTGATGGGGAAGTGGGTCCCATCCAAGACCCTGATGCACTGCAGAAAGCCCAGCACTCAGAAACCCACCACCACCTCTGGGGGGTCATTGACCCAGAACATAGTGTGGCCCAGCACATCCTGGAGGGCACCAGAAACCTCCAGGATGGCCTCCCATGTGTTTGTCTTGCCCACTGTGAAGAGGTGGCTGATGTACCACAGGCTGGCAGGTGTGGCAAACTTAAGGCAGGTGATGGCCACCTGGATCTCCACTGGGAGGGGCAGCTACATGTTGGTGGGTGCAGCTGGGCTGGAATGCGGCCTGGATCATCCAAAAGGAGTCCACCCACTGCTCATCATACCAGATGTGCTGGACAACATGAGGTCACCAGTCCTGGCTCATACAGCAGGCCCATCGAGATGGGACTGGAGCTCCTGGAGTTTGTGGACAGCACAATGTAGCATCCATGTGGGCATCAGAGGCATCCCTGCTGAGGTCTGGGTGGCAGCCTAGGGTCTTGCAGGTGACAACCCAGGATAGCAGGCCACAAGTGGTGTGGTGAGTCTGGCCAAATGGTCGTGCAGCATCGGGGGCAGACAGGGTTAAGGACGACCTGGACTAGACAGCGGTCACTACAGCAGTGAAGTACGGCAAGCAGGGCAGCAAGCAGAAGCCTGCAGTGCAGGTAGTCACTGCCAGGACCGTGGTGTGGATCAGCCATTGCATGCTTGGCACAGGCTCACAGATAGTGTCATAGAGGGCTGTGCCAGCAGGCTGCAGACTGCTCCTGGCCAGAAAAGTATGTGGCTAGGGAACAACAAGCAGAGCTGCCTTTTAAAGGGTACCTCCGGCAACTGGGCAGTTGCAGCTGGAGTCTCCAGCTCCCCATGGGAGCAGAGGGGGGCCACGTAGGCACAAGGGGGTGCAGAGCATGGCAGAAGGAGGCCTGGATCAGCCTACTCCCAAAAGCAGCAAATCTGCTCCCAAGAGGCTGCACATGTAGATGCCTTCCCAGGGCTGGTTGCCTGCATAGTAAATTACTGTGTTGCAAGCCTAAACTGTATTAATTGTATGTGTAGACCGCCCCCCCCGCTGAGTGGCAATGTATATGCCAATAGTAAAATGTTTTTCCTAGCAATCAGTTAAAATGTTTATGGAGGGGGGTGGGGGGGAAGGACATATCAGGGAGCAGAGGGGATGAGGAAGAAAAAGTTGAGCAGAATAATGAAAATAATGTGCTTATTTATTTTACTGTTGAATTGCATCTTAAAAATATACTGACCTATGCTGAGAGTTCCCTATCCCTGCTGGCTCTTCAGAAAACATCACACTTCAGACAGTTTACAAGCATCCAGGAAATACACTGACCTGCAACTTCATACTTGGACAGCTTTGCACTTTCCAGAAGAAACAACCCCCAGTCTTTCCCTGGGCCGTGCAATGACTCTCCATTCATTACTAAGAATTTTAGACATGCAATTATAACTCACAATTGAAACTATATAAATTCATTAGAAATGTGTCAGAGCTGCTACATCTAGGTCACATCTAAAGTTCCACGATGACTGTATCTCAAGTTTCTTATCCATATCCTGTTATTTTTGTACCCATGTAGAACTCCATTGACTTCATTTAAGTTCCACATTACAGAACCTTTTAGAAAGGTTCACTATGCCTGCATTCAATTACAAGTTCCCAGATTTGGTCTGGGTAAAATATTTATCAGACATATTTACTAGTATATTTTACTTATTATTTAACCTATTAATAAAAACAATATTAAAAGGTCATCTTTGTTTTATACCTACAGAGAAATTGGTAGCAATTATTTCAGGTCTAACTTGTCTTTAATTTTAAACTTATGTGTGAGGAAAGAAGAAAAGTGAATTTACAAAGGTATTTTAATAACATAAAAATGGTTTCACGATTGATCATTATACATATCATATTCCAGCATGAGATCACACATAATAGCAGCATGAGAGAACCTATAATAGCAACATGAGGGCACTGCTCAGGGGTTTAGTGTATAGAAGGAACAACTCTAACAAAAAAATCTAGGAAAAAAGCCACAATTAGAGGCACCTTTTGAAATGGAAGAATAAAGACTCAGAAAGTGGTATAGTTAAGTACTTTTGAATGTGTTTTAAACTTTTATATCATTGCTCAAGTCTCATTTTTAATGAGAGACACCACAGATGAAAAGGGGACAGAAATAATTTTAAATGAACAATCAGGGGAGTACTTGAAAATCAGGAACACTTGAGGGGCTTTAAGGAAAAGCATTTAACTGAACTCTTTGCTAAAAAGGTTCAAGCAGGCTTTCACATATAATTTAACTATTGAACTGGCTGTAATTTTTTGTCTATAACTTACATAAAAACCTGCACAAAGAAAATGTTATTGATCTAAAACGACAGCTTAGCCAAAACATAATTTCACCTAGAAATACAATATCATCAACGTGCAATATCTGCTTGGCAGATAGGGCTTTGTAATCTGAGTAATGGTGCTTGGACAGCGGTCACTATTTTTTCTAAGGCAGATAACTTCTTGCAGTAGGGAAAATTGACCTAGATATTCAAATACTGATAAAATTGCTTTTTTGGGTGCCCTATTTATTATTGTTTTCAGGTATTAATTCATACAGAGCAAGTACAGTGGAGTGTGTCAGTCTTGTGACTAAAGTTACTGGACTAACTACCTCCTCTGTTCTTGTTTCACTAGGAGAGACAAGACAGCTATTTTGGACCTCTGGAATAGCCATTCAAGGTGTGGATTACCAAAAATATTGATACTGATATTCTTCTTTGTCAGTTACTATCATGGATAAGACCAGTACAAGAAAGTAGCTGAGCTGGAGATGCTGGAATCCTTAACTTGCTCAAAATCAAAATGTCTCATATATTGTACAATGTATAGTATTTAGCATTAAAATTCATTTAGTGGTTATTGAAGTAACAGTTTTCCCTTTACTTACTATTTGTGAGATACAGCATTATTTCACTGTAATTTGAGATACCTGTACTATCTATTTTGTCAGTTTGACATCAATTTGTTCTCACTGGAACTACTGCAATGCCTCCTGGAAGTTGTAGTCTAGAACCTTTCCCAGTTCTTTTCTGTGGGCTGGCTCTCTGCCTGGACTATGAGTCCATTATGAACTGTGGCAATAACTACACAGGAGATCATAGTGTGCCACGAAAGTTGTAGTTGATTCAGAAAGACCCTCCCATATGACAGAAGTGTCATCCAAGCCTCAATTATTTGAGCCACCAGGGCAACTCAGGATTAATTCAACCAAAAAGTAAGTAAGTCAACCAAAAAGAAAATATTTCAATTCAAGCCAGGAAACCTAAAGACATTCATTTTACTCAGATATGTCTAAATAATTCATTCTGACCTCTGGAGAAATATATTCCAGAAATTTTCCATTCATTAACATTTTTTTACATTTTGATCCCTTGTTTCATTTTGGGCTGAAGAACAACTTTGAAATCTCTTGTGGGACAAAAATTCCAATTTTTTATTGTCTCTCCTCTCTTCCTATCTTGTAGATCAAAGCTACTCTGCTTTACTATTATAATTCACTTGTAGATGTAAAGACACAGTATCTGAATAATTTGAAAAAATGGGAGTGATGTGTAAGCCATAGTGGGCACATCTACATGAGACATTTACTGTGCAGTAGACCAATTGCCTGCACAGTAAATGTTGCACATCTATATGTGTGCCCTTATTAGGCTGGAGTAAACTAACACCAGAGCAAGACAGCTGCATTTTTTACTCCACAGCAGTGCATGTGTAGATGGTTGGGGCACAAGGAGGGTGTTTAGTGTGGGAGCTGCCTGCTGGCACCCACCTACCCTAACCAGCCCCCCTGTAGCATGTTTAGTTGTGGGGAGCAGCCCCAGGCTGGCAGGATAACACCCCAGACCTCCTCCTGCCAGCTGGGGCTGCTCCAAACCAGTTCAACAGGCTGATAACTGACACTCAAAACAAAACTTAACTCTGAATGAATACTTTACAGCAGTATTCCACCAATCCAAGGGTGTTAGCCTGCTTAACAAGATACAGGATGATCATGGTGAGGGTGACTGTCACAGGGAGGAAGCAAGAGACAGACCCCAAGGGGCCAGGGGAGGACCACACTGGAACACACCAGGGGAGGAGAGAAAAGAGAAGAAAAGACAGAAAATCTCTTACTTGTAGCCAGAGCCACGGTAAAGCTGGAAATGGCAGCGGGACCCACATAGCTCATTAGCCACGGTTTTTTAAAACTGCGGCCAGCTGAGAAAAGGAGTGGCAGGAGCCGGATGGGGGAAGACCCGGAAGATCGCCAGCAGGAAAGGTATTCCTGGAACCCCTACTGGGGATAAGAGGAGGCAGACCCGCCTCCCACGGGGCAGAAGACTGTTTTGAAGTCCGTCGTGGGGAAGATGCCGGCAACAGCAGAGAGAGAGAGGAGGAGGATGCACCTCACCCGGACAGAGGATTTGAGGGAGACGATCAAACAGAGTAGGAGGAGGAGGAGGAGGAGGATTACCCCTGAGGAGCAGGGGAGATTGGCAGAGCCCGAGACATCAAGCCAGTTGGGGCCAGTGCGGGTTTGGGAAGGCTCCAGGAGCGACCCCAGGCAGGAAAAGAAGAGCTGAAGCAGAGGGAGGGGCTGTGGAAGACGGGCTCCAGCTGCATAGAACTGCCCAGCGGGGGATGTAGAGGAGGCATAACTAGAGGAACCACCGAGGATCTAGCAAACACGCAGTATCCCAAAGAATGGAGAGGAGAACGTAGTAGCCGTCAGGCTAAGACGTACTCAGGGCAGGGCCAGTTAGAAACTCTAGGGACCTGGGCCTACTGGTATACAGTGGGTTGGAGGTCAGGGATTAAGGGGCCAGTCTGGCCCACCATTTGTAGCCAGGAGCCTCCCTGGTGTTGACAGTGTTCCTTTTTGTTGTTTCTTTCTGTTTTCCACTTTTGGAGGGGTTGTGAGGTCCAGCACATGGAACCCGAGCATTAGCTCAATTAAAAGAAGGGTGCAGTCTTAAAGGAAGCTAGATGATCGTGAGACCCAAAGGGTACAGTAAGGGTTTTGGGTCCAGTTGGCCCTAGTACATATCCACAGGAGAGCACAGGACACCAACAGTCGCAGGTCAGGCCAAAAGACATCAGTAACTCATTGAGGCTGGGTATCAGGGCAAGGTATAAGGGAGGTTGGAGCCTTGCGGAAGATTGCCTTCAGAGGTCCCAGACACTTAAGAACCCCAGTAGATGGACCCCACCACTGAAGTAATACACAAAGTTGTGGCAGGCGAGATTGGGGAAGAGACTACACCGGGGAGGGACATCTGTACAGCAAGACCACAGGAACGGATCGATGGACAGTCCTATACATCCAAAGCCATGTGGCAAGTGACCAGATGATCGAAGCCCGACAGGTGCAGTGACCATCCCCCCAAAGTTGGCATAGATCTTGTGGGAGAGCACCTACAAAGGCTAAATATCTAAGTCAGCAGGACCAGATGAACTATACCCAAGGGTACCAAAAGAACTGGCCGATATCATCACATGACCTATGACAAAGTTATTTGAAGACTTGTGGTACTCAGGAGAGGTCCCAGAAGATTGGAAGAAGGCTAACATGGTACCTATCTTTGAGAAAGAGAGAAAGGTCAATCAGTTTGACCTCAATCCCTGGTAAAATCCTGGAGAAAATTATCAAAGAATCCATTACAGACAGGCTAATAGAAGGCAGTATTCTGAAGGATAACCAACATGGCTTTATTATGTGCAGGCCATGCCAGACCAAACTTATTTCCTTCTATGATCAAGTTACTTGCCACCTGGATGGGGGAAATGAGGTTGATGGACTTCAAAAAGGGCTTTGACCTGGCCTTCCACAAAGTCCTCATGAAAAAATTGGGAAAATGCAGCCTTGACTACTTTACATTCTGGTGGCTAGGTAACTGGCTCCATGGTAGGACCCAGAGAGTATTGATTGACAGAACTGAGTCATCATGGTGGAGGGTAACCAGTGATATCCTTCAGGATTCAGTACTCAGTCCAGTGCTTTTCAATGTGTTCATCAGCAATTTGGATTTGGGTATTAAAAGAAACTAGCAAAGTTCACTGACAACACCAAACTATGGGGGATTGTGGTCACACTTAAAGACATGCTGGCAATGCAGGCCAACCTGGAGAGGCTTGTGAGGTGGGCAGACCTCAACCAGATGTCATTTAATACAGAGAAATGTAAGGTGCTCCATCTTGGGAGAAATAATCCACAACACACTTACAGGCTCAACAGAGCTACACTTTCTAGCACCACATCTGAATAAGACTTGGATGTTGTGACAGACAACAAAATGAACATGAGCCACCAATGCAATGCTGTAGCTGGCAGAGATAATGAAACACTGGCATGCATCTACCAAGACATCTCAAGCAAGGCTAAGAATGTCATCCTGCACCACAACTGAAAGGGACCTGCACCACAGCTGAACGGGACCTAGGGGTAATGGTTGACCACTGCATGAACATGAGTCATCAGTGTGATGAGGTGGTCAGCAAGGCAAACAACATACTGGCATGCATCAACCGATTCATCTCATGTAAAACTAAGGAAATGATACTCCTGCTGTACTCAACACTGGTGAGACTGCAGTTGGATTACTGCATCCAGTTCTGGGCACCGCACTTCAATAAGGATGTGGAAAAATGAGAGGGTCCAGAGAAAAGCCACCCATATGATCAGGGACTTGCAAAGCAAGTGATAGGAAGAAAGGCTGAGGGACCTACACCTCTTTAGCCTAAAGAAGAGAAGGTTGAAAGGGGGCTTGATATCAGCTTACCACTATATCAGAGGAGGAAGACTAGGGGAAAACTAGGATCAATTAATATAAACTCCTTGAGGTCCGCTTCAGGCTTAATACCAGGAAAAACTCCTTCACAGTCAGGGTGTCCAGACTGTGAAATAATCTCCCTCCAGAGGTGGTTCAGTCACCTACCCTAGAGGTTTTCAAGAGGAAACTGGACAGTCACCTTGCTGGGGTCACTTGAACCCAGTTGTCTTCATGCCTAGAGCAGGGGGGCTGGACCCAATGATCTTCAAGGTCCCTTCCAGCACCTAAAAATCTATGAATCCTCTCTCTCTACTCAGCTTTGGTGAGACCACAGCTGGAGTTCTGTGTTTAGTTCTGGGCACTGCACTTCAGGAAGGATGTGGAGAAGCTTGAGTCCAAAGGAGGGCCACATGCATGACTAGAGGCCTAGACACCAGGTCATACAAGGAGAGGCTGAAAGACTTGGGGTGGTTCAACCTGGAGAAGAGAAAACTCAGAGGCGATTTGGTGGCAGCCTGTAAGTAGATCAAGGGCATAGGTCAGGGTCTGGGAGATCATTTGTTCACCAAGGCCCCCAGGGGAGGACAAGCTGATTAAGGACTGCTTCAGGCTAGACATAAGGAAAAACTTCTTTACAAGTCAAGTGCCAAGCTTTTGGAACAGGCTCCTCCCCCAGAGGTGGTACAGTCATCCACCGTGGTGATCTTCAAAAAGTCTTGACGCCCATCTTGCTGGGGTCATCTGATCCCAGCAGACTTTCCTGCTCAAGTGCAGGGGGGCTAGACCCAGTGCTCTCCAATGTCCCTTCCAGCCCCTAAGAACTATAATTTCTGCTTCTACTTTGCTCTCAAAGAATATGACATAAATATTTAATTTGGGTTAAAAGAACATTGCCAAATTTGCCAATCCAGGTTTAAAACCCCTTCCCTATATGTACAAGGTTTATCCTGCAAACACTGTCAGCCCTATGACAACTTTCAGTAACATTTCAAAAAATATGCTTGTGATACTTTGATATACTGACTGAATATTTTCTATAAATTGATTTGTACACATTACATGTTGTGCACTAACTGAAGAACTTTTTGAAGTTTTCCTTTTGCCAGAAAACCTGATGCAGAAATGACATTGACAACTGCAGCAAACTATGGCTCCTCTGCTTCTGACATTCCAAATCCACTTTACCTTGTCACAGAGATCTAATATGGGTTCTTTGCCAAATCAATATCTTTGGAACACTTGCTCCTCTCTGAGGTCTAGAAATGAATTCCTAGGCCTATGCAATCTGTTAGAGGGAAAATTCCTTATATGTCTCCTTTTTAAGCAAATGAAGCCAACCCAACATGATTTCCAAGCAAACGGAAAATAAAGCAATAGTAAATGTTCTCCTTTTTCATCTTATTGAAAACTGATTTCCTATCTGTTCTCATTAAACATTCTACATTTACATCAGTATTTAAATGCAACATTATGTAAGGTTCCAGCACAGTATGGCAATAAAGTGTAACATTGTAAGATGTAAGATGTGTTCACTGACAAAGCTACATTGACAATAAATATGTGTAGCTAAAACACTACAATTCACTACCTGCAGTACATTTTACATGAATATGTATAATGGAATATAAGTCATTCTCACATAACATTTATGGAAAGCAGTGCTTCCTGGAAGAATGCTGTGGGCGTGTCTACACGAGATACTTTACTGCGCATTAGACTAATATAATGCACAATATATCATCACCATTTCCATGTGTGCGAGACTTACTACACAGTAAATTAGTCTAATGCATGGTCTGCTAATACCTGAATATACAGGTACTAAATTAACTGTGCATTACCTACTGCACAGTAGCACATATGTAGACTCTGACTTGATTGCAAATCTGCACCCAGTCAGCCACACCAGCAGGGGGATAGTCTCCTGCTTGGGGCAAAACCACATGGCTGGGAGTTTCTCCAGTCATGTATCAGGGATGGCTCTTTGGCTCTCCCAAGCTGGCCTTCAGATCTCTGGGGCCTATGCCAGCTGCTGCCTGCCCTCAGCCTGCCACCAACTTCAGGGGGTCTGTGGCAGGGCACTGTTTGTGCCTGCCACTTTAAGAGGCCAGAGGACAGCAGCTGGCAGGTGCCTGATTAGGGCAGCCATTTTAGATTCAGGGCTGCCCATATAAACAGGGCAGTTTTGCTGCTGGAGGCCAGGCAACAACATTGCCTGGCTGTAGGACTGCTGGTATCATCTGGAGGTAAGGGAGGAGCTGTAGGGGATAGTCAGGAGGCTCCTGGTCCTGGGCATGACCTAAAACTTCACCCTGCCAGGAGTGGGTGGCCTGGTGGGGCTCTCGGTAGTGTGGAAGCGCCCAGGAAATGCCAAGCCAGTTACCACCCTGGTGAAAGGAGGGTTGGGGCACCTTAACCCCTAGCTCCCACAAGCGGGTAGGTTACCCCCTTTGCAGGGTCTAGAAGGTGGACCTCAGAGAGAGAGAGAGAGAGGGGCCATAGACTCTTAACGTGTCTTGACATCCCCGACTAGCCCAAGTGGAGGCCAGGACTGGAAGGGTCAAAGGGCCAGGGGCCCACCACAAGAAACGCCCAAGAGCTGAGGGCCTGGGGTTCTGACTGGCCTGGAGGTGGGCCAGGGCTAGTAGCCAAAGGTCCTAGGGGGGAATCACACCCATAAGGGGGAAGCAGCTGAGGGAGCTATACAACTGGGAATGAAGGCAAAATAGGCTGCCTGAATAGAGGGATCCAAGTGTGGTTAAACTAGTAGGATTCTGGGGCCTAGTGTGGGGCTGGTGATGTTGGTAACATCTAGATGTCATCTGCAAGGCTTGGGCTGTGGTGTAGGGGAGGAATGGAGCCACAGATAACACCCCCTGGCATCGGGGCAAGAAATGGGCAGCTTCCCACTTTATTAATATCAATTAATTAACATCAAGGCATGGTGGGAGAGAAGGCAGGTGGCTAGCCCAGAAACAGGAAAATCGGCCCCCAGGAGGCGCCCTGTTACACCTAGGAATACAGATTTCATAGATTTCATAGACATTAGGGCTGGAAGGGACCTCGGGAGATCATCGAGTCCAGCCCCCTGCCCAAAGGGCAGGAAGTCAGCTGGGGTCATAGGAACCCAGCAAGATAAGCATCCAATTTGCTCTTGAAGGTGTTCAATGTAGGTGCTTGAACCACCTCCGCTGGCAGACTGTTCCAAACCTTGGGGGCTTGGACAGTAAAGAAATTCTTCCTTATGTCCAGCCTGAAACGGTCTTGCAGCAGTTTGTGACCGTTCGACCTCGTCATCCCTTGGGGCGCTCTGGTGAACAGATGTTCCCCCAGATCCTGGTGGTCACCCCTGATAAACTTATAGGTGGCCATCAGATCACCCCTGAGCTTTAGCTTTTCCAGGCTAAAGAGTCCCATGGCTCTCAGCCTGTCATCATAAGATCTATTTTCCTGACCTCTGATCATGCGCGTGGCTCTCCTCTGGACTCTCTCAAGCTTCTCCACATCCTTTTTGAATTGTGGAACCCAAAACTGGACGCAGTACTCCAGCTGCAGCTTCACCAAGGCCGAGTACAAGGGGAGAATGACGTCCCGGGATTTGCTCGAGAAGCATCTATGGATGTACGCCAGCATTTTGGTTGCTTTACTAGCCGCAGCATCGCATTGCAGGCTCATGTTCATCTTGTGGTCAATGACGACCCCCAAGTCTTTTTCTTCTGTACTGCTAACCAACGTAGCACTGCCGAGCCTATAAGGGTGCTGCAGGTTTTTCCTCCCAACGTGGAGAACCTTGCATTTTTCGGTGTTAAACACCATGAGGTTCTCGTCTGCCCATTTGCTGAACTTGTCCAGGTCAGCCTGGATCACCCGCCTATCTTCTGGCGTGGATGCTTTGCCCCAAAGTTTGGTGTCATCGGCGAACTTGGCCAGTCCACTCCTGACTCCAATGTCCACATCATTAATGAAGATGTTGAACAGTATGGGTCCCAGGACAGAGCCTTGAGGGACCCCACTGGTCACAGGGCACCATGATGAGTGACTGTCATCAATCACAACCCTCTGGGTCCGACCACGAAGCCAATTTCCCAGCCAGCGGATCGTGGTGGAGCCAAGGCCACAACTGGGCAGTTTGGCCAAGAGGTGATCATGGGATACCAGATCAAAAGCTTTTTTGAAGTCAAGATATATGACATCAACCTCTTCTCCCTTGTCCAGGTGATAGGTCACCTGGTCATAGAAGGAAATGAGATTGGTCAAACAAGACCTACCCACAACAAACCTGTGCTGGCTATCCCTTAGAATGTTAGCCTGGGCCAGTCCCTCAAGGATGGCCTCCTTAATAAACTTTTCTAAGATCTTCCCCAGGATAGAAGTCAGGCTAATGGGCCTGTAGTTAGCCGGATCCACTCTCCTCCCTTTCTTGAAGATCGGCACCACATTGGCCTTCTTCCAGTCTTCGGGCGCTACACCAGAGCGCCAGGAGTTTTCAAAGATCCGTGCCAGGGGCTGGGCTATGACGCTCGCCAGCTCCTTGAGTACCCTGGGGTGCAGATTATCAGGGCCGCCTGACTTGAAGGTATCCAGCTTCTCAAGGTGTTCCTTCATGAGGTAAGCATTGATGGAGGGCAGGGGATCCTCCTCACCCAGATTTCCCTGTCCCAGTCTAAAAGTAGAGTGTTAAAGCTTTCCCCTCTTTTGTAATAAAATGATGGAGGCTATAAAAACAAAACCCTGAAATGTATTTCCTGCAATGGAAAGAAAGAGGTATCCAAATTGTAACAGTGAAAATGCTCCTTAGGAAGCAAGTGAAGCATAGGAGTAGATGGAAACCCAGGAACTACTAAGTTGTAGTCTTGGTTCTGCCACTGACCTACTGCATGGGCTTGGCAAAGTCACTTACCAAACCCCTACCCTGTGCCCCCTACTTCTGTAACAATGTCACCATTTGTACAACAACAGTTATCTAGCCATACATCAATGGAAAGAATTAGTGAATTAACAGTAAGTAGTATCTGCCTGCTGAAGACATCATTCATATTGTAATACATTCTTCAATATACTAGCATTTTAAGTAGACCTTTGAAGAAGTGTTATTCTATGCTCATACATCTGGCTGCTGAAGACATGGTTGAGAGTAAAAACAGCCCCAAAAGATTTAGATTTTAAATGCATATTTAGCACTACTAGATGCACATATTTAAAAATTGCTTAAGGATCTGTTATATTAAAATTCTAGTCACAGTTTGAACTAAGACAGCTTACTGTTTTCTATTTAATAAAGGAATTATTTGAATTCAGAAACTTTTGTAAATTTAAATATGGTTTCTTTGCAGAAGCATCTTTTTTTTGTTACAAGTGTAGATCTTGACAAATTGTAATGTCTGCATTTTTTTCCTCCTTCCATCAGAAATAACAGGAAAAGCTAGACTATGTAATGATAAAGTTATTAGACATTGAACAAATCTCAGAGCTCCAGAATGTACACTGTTATAAGTATGTCTTTCTTGATGGCATAAATACATGATTATGGGTGGCATGTGCACTTGCAACAGGTCAAATAGGAGTGACAAATTTGAGCCAGGGATTTTTGCCTTGGCTCACATACCTTTACATGCACTTGGTGTGGGGCAAGTTGTGCCACTATGGGCAAAATCACCCTGTCTAGCTTCTGCAAGATCTGCAACCAGGAGGAGCTGGAGCCTGGGGCTGTTCTGGCCCCAGCAATATAAAAAGCTGTCCTGGTGAACAGCTCAGGGAACTTGAGGCCCAGCCAGTTGATATCTGGGGACACTAGCCCCTTGTGGCAGCTGGACCGCAGAAGCAGTAGGGGGTCACACTACTGGCATTTTAATGTTAGTCTGCTGGAGAATGTGGGCTTCTGGGAGGCCTTCTGGGAGTTCTGGTTGCTTGGTGGGAGCAATAGGCTGCTTTCCTCTTGAGTCAGAAATGGCGGGATGTGAGGAAAGTGCACATCCAGGTGCCCTGCCCCGCTTTTTTTTCTGCAGGGGGTGGGGGTTATACCTGGATTTCCAGGTATCAAATGTTGAGCCTATGCTGCAAATATGTAGCACAGGGAGCAATTTTTTGTTCTCAGCATGCCTTTTGCCATGTCTCAAATGGCATTGAGCCACAGCAAGAGGCACATGCGGGCTCATCTGGACACGCACAGTATGATCTAAACTAGGTACTATAACATTGGCTTCCACAGGAAATACTACATTCCAAATGTTGGAAGGGATGTCAAAACTCAAGATACATGCATACTCTGTTATGTGCCCATTAAATCCATGTTTTGGGGGGATGAGGTTGCTGCTAATGTTGCCAGGTTATAGGAAATAGACTCGGCTTTAAAGAAAACAACATTCATTTACTTCCAAAGGGAGCAGAACGGCAGAAAATGTACCAAGTGAGTATCACAAAAAAAGGACTGGGATTTAGCTACTCGTACATTTTAAACAATGATCCTGACAAAGGAACTGAGAAAGATTTATGAGTCTCTTTCTTCTAAGAGCAGCAGAAACTTATGGCACAAACAGCTGTTTATGAAAATTTTACTGGGCAAGCTCTCCAAGGAAGGAAACTCCTTCCTGTACTAGTTAAAAGCTGGACAGTTTAACATAAACCTCCACGTCCCAAATAGATCCTGTACATAGCTAATATATTATCTTAAAGATAGCTGTGTCCTCTGCTTTCACCTGATCCAGTTTCTTGTTATTTCACGAGTCTGTCTTATGTAAACAGAAGGATTTAAAATCCAACCCAGATGAAGGATGAATTTTAACAGAACATTAATATGCTGCATGCCAGGACAACTTGATGAATTGAATTGTCTTTTTTATAAGCTACTCTTTCATTTATAAATATTAATTCATGTTTTATTACTTGAAAATAAACTACAGCTCAAGAGGTTGAGGAAGAGGGATGCAGAATATGCCTAGGAGCAAAGAATAAAAGGCAGAGAGGATTTGCCAAAAATGCTACCATTCCCTCTCCACCCCACCCCCCCAAAAAACCCTAGTAAGCTATGTTTGTAAGAAGTCTCTAGGGCCTTCAACTACTATGAACCAGATGTACCATCCCTATGGGACCTGGATATAGGAAGCTGTTTATATCCACTGAATCCTGGAGGAATCTCCACAATCTTCCATTGAGAGAGAACTTCAGTGTTTACTGAAATTTTGCAGCACTAGTTTTAGTGTTTTTAGTACTGCCTTTTATCATCTACTTTGGCAGGTAAAAATAATGCCAGTTACTGGAAAGTAGTTACAGTATGAAAGTTAAGACTGATTTTTGTCTATATGAAGATGTCTTGCAGGTTTTTCATCAATTGATGGTCACAGGGGGTAAATGTATCCCTGTGTAAAGGAACAACACAAAGCCAGTGCACAAAGATGAGGATAGTACAGTATAGCTGAGAATGCAGGAAGGCCGATAGTAGGGGCTGGGGGAAAGAATGGCTACAGGTGCCAAAATATACAAACTTGAATGCCACATACTAGGATGGCAGATCATTTCAGATGAGGTAACAGAACAAGTAACCCATTTGCAGCGGGTGGTTGAGGTCAAAAGGTACAGATATGAATAGACTGGAGCCAAAGTATCTTCTTTAAGGTAACACCTTCAGAATGGGGGGCAAAGAGGGAAAACAAAGAGGTTAAGTGTTTGATCTCAGCCAGTGCTGAAAGGAAGACAGAACTGAAGCAGCTTATTTTGACAGGGACAAAGAAAAATCAGGAAATGGGAGAAGTTGCACAAGCTCCTGGGAAAGGTTACCACCATGGGTGCCCAAATTGCAAAGGGAGGTAAAACCCGGATATCCACAACACCAGGCCTCTCTGAAGCAGGAGAGGAATGAAGCTACTCCAGACTGGTAGACAAGCAGAAAGTAACTATAGAAACACTAGAGAGATGGCTGAGCTCTCAAAAAGGAACAAGAAGGCTATGTGCAGCCACTCAAAAAGACTGAGCCTGAATTGATGTAACAAAAATGCAGGCACATGCCTGCAGTGGCTGAGGCTAGAAGCTGAGAGGTGCTAGAGGAGCCCTCTCAACCCTTCCACAGCACTAAGCTGAAGTGGGGCATGGCCAGATCCCAGCAATATGCTCTGATTAGTCCAGCAGGGAATTGATAACATTGTTGATCACCCCATTAAGAAACAGAGGGACATTACCAGCTACCTGTTGATTCTGCCTATTGATTCAGCATGGACTGTAGCCAGCATGTAGTCTGCCAGCTAATACACAAGGCAGAGGGGAGGGGGGAATTCCTGCTTAGGAGGGAGTGGTGAGAGGGAGGGGGGAAACAACCCTCAGTCTGTGCTGGAGCTGCAGCCAGGGAGCAGAGGGGAGGGGTCAACCCTGCTGTGGAGCAGAGCCCCACCCAGCCCAGCCCAGCCCAGCCCAGCGAGCATGCCAGGATGCTGGGGGTGTCTGGTTGATCTTAAACTAGCAAGGGGTCTGGGATAGACATTGCATAAACTGGTTTGACCCAAATCAGTTAAGTCTGATTGACTTTTATTAATAAATGTTTAGGATTGGGAATCCAAAAAAAAAGATGACAAAGCCGGTAGGGAAATACAGATCACCTGAGCGAGGGACTAAGAATAGAGTGATGGGGTGAGGAGGGGACCGCAACTAGGTTACAGGAGATACAATGTTAACTAGGTTACAGGAGATACAACCAGATTTATCTTAAACCAGTTTCAGCCATTTTCAAACTGGTTTATGTGCACTAAACATCTGTTCTGTTACAGTGAGTAGCACTGGATCGGAGAGGCAGACTGAAGTACTCTGGGTTAGAATACAAGGTGGTCAGGGAGAAAGGGACTTAAAGGTGGGGGTCTACTACAAACCACCCAACCAAGGAGAAGAGTTAGACAAGGAATTCTTAGGTCAGCTCACGGAGACAGTTAGGTCCAAGGATGTGGTCATCATGGGCGTCCTAAACTTCCCAGACATCTGCTGGGACGAGCAGACAGCCAGGTCTGACCACTCATGCAGGTTTTTAGCTGACATACAGGACCTCCATCTAACCCAGGAGGTACACAGCTCCACCAGGGGAGATGCATTGTTGGATCTGGTCCTGGCCACGGGCGATGACCTGGTCAGCGTACTGTGGGTGCTCGACCACCTGGGCGACAGCAATCATCACCTCCTGGAGTTCACCATCCAGCACAAGGTGGCAAAGGCCTGCAGCAAGGCAGCAGTCCTGGACTTCAGGAGTGTGGATTTCAACAAGGTGAGGAGACTAGTGGGGGAGGCACTGAAGTCCCCAAACAAGGGGGAGTTGGGTGTCCAGGAAGAGTGGTCAGTCCTTAAGGAGATGATCCTCCAAGCCCAAAGGGAAGTAATCCCTACATGGATCCAAGGCAAGAGCATGCAAAGGCCCCCATGGCTCACCAAAAGCATCCGGGAGTGTCTCCAAGCTAAAAAGGAGGGAGGGGTCATCACCAGAGAGGACTATACCTCTGTTGCTCAGGATTGTAGGGGGGCAGTCAGGAAGGCCAAGGCAAAGATGGAACTGGAACTAGCAACCTGGATCAAGGACAACAAGAATTCCTTTTTTAAATACATAGGAGGTAAAAAGAAGGTACCAGGTAACGTAGGGTTTCTGCAGGACATGCTAGGAAATCTGGTTGTTGCACCAGACAGCAAAGCTGACTTATTTAACAATTTCTTTGCCTCCATACTTCTGAGGAGAGCCCTGGTCATCTCCCCCACTAGGACCCCCACAGGCCCTGTGAGCAGTACACACAAGCCTAGGGTCAGCAAGGACCTAGTCAGGGAACTTCTGGTGGGACTAGATGTATTTAAATCAGGAGGTCCTGATGATCTCCACCCCAGAGTGCTGAGGGAACTAGTGGAGGTTATTGCGGGACCTCTGGCATGGCTTTACGAGCACTCATGGTGCTTGGGCAATGTGCTGGATGACTGGAAAAGGGCCAATGTGGTCCCCATCTTCAAAAAATGGGAGAAAAGAGGACCCAGGTAACTATAGAAGCTTTTTGAGAGAATTATCCTGGCGCATGTCCACAAGGGGCCAGCAAGGGAGACCATGCTCAGGGGCAACCAACATGGGTTCATTAGGGGTAGGTCTTGTCTGACCAACCTGGTGACCTTTTATGACCAGGTTACCAAATCCTTAGATGCAGGTATCGCAGTGGATATAGTCTTTCTGGACTTTAGGAAGGCCTTCGACATGGTCTCTCACCCCATTCTCATAAAAAAAAAAAAAACTAGGAGATTGTGGTGTTGATGCCTACACAGTCAGATGGGTCACTAACTGGCTGGTGAGCCACACCCAGAGTGGTGGTAGACAGGTCTTATTCAACATGGAGGGATGTGGGCAGTGGGGTTCCGCATGGCTTGGTCCTCGGGTCTGCACTGTTCAACATCTTCATCAGTGACTTGGATGAGAGGTAAAAAGCGCCCTGTTCAAATTTGCAGATGACACCAAAATGTAGGGAGAAGTGGGCATGCTAGAAGGAAGGAATAGGCTGCAATCAGATCTAGACAGATTACAGGGGTGGGCCAATGGGAAGAGGATGGGGTTGAACACTGCAAGTGCAGGGTAACGCAACTGGGGAGGAAGAACCAGCAGCATACTTACAGGCCGGAAAACTCCCTTCTCATCAGTGCCAAGGCAGAAAAAAACCTAGGAGTCATCATTGACACCACAATGAACATAGGCTGACAACGTGGGGATGCGGTTAGGAAGGCCAACCATATCTTCTCATTCATCCACAGATGCATCTCAAGCAGGTCCAAGGAGGTGATCCTCCCCCTCTATGCGACACTGGTCAGGCCGCAGTTGGAGGACTGCATCCAGTTCTGGGCGCTGCACTTCAGGAGGGATGTGGACAATATGGAGAGGATCCAAGGGAGAGCCACTGGCATGATCAAGGGGCAGCAGGGCAGGCCCTACGAGGAGAGGCTATGGGACCTCTCCTCATCCCACAAGAGAAGGCTGAGGGCAGGGGATCTAGTGTCAGTTTACAAGCTAGTCAGAGGGGACCAGCAGGCATTGGGAGAGTCCCTGTTCCCCTGAGCACTACCAGGTGTGACTAGAAACAACACACAAGTTAGTGGAGGGTAGATTCAGACTAGACATTAGGAGGCATTATTTCACTGTCAGGGCAGCTAGGATCTGAAACCAACTTCCAAGGGAAGTGGTGCTGGCTTCTACCCTGGAGCTCTTTAAAAGAAGGCTAGATGAACACCTGGCCGGGGTCATTTGACCCAGTACCCTTCCCTGCCACGGCAGGGGGTTGGACTTAATGATCTGCTCAGGTCCCTTCCGACTCTATCAACTATGAACTATAGGTTTAAATCAGTTTCTGATCACTTAAACCGGTTAATGTGTAATGTCTGTCCCTAGCCAAAGAGAAACTCCAGGGGGGAGGTGGAGACCTGGAAGAGGAAGGGCTCACCAATGAAGGAAGTCATAGAGAAAAAAAATGCATCAGATATTTATAGAAACATAAAATTAAAGGATTGGAAGGGACCTGTAAGATCATCAAGTCCAGTCCCCTGCCACGGGCAGGAAGTTATTGGGCTCACATGAGCTCAGCTAGTTGCTTGTGCAGCCTCATCTTGAACACCTCCAAGGATGGTGACTGCATCACCTCTGCTGGGAGTGTGTTCCAGATTCTGGTGACCCTTACAGAAGCAAAGTTTTTGCCTTATGTGCAGCCTGAATTTACCCTCCATTAGCTTGTGCCCACTGGTCCTCATCCTCCCTTGAGGTGCCTTCCTGAAGAATTGCTCCCTAGATGTTGATGCTCACCCATGAAAAACTTGTAGGCAACTATGAAGTCACCTCTCAGTCCCCTCTTACTCAGACCTAACAGGCTCAGTTCCCGGAGACCGTCCTCATCCATGCCATAATCATAAGTGGCCCTTCTTTGTACCGTCTCAAGTTTATCCACATCCTTCTTAAAGTGTGGTGCCCAGAACTGGGCACAATACTCCAGCTGTGGCCACACCAATGCTGAATAGAGAGGGAGGAGCACCTCCCTAGATCTATAGGAAACACATTGGCTGATGCACACCAGAGTTCTATTTTCCCTTCTGGCAACCTCATCACACTGTTGGCTCATCTTCTGGTCAATCATGACCTCCAGGTCTCACTCAGATGCTGTGCCAGCCAGTGGACCACCACCCATCATGCAGTTATGGTGAAGGTTTTTCCTACCCAGATGAAGAACCCTGCATTTCTCCCTGTTAAACCTCATCTGATTCTGTTCCACCCATAACTCTAGTCTGCCAAGGTAGTCCTGGATCTTTATCCCATCCTCTGATGTGCCTGCATTTCCCCACAGCTTGGCATCATCTGCAAACTTAGTCATTGAGCTTTCCACCCCCTCCTCCAAGTAATTAATAAATATATTAAAGAGCACAGATCCAAGCACCAATCCTTAGCCTCATCCTGGAGGGCCATCTCCAGTGGGGTTGCCTATCCCATCCATTACAGCTCTCTGGGAAAAACCTCTAAGCAAGTTGTCCACCCACCTCACTGTAGACTGGTCCAGCCCAGTATCCTCCAGTTTGGTTGAGAGAATCCCATGGGAAATAGAATCAAAGGCTTTACTGAAGTCTAAGTAAATGACATTAACCTCATATCCCTCATCCAGATGGTTAGTTACTTGGTCATAGAAGGATACTAGGTTTGTCAAGTATGATCTACCCTCAAAGCAGCTGTGCTGGTTGCTTCTTAACACCCCATGACTTACCAGCTTGTAACTGATAGCCTCCTTAAATTTTTCAAAAATGTTATTCAGGATCAAAGTCAGACTGTAGTTTGCAGTGCCATCCCTCTTCCCTTTCTTAAAGATGGGCACCACTTTGGCCCTCTTCCATTCATCTGAAACCACTCTGAAGTTCCACCGCTCTTCAAACAACGTTGCCAGTGGCACTGCTATAGGCTTAGCCAGTTCTTTCAGGACTCTCAGATGCAGGTCATGTGGCCCAGAAGACTTGAAAATAGTCAAGTGTTATAGGAGATTGCTCACCTGTTTGGGACTGGTTTCATGTAATCTGTTGTCTTCCCTGTATTCCCTGGGCTTCTGGTAAGGTGAACAGCCCCTGTTTGATTTCAGGAATACCAACATGAAGTATGTCCCCTGAGTATTCAGTAGAAGTCCCACAGTCGAGCCCGATTTTTTTCTTGCTCCCTACATATCTATTGAAGGACTTTTTATTGTCCTTTATTGTGGTTCCCAGCTTGATCTCCATGTCTGCCTTGGCTTTCCGTGTTTCACATCTGCAGGCCGTGATGATATAGATATATTCCTCTTTGGTTGCTGAACCATTCTTTCATTGCTTGTATGCTTCTTTTCTCTTTCAATAGCTGCTCAATATCCCTGTTGAGCTAAGTGGGTCTCTTGGATCCTTTTCCACTTTTTGTCCACATGGGGATGGCCTGTATTTGAACAGTGAGAATTGCCTTCTTAATCAGGTTATGATCGCTGTCACCCAGAGTACCACCAATCCTCAGGTGGCCTATGATGTTATCCCTTTTGGTCAGCACTAAATCCAGAGTGGCCTTACCCCTAGTAGGCCCTTCCATAACCTGTGTCAGAAACAGATCATCTACTATTGTGAAGAAGTTGGCTGACCTGCTGGAAGTGGCCAAATGGTCCTACCCAGATGTCAGGGTAGTTGAAGATACCCATGACAATCATGTCTTGAGTGCTAGACGCCTCAGTCAGTTCTCTGGAGAATGCTGGATCACTCTCCTCTTCTTGGGAGGGAGGCCTGTAGTAGAGACTCCCATCATCAGGTCTCCATCTCCTGATCCCCATGTATCCAGACTCAGAGGATTTCAAGAGGGCCTTCCCTAATGTCAAAAGTGACCTTGCACATAAAGGCGCAAACCTCCTCCCTTCTTCCCAACCTGATCCTTCCTATAAATCCTATAGCTCTCAATATTCACTTCCCAGTCATGTATGTCATCCCACCAGGTCTCCATCAACTCAATCAGATCAAACTCCTCATCTACCAGAAGGAGTGCCAGTTCCTCCTGTTTATTTCCCATGCTTCTGGCATTCCAATAAAGACAGTTGAATTCTCCCCTAGTCACTTCAGGTTTTCTGTCATGCTGCCAGTGTCTCAAGGTGTCAGTACTTATCTGGATGTCTATTCCTTGAATGCCCTCCCATGTGTCATCATGGCTAAAAGATTCTCCCCCACCCCTGAAAAGATGTATTTTAAAGCCTTCCTCAACAGGTCGGTGACTCTCACAGCAAAGAGCTTCTTCCCTCTGAGATGAATACTGTCCCTTGCGTGTACACTGCTATCATTAAACTGTGTGCCATGGTTGAGGTATCCAAAGCCCACATGGTGAAACCATTTCCTAAGCCTTTGGTTAGCCTCTTTGATGCACTCCTCCCTCTGATGGCCACAACCTCTGATTAGGAGAACTGGAAGACCACTTGTGCTTCTAGTTCCTTGAGCTTTGCCCTCATGGTCTTGTAGACTTACATGATTCTCCCAGGGCTATGTGTAGCCCTGGGAGAGCATGAGCATTGGTGCTCATGTGGACAAGGAGCAGGGCAGACCAGGTTATGTGGACAAGGAGCAGGGCAGACCAGGTTAGGGATCCTCTTTGTGACATCTCTAATCATGGCTCCTGAAAGGCAGCAGACCTCTCAAGCAAAGGGGTCTGGATGACAAATGGCTCCTTCTGTGCCCTGCAACAGGGAGTCCCTCACCATGTTCACCCATCATTGTTTCCTTGCTAGGGTTGGCTGATCCCATTCTGTCTTCAGTGCAGAAAGCATGGATGCATTTTCTGTCGATGGTGTGAGGGCTTCATAGCTGTTGTGCAGGGTTATTGGCAGAGCAACTGAAGCACATCAAAGCTTCAGTCCTGACGTGACCAGTTTTCACCCACTATTGGTTGGGACATCTTGTTCTGCCTAGTCTCCATGGCATCCTTCTCCAGGTGCAGGGCCTGGCTGCCTGGGGGTGAAGCAGACACAGGGGGGCCATGTGTCACCACCGGGGGCAACTCAGAAGTGAGAGAACCAAGCCATGGTTCAAGACCTGCACAAAGCCCAGCAAAAGAGTTTCACTGAACTCTAAGCCAAGCTGCTATCCCCTGAAACGAAGGTAAAACATAAAGTGGAAGAACTAGAGAGTTGGGAGAAGTTGCTGGAAGTCAATGGGGAGAATGCTCAGCTCACTAAATGCATTAAATATATGTAAACTCTCCTGGAAGCAAGCCAGGTGAGTTAGACTAACAGCTTGAGGCAATTCAGGCTCTCACATCAACACTGCTCAATGCTTTCCCAGAGGCCACCATTTTCACATAGTGGATGTACAGAGAGTGGCTTTGAAAGTTTAAAGGAGGGGGCCCTGGAACTGTTGAAGTGGTAGAGGGCAAAGACTTGACTTAATATGTGAGTCACCAGGGAGAAAAAGTTGACTAGAACAGTTGGCAAGTGTAGTATGAGCAATATAGGACCACCCTTGTTGAGACAAATGAAATGCTCCAAGCTCTGCAGATGAAGGTGGAAAACAAAGAACAAGTGTCAGGAGCAAAGTTATCCACATCTGAGGAAGAGCTTCAAAGGTCTCAAGCACAAATACAATATCTGAAAGAGGATATAGAGGAGTTAAGAGCAGAGCTGCAAAAAACAGACCAGGGAAGGGAATATTCCTCCCTGATGGAAGCACAGATAAAAGATCAATTGGAGACTGCCACCTTAGAATGCCAGAGACTCACAAAAGAAGTTGAAGGATTGAAACAACTCTTAGCAGAAACCCAGGAACAGCTAGAGGCAGCTGAATTAAAAGCTCAGCAGGCCAAAGTGGTCTGAGGACTGTCAGAACACTTGGACTGGGACCTTGTAGAGTGCAAGGTACAGACTGATCAACTGAAGAAGAGAGAAAAGCCAGAGATCAAATGCCTCAATCTAAAAGTGAAAGAACAGGATGTGATAACTGATAAAGATTGAAGGATTAAATAAGGAGCTGGCACAGCTAGCCAGTACCAAGCAGAGATGGAGGCAGTGAAGAGCCGGGTACAGCAAATAGAGACTGAACTGGAACAGGGTCGGGGGGAAAGATCACATCTCAGCAGAGACTATATCAGACTAAAGCATCAGGGGAGAACAAGGACCAGGCTTACCAAAACTCCCTCCATATGCGGAGTCAGCCAGGCCAGAGAGAGAAAAGGGTTTCCTTCAACAGCAGGAAGGATGCAAGAGGAGTGCCCCAGATGGCAACAAGGGGAGACAAAAGGGCTATGATGAGCCAAACTCATTTATAGCCTCAAGTTGAAAGGCTGCATAAAAATGAGGCAGTGACAACAACCATATCCCTGGCAGAGAATATGCTGAGAAGTAAAGACCTTATGATGGGAAGTGCAGGGCAAGGGCAGACAGTTACCTGGACCAAGGTTCCTCACTAGCATTGTATTCATGGGGTAGGACTGTTAGGAGCCCCAGGTAAGAGGAGAAGCCAACCTCACATGCAAGTGCTACAAGAAGCAATGGGGCAAAGATGAAGGACTGGTGATGGGAACAAGAGAGGAGGAGAGCAACAAAGATCCTAAAGAGCCCAGAGTAAAAGTTGCAGAACTGGTACAGGAGAAAGGGACCCCAAGGAAAGAACTGGGGGTTCAACAAAATGAAACTGATTAAACCCAAGATAAGTACCCATCAATTTTCAAGGTAAAGGGGTGTCACAAATGAAAGGGTAGGAAAAAGCAGAAAAATATTTATAAACACCCTCCCAGAGAATTATAGGTTGGTGGACAGTTAAGAGACTGTTCACAGAAAATGTGGGAGGTGGTGCTTACATAAAACTGTATAAAGCCACTGAAAGACAAAAACTCACTGGCTGGGGGAAAGTAGAGTTTTGGGATGGGGACTGCTCAAGAAGCATTAAATACTCAAAACCATGGGAAACTTGGAGAAAAGCTGTTGGACTTGAAAGAAAGCCCACAATGGAGAAAGGTTCAAGGAGTTATCCAGTGTAATAGAGAGCAGGGCCCCAATATTTCATAGATTTCATAGACATTAGGGCTGGAAGGGACCTCGGGAGATCATCAAGTCCAGCCCCCTGCCCAAAGGGCAGGAAGTCAGCTGGGGTCAGAGGATGGGGCATGGCATGGAAGATAAGTAGATCACAACACTGGGTCACAGAAAGAGGCAAGCATCTGAAGGTTGAGGGGAGCCCAACCATGAGTAGAAATGAGTCCACAGCTAGGGTCAGGAGAGAACCAGAGAGGTGGCAGCTGCCAGGTCAGAGAGCTTATGGCCTATGCCTAGAGTCTTGGTCTGAAATTCAGGAAAACTGAAAGCAGACAAACCCTCCCTAACTGTAGGTTTATATAAAGGAGGGGAGAATAACAGAAAGCCTAGGGTTTCTGTTATTTTAAGGAAGGAATAGCAGCAAGAAGAACCTCAGGTGGGGAAGACTGTTTGTTATGGGTTGCTGGAGAACAGGTCCCCAGGGATTTATAAGCTAGGAGTGGCTATTGCAGAGGGAGCTGCTCTGTAGCAGTATAATAAGGCAGAGCCTACAGGGGCAGAGTGCCTATTGCAGTGTTAGCTGTTCGGTAATAGTACTATAAGACAGAACCTGGTGTAGGAGACCAGGCACTACTGTAGCAGTTAGGCCAACAGCAGCAGGCTGCCTTGGATACCAGACAACAAGCCTCACTGGGAAACACCTGCAGGTAGCTAGGGGAAACCACCTGACCAGAGGGCAGGGCCTGGGAAGCATATAAACCCAGGGCCAAAGTCAGGTGGTCAGACCTGGCCCTGGAGCCTGAAGGTGGGAGACTTGTGCAGTAAAGCACTTGCTACTGGGAGACTGATTGAGATTCTGCTATGCCTAAAGACAGCAAGTAAAGGGCCTGGGGTTTACTAAGAAGCTAGGGCCCAAAGCTGGGTAGGAGTTTGGTATACAGCCTGGATGCTAAAGTTTTAGTTATAGCCAGAGGACTTATGTTTTTAGTTTGAGTTTGTCCCAGTGGTTTGGGTTTGTGACTACTGGCAGGGTAGATGTCCCAGCTATGCTTGAAGGGCACACAACAGCCTTGAGTCTAGTAGGCAGGGGTGGGGCTCAAATTTGGAGTCACAGATACAGGGCCAGGGGCCCGGTGCCTGAGCAGGGTGAGAACCAGGGTTAGAGCCCGCAGCCTGAGAGCTAAAAAAGCAGTACCAGAGCCCAGAGAGAGGCAGGGGACCAGGGTCCCAAGGCAATATATACAAGGGCCAGGGGCCAAGAGATACTGGTGTCCAGTGGGGCTGAAGCTTAGTGGGGCAGACCCAGATCCAAGGCTGAAGGCTTGAAGCCAGAGAAAAGGGAGGCTGAAGCTGAGAAGGCTGAGGCCTCTACAAGAGACAGAACAATATCAAGAAAAATCTGTGAAGCATTGGCATGGCTGTAGGTGAGGTCAAAAACTATGAATAGCCCATAAGGCAAGAGGTGGCCTGGCCACATATAGGCTAGGGGGGGCCAACGTAGTGGGGGTATAGGGAGGAATCCACTGGCAGAAGGATGAAGTGGAGCTTTCTCTTGGACCCCTTGGCAGTCTCCCTTCCATAACTGAGAACATAAAAAGCATGGCAAGCAATAAAGAAGGAAAGGTACCCTAAAGCCAGAGCAGGACATGAGCTGTATGGCCACCAGGGGCCATCACGGCTGCTGCTGGAACATTGGTTCTGTTACAACGCTGCTAGTATTTCAACATGCATTAGTCATTTAAGATTGGGTTAATATTTAAAAAGCTTATGATACTGTTAGGAAAAGAGGCCTGCAAAATTAGACTTATACAAGATCCAAGAGATTACAAATAATACAAATTAAATTGAATCAGGCAAATGCCTTGGATTAGTGTGAAACATACAAGCAAGAGACTTTTTTTCCCCTTAAAAAAAATAATGAGTAAATGAGATTTCAGGCTCAACCAATTACACTGTATGGCACTTTACACTTCAACAGTTAAAAAAAAAATTGACCTAAAGGGCATTTCATGCCTGGAAGCTTATCTAACATTTCTCCCATACAGTTGGCCCAATAAAAGATATTACCCAGAAAACCTTAGCTTATAACATATTTCCTAGAATCATCATGCCTACAACACCACTCCAACCCTGTTTTTGTAAGAACAGCTTTTAAAATACTTCAGTGACCCACCCTAACAACGTGCTGACTACTTACTACTCCTTGCTGAAGTAACACGCAATAATGACTAAACGATCTGATGGTCTATGAGAGGAACATTACAAGAAAAATCATAAAAATGATAAGCGTAGAAAGGGGTAATCCTTTCCCCTTCATTAGGCTAGCAAAGTTGAAATTCACACACATGATTGTAACAGCAATGACATAAAATACAAATGTGGTAGCTGTCCTGAGGGATATGATAAGAAGTCCCCACAATATGTATGACTCACATGCACTCATTTATCCCAATGGGCACCAAATAAACTTAGAATAATTCAGAACTTCAAAGATAAAGCCTAGCTATGTCTTAGTAGAATCACACCAGTGTTGGCCTTTTAGTACAAAGTGGAACTTTATTCTTTTTTCAGCTAAGTTTTGAGAATTGTTTTTAAAGCACATCATGAAATAGGACCTAATTATGAAAGCCTCCTTCTCTCCAGGTATAGAACAGTGTCCCAGCTAAAATCCTGAGAACTATAGCACACAATTCTATTCTGCTTGTAATACAGATTCACTGGCACATTCAAGTTTTATTTTAATTATTTTTGTGCAGGGGAAAGGAATGGTCAGATTTATTACCAAGGTGGACTCCAGTGGCAATATTATTACAACTGTAACAAATGAACACACCAATATAATTTTGTTCTAGCCATGAAGCAGATAGCTATACTTGAAGAAAATGGATCTGAAAGAGTGCAGGAGGAGTTCAGACGGGAGTAAGGAACCCATTCGACAGAAAAAAAAGCTGTGTAATGCAGAGAAAAGGCAGCTGAGTATTTCTCAGTATTTACTGAGTTTCCAAAACTTGTCAGTATTCTGAAGTTAATATTCAGCTGTAGTCACAAACTACATTAAAGCACAAGCTACACTTCATTATGTATATTTTACTAGCTTTTTACTCAGTTTTTATTTTTATAACTTCATATTTATGTTTTTGTTATCTAGGAGTGACCTGTAGTTATTTCAAAATAAAAGGATTATGTTGGTAAGAACTACAGACAGTGACAAGACAACTCCGATAGCTTGAGGTGTACTTAAGAGGATGAAGGGAAAGGAGACGAGTTGGGCATCATATCACTTATCAGTGGTATTCCCCACCCCTTCAAGACTACTATAAATAAAATGCATCATTGAAAACAACCAGTAATATTGGATACATGCCCAAGATCTTTTTGTTCAACACAATTGGTGTACTTTACAAACATGAACTGGCATTCAGAATTCCTACACGTGGCAGATGAGATAAAATTTCACCCATCAATAAATGGAGCCACCTTTGGAGTAGAATATGGCAGCAATTTAACTGTACACATTAGTTTTTAATTGCAGCAGGCAATTACAGAACTTAATTATCAAAGCTGGAGTCACTCAAAATATGAAAGTTGTCAGTACCTTACAAAAAATTCTGCATGTTTGCTAATGATTCTAAATCTTATCCCAAAACAATGCTTTCAGCCTTCCAGCACAGTACTATGGCACAAATTTATTATTGATTTAGGGTGCCTGCAGACATTCGGGGAGGTTAGATTGAACATGCAGGCAGGTTCCACAGGAAGGATCAGAGAATATGGGGGGTAAGCAAAGTCAACAGGATGGATTAGGGGAATCAGGGAGGTTTGTGGGGTCTTCAGGGAGTATGAGGGTTCTCTCCCCTTGCCCCCTGGGACCTAGACCTATTTTTAGCCCCCCAATCCCTCCACTCACCCCCAAAATGTCCCCTCACCCAACTTACCACCTCAGCTCTGACACTGGCAAATGCCAGGAAAACCAGTGCCGGGACCAGCTTGCAGTATGGGAGGTTTGGTGGGCTAGGGTGATGGCAGGTCTGGGGGTGGAGGGCCATGCAGGGAGGAGTCAGGGTGTTAAAAATAGCCCTATGCCACGAAGGGAGTAGGAAAAAGTGCAAGGGCTGGAGCTAGTGGCTGGAGTTTCCCAGCCCTGGGGCTACGCTGGGAACTACAGAAATTCAGAACCATTAGATTGATATAAAAATGCCCAACCCAATCAAAGTTAGGCATACCTCAGAGGTCGAGTTAACTTAGAATGGTCTAAAAATGTCTGAGTTGTCCTAACGATCCTGAACTTCTGTACAGTTTGCACTTAGATCCATCTAAACTAGTGTAAGGTTTCTACCTGGGTGAACCAAGTTAGATCTGGTGGCCATTTTTAACGTGATCTAACCTCCACAAAAAAGTGTACCAGCCCTAGAAAAAAAGAACATCACCCCAAGTTAAAATGCCATTATCTATATAATGTTTTCTGGTTTTGTTTTCTTAATCCCATCCAAGCACTGATGCCATAGGGCATTCAGACATGCCACAAGAGTTCCTATTTATGCTACCACAACAGCGTTTGGGTGCGCATGAGCAGGATTTCCCGCTGCTTTAAAAGTCTTTTCAGCATGTTAAACTAAAGCTCCTTGGATATGTTTTAATTTGTGTCATGGCTGCTTACATCACTGCATTTATGGATTCATGGTGTGTAAACACTGAGTATCTCAAAGAATTGTAATTAACCTTCTTTTGCCACCAGGCACTGCCCAGGGGGAAGGATGGGAAAGTGGAGTGCAGCAGCCCCATCCCAGGGCAGGGAGTGCCACAAGCCTACCCTTGTATGACAGAACTACATTTCCCAGCATCCCCCAGCTGTCTGGGCTTCATACAGTTTCCATGGGGACCCACAGATCACTGTCTCATCTGCTGTCCTTTCTCCATCAAGCCAAGTGGAGAGTTTCTTAACATTTGTGTGTGTGTGTCCCTAGAAATCTCTTCAGTGCAATAAAGTTGCATGTTTCTCAGTCTGTTTCTTTGAGTGCTTTGTTGAGAAGGAGCGAAAATGCCTGCCTCGGGGGGAGGGGAGGGGGAGAAGAAAATCTCTCAGCCTCTCTGCTGAGAGGAGAACAAAAGGGCTACATCTCAGCCTGAGAAAGGTGATAATTGCCCTCTTTGAAATGTAAAAACTTTCCAGGAAAAGGAAAATGAAGCCAGGGCTAGGCGCTGCATTCAGTCAGGAAAAGGGAGCAGAGGGATGCTCCAGAGTTACTCTTGAGCAGTAACAGCTTGTGCTTTATGCTCTAGACAGGGTCACAGGTTCAATTCCTGGGTCTTATTTTTGTCCTAGGACCTTCACAAATCATAGGGTTGCCAGCTCTGTCTGAATCTATTCCAGGAAGTTTCACCACATGATGTAATGACATTAATTACAGAGCATAACCTTCACATCAGAAAGGCAAATGCGTATGACTATTACATTTATAAAAAAAACCCGGGATAGGTATCATCTGATATTTTTTATTTTAGGAACAGACTGGATTTGATGGCCAGACAGTCCCTCCCTGTCTTGGAGAAATAATTGTCCAGTCAAAAAAGCAGGGAGGGCACCATTTGCACTTCAAAGAGGGCAATTATCATCTGAAAGATTTTCTTCCCCTCCCCACCCCACCTCCCATCCCACCCAGAGATGAATATGCAACTTTATTACATTGGAGAGATTTCTAGGAACACACATACAGTCCTGATCCACAGCCCCCTACCTCCCCCAGCCCTGCTGGTGCCCCTCACACCCAGCCCATAGCCTCCTACACCCCCAGTCCTACCTTATGATTCTGATAGGAGGTCACCCCTGGTTCTGCCAGCAGAGCAAAGGAAAGCTCCCCAGTCAAGCACGTACCATGCTACATATTCTGGGAACTGTAGTTCTACCTAGCAGTGGCCATATTGAAAATGGACCAGAGGAGGAAATCCCAGACATTTGGCTTGCATTTAAAATACCCATCCAGACAGCACAGGGATCGGGTTGCTGCACTACACTAGGCAGCCTGGCCACAGCTCCCTTCCCCCTCCTTCCCCCCAGGCAGCATCTCCTGGGTGCTCAGCCCCTGTGAACCCAGGCACTGGCCCCTGTGCTGCCCACCTCGCCATGGAGTTCCCCACTGCCCTCTGAGGCAACCCCTGCCCCTCCTGCCCTGTAGCAGCCCCAGCCTCCCCCCTTCCCCCCCCTTGACCAAATGTCAGGGATTTCACTTTACTTGGCTTGTGGGGGGGGGGGTGATCCAAGCTAAATTGGTATTTGGCTCCCCCTGCTGGAATCTGCACAAAATTACAGATGGGACTTAAGTCATTTGAAAGCCTGTGGCATGCAAACACACGTGCAATGCACCAAAATAACCCAGATTAAAACTTTTAAAGCGCAGTTAATTAATGAGGCTCAAACACCATGATGTGTACAAATGCCCATACTAATTAGTCTAAGAGACAGTGGGTTAAAATGGCTGTGTTGGAACACAAGAGTAAATACAGCCTTGAGAGCAGCAGAGAAACCTCCTTTGAATTCATAACGTTGTGTTTGCCTACTCTTGACCAAAATTTAGTCTGCAGAGTTCATAGGGCCTATGGTATAATTAGCAGATAACCAGACACAAAACGAAACCCAATTTTAAAAGGATACTGACGCTGAAAGATTAGGCTTTTCTTGTTATTCACACTGGTTCATCATCTATAAACCTTGCGCATTAAAAACTAGAACAATTAAGGTATATTCAGTGACATCAAAACTTCCACGTGATGCAGACAGATTTCTGGAATGTGGTTCTGAAAGGGCTCCAGGATTGATTTTTGCTTTCTTGAATATCATTGTCTTAATTCTTTTCATTTTTTTTCTCTCATTCACTCATCATACAATATTATACCGGTTATTGATGACATTAAGTTTCATAAATATTTTTGGATAATTTTATACGAATAACCAACTGCCTTGAGTACTGCTTGTATTTTTTCTGGACAAATACTGGAAAAGAGTAATAGTATGTACATTCACTAATCACTCTAAAGAAAAGAAAATACATACTTTTAATGTATTCTTCTTTTGTCTTAATACATACCTGTGAGAAGTAGGAGTATTGTGTAGCCATACAGATACCATTTTAGATCAACTTGTCTTAGATTTGAAATCACCTCTATTTACAAGCTTTTATTTTTTGGTATGCTTCAACTTTTGTACTGATGAACTTTGGAGAAAATCCTTTTTTTGAATAGGGGTTTCTGTTATTATATGCAACATTTAAATCTACTTATCCAAACCTGTACTTAAGCTACTTATTTGTTCTTGATATCCCAAAAAATAAAGAAAATTTTAGAATATAAAAGGAGCCAGGGTTCCCTAGTACTTCCTTTAAAACAATGCAATTGCTCTGAGCAGTATAACATCCAAGCAATAACATGCTGATGATGTGTTACTCTGATACATCCATACATTAGTAATGCTCTAATGAGCTGTCAGGACATTAAAACACTACCAAGATGTCATTCTGATGATGTGTTACTTAGAGATATGGCTCCAATTTTAAAAAAACAACAAGAGATTCAACAATGGAAGAAATATATTTAGATTTCGAGAATTTTTTTGCTAAAAATAACTTCATATACAAAGAAAAATTAAAATTTGTATTAATCAACAGTTAACCTCCCCTTTGAGTTGTTCAAGTAGCTCTCCTCACATATTTAGCATACAGCAAACTCTAAGGAACTTTACTTTCTGAATATCACCTGCATGACCTTCAAATCCAAGTATTATAGAAAGAGCTCAAGGCTGAACATCAATCAATGAGCAGCTATTCAATGTTTTATTATAATATGAATGTAGCAACGTCTGGCCCTTGCCTTATTTACTGAATTCAATTCAAACACTACTCTGCAGATAAAATTCCCCTGTGGACTTTTCTATATCTCTTATCACTCTAGTATCAAGTGCTTCAAATCATAGATTCCTATAAGGCAATGAAATTGTATAAATGGAGTACTACAGAATGGGAAGTCAGGAATTTCTGCTACTTTTTGGTGCCCAGTTTGACATACCTGAAACCAGTTTTCAGAGTATTTGGAAGAGACTGCTCTTTCCATTTACTTTCTTATTTTCTCTGCACTTCTTAGCTTCTTATACAAGTTAGGCAGAAGAAGTTCTTAAGACAACATTCTACTTTATTGTACATCCCTAAGATCAGGTCCATCCTGCTAGAAATAAATAGTACATGATCAAGTTATTAGATAGTTCCAACATACAGGGCACATCTACACATACCCCTATGGCACCATTGTTACTGTGCCATTGTGACAGGGGCCATCCTGAGGCCGACTTCTGTGTCAGCCTACCCATCTGTCTTGGGCAGTCCACCCACCTATCTCATCTGCCATGCCTTGTTAGTAAATAATTAAATTGTTTAGTATGTGGGTGGCTGCCCTTTGTGCATCCAGCTATACCAGGCGGTACATACATGCTCTGACCTTCCCTACACGTGTCCCATGCCTCGCAGGTGTTATAACCTGTGGCAGTCAGGATCAGGCTGCTGACTCTAAAGATGTTCCAGGGACCTGGAAAAACAGCCCCAAAGACTATGAAGAGTGCCAGAGATGTTACTCTGAGCATAAACCCTTATCTCACAGCAGACAAGGAGGAAGAGAACAAGATGTGGGGAGATCAAAAACACCAAGATTTATTAGCTTCTATCAGTTCCAGTTGGCCAGGTGTAGGTGGAAAGCAGCTTAAAAACATCCCCAGCAACAACAGTGGGGGAGAGGATATAGACATGAGAGAGAACCAGAAGGAGCAAACTGAAACAAAAAGAAAAAATGCATAGACAGTGCCCCAGCAGAGGCGAAGAAGGAGAATAGAGAACTTTCTCCTTCTGAGGCTCGGAGGAGTCTCCATACTTACCTGAACCCAGAGAGAAGTAAATGAGGTGGCCGAGCTTGGAAGATTACCAGTTACTCAACCTCAGGAATCTGCATTGCTAGAAAACAACTAACCGTGAGTAGTGGGGGTACCAGATTAGGGTATCTGCAAGGAACCCGGAACGCACTGTCCTGCAGTCCACCTAGAATACTGTTAACGATAATAGACACAGGAGTGAAAGGGAGCCAGTCAGCTCATTGCCTTGGTCTAACAGGGACCTTCAGACAAATGGAACAGGGCATGTAGAAATGTCATAGCCAGCTATAGGTCAGTATAATTTCCCATGTCTTTCCCCTGAGTGTCATGAGCATGGGTTCTTCTCAGACTTTGCCGTGGCACCTTGGGCTGAACAGCCTGGTTATTGGGGTGACTTTGGGTTGGTTCCCCAGGGGCCTTGCCTGCCATGTCTTTGATAATGGTTATGTTTGTATCGCGAGGATGATGTTTGGTCCCACCTCCCCTGGCGCCTTCCATTGGTTGTTCCCACTGATCCTTATTTGTGGGGCTCCACCTCCCCTACACTCCACCTAACACCAACCTTGATGTTGTCACCTGTGTCATCGAGGTTGGTGTCCTGAACCTTCTCAGTGCTCAGTCTCTTGGGATCTTCAGCTGCAGGTGATACTTCTATGCCAAGCATCTCCTATGGCCCTCCCCACCATGCGTACATGGCATCTGGTCTCAGCACCATTCCATCCCCCGGCGCACCGACTCTACCCCAGGATCGGTACCTGCCATCTGTCTGTTTCATCCAAATCCTGGCCCAGCTGGGTCCTGCTGTAGTCCAGTCGCCTCTGTCCATTTCCTTGGTCCACGACAGCCATGTGAATAGATCCTTGGGCCCTCTCTGGCCCTGCACTCTCACTGTGACCCCTTTCCGGGGTACCCACCAGGTCTCCTTGCTGGGACTGCTCAAGAACTCTGGCCCCTCCAGGCTGGTTGGGGACTCCACTTCCAGTTCCCTAGGCTTGTCTGCCACAGGGTCTTTTATCCTGGCTCCAGGCATCTGGCCAGCCAATCAGCCCCGGCACACTTTTATAAAGCATGCTCATTCGGGATGCAGGAGCTGTTCCCAGCTCCTCTTGGCTCAGCTGCTTTTTTTTCTTTTGATGTACTCCCATGGCAGCTCTGGCTGCCATGGTTTCACTTTTGCCATGATCGGCTTCCAGCACGGCATCCCGCTACCTCCCCATCTCTCCTGGTAAGTCTTTTTCACAGTCAGTAGCAATTAAGGCTAGAAAGCCTCCCTCATTTTTTTTATACAAGTCATGGCAGGAAAGATAGGGTGGATGGCTAAGTGAAACCTTAATTAAAAGATCCACTGTGACCTTGAGGCTAGCATGCACCAAATTTCTGATAGTTATGTACGTGAGTGCTCTCATTATATTAAATCATCCCTTTACACTACCATAATCAACTCTATAGATCCCTGGCATTGAGCCCTGTGGGTCCTGTCTCTCTGCAACCCACAGACACTGAGTTCTCTAGTGACTGGCTTTCTGCACCTTTCTCTCAGATGCCTAGTTCTGTACCTCTCTCAGGAGCCTGACTCTATGCCCCCTTAGCTGCACCCCTCTGGCATTATGGGTGCTGCATCCCTCTGGCTGCACCCCTCTGGCACTGTGGGCTCACCCAACCCTGTACCTGTGTCCCTCTGGCACTGTGGGCTTGCTGAGTCCTTCTGGCTGTGCTCTCCTGGCACTCTGGGCTCACCGCACCCCTGTAACTGCAGTTTCTCGGTGCTCTGGGTTTGCTGCATCCATGTAACTGCACCCTCCTGGCACTCTGGGCTCACTGCACCCTTCTTGCCATTCCCCTCTGGTGCTGTGGGCTTGCTGCGCCTGACACTGGGTTCTACCAAATCATAGGCCCTCTCTCTCCAGGCACTAATGAGGCTTCCTAACCTCCCCTTCTAGCCTCATCCCGATCCTCTGGGGCTAAACATTAACACAAATACAAGCCCCTAAGCTAAAGCTTAAATACTAGCAACAACAACAGTGCTGTGCCCCTTTAAAGAGACAAACTTTCACTCAGAATAACATGCCTCTATTCTAGGTACCTGGGAGACTCCCTGTAGTCATGTAGCACCTAGATAGCAGAGCAGGCAGTACTGAGAGAGCTGGCAGGCAGCACTAGGTCTCAAGTAGCTTCAGCAGGCTGGAGCTCTTTCCCAATCAGTTGCCAGGGAAACAGTGTGCGTCTGTTAGCTATAGCCTAGGCTTATATGTCCCAGAACTCTGCCTCCTGCCAGTGAGGTGAAGTCAGCAGGTGTGGCCAATTACTCCCTTAGGCTGTTACCCCAGTAACTTGCAGCTGAGGAGCTCTGTTTGGCCTGCACAGCTCCCTGGCCAGCTTTTTCAGCCTTAAGGAACAGGCACATCTTAGTGCCCTGCTACTGCCATCATTTAGAACTTCCTTTTGGAAATAGTAAATGATGGCACACTATCAGCCCATACTGCTCCATGCACATGGTTATTTTTAGCTGCTGCATTGCCATACTGACCTGCTATTCTGAGGGAGCATATCACTACAGTGACATAGCTGTGGTGTCATGGTTTTTGCCCACGTACTCTATGTCACTGTAGTGCATTGCTACGATGACATAAAATCACATGTAGACATTCCCCCAGACCTTTCTGGATGATTGGGACTTCAGATCCAACACACAAGACCTCTTGGTTGCCATCCATATAATAGTTCAAAAGGGGAAAACCCTGTTGAGGCTTCGGGTGCCTCTCTTACTGCGAATAATAAGGGTGGTAACAGTTGATCCCATTTCTGTGGGCTCTCTACCACGAACTTCAACATCTGTTTCAAAGTCCAGTTAAACCGCTCCACTAGCCCGTCAGTTTGGGGATGATATACCGTGGTCTTTAGGTGCTTAATTCCCAGGGTTTTACTCACTCCCTCGAACATGCAAGATGTAAAGTTTGTTCCTTGATCAGTCAGCAGTTCTTTAGGGAGTCCCACTCAGGAAAATATCTTCAATAACTCCTCTACCACCTTTGGGGCAGACACTGTCTGCATAGGCATGGTCTCCAGATACCTCGTTGCATAGTCCAGGAGGACCAAAATATATTGGTGCCCAGCACTGCTTCTTGCCAGTGGCCCCACAATATCCACTGCCACATGCTCAAAGGGAACTTCCACCAAGGGAAGTGGTACTAACAGAGCTCTAGGAGGATGACTAGGGTTTACTTTTTGGGACATGGGACAAGATGCACAGTACTTTGCTACCTCCCGTATTAACCCTGGCCAGAAAAACCTTTCCCAAATGCGAGCCTCTGTCTTGTCCTGGCCCAAATGTCTGCCCATAGGTAGTTCATGAGCTACTTTCAATAGGGCCCTTCAGTATCGCTGCGGCACCAACAATTGTACTACTTCTCTTCCAGGTTTTCCACGCTCGACTCTATATTGGATATTGTTCCTCAGCTTGAATCGCAGAGTTGTCTTCATCAGTTCTGGTTGTAGCACCTCCCCATTTTGCTGAGCTAGATGTTCTTGGAAGGCATACCAAAACCATTCCTCTCAGCTCTGTTCCAATTGGAAATGCTCATCCTCCCACAAGTGCACAACATCCAAATCCTGTTCTACTTCTTCACTTGATGAAGGTTGTTCAGCCTCACCAGCTAATACCTTAGCCAAAAAATCATCCTCAAGTACTGCCTCAGACTCTACTGTCTTACCTCCTCTTATTCCTACTTCCAGTGGCCTCCAGCTGAGGACTTCTCCTGACTCTGAATCCTCTTCAGAGGCTTTCCCTCTAGTCCAAGTGGGGCAGTGCTGTGGGGCCCTTCTAGTTTCTCTCACCCATCTCAAACTATGTGTCTCAGCTTCCTCTTTCCTCTTCTCATGGGCTATTACTGTCAACAGCCCTGGCCAGTCACATCCTAACGTCATTATATAGGGTAAGTGCTCAGCTACTCTGACTAGCGTCTGGCATGTACTCTTGCCCACTTGCAGATTAACCCACATTCTGTCAAGTCTTTGGGTCTTGCAGTACCAGCATTGAGTAATTATCTGATCTGCTACTTCCCACTCTCTTCCAGGTAACATATCTCTCCATACTATTGTGTGCAATGAGCCTGAATCCAATGTAGCACATCTCTTCTGTCCCTCAAGCCTCACATCTACCATTAGTGTGGGCTGTTCCTCTCCTGGCTCACAATGAACCTTGGCACCATAACCACAAATAAAATAGAAATTAAAGAAGGCAGCATGCCAACTTACATTTTCTTCATGGCTTGGTGTTTCTGTTTCCCTGCTGTCTGTGATGCTACTCCCTGTGGCGTGGCCACCGCTTCTCTGAGAGTCATCAGGAGTTCCCTTCTCACAGCAGCCGGACCGGCAGCTAAGGCTGTCTGTGGAGCTGTCATGCACAACCTCCTTTCCCTTTGGCTGCTGCGTCTAACTGCCATCAAGCCCAAGGTTTTTATAGTTCTGGCCTGCCCCCTTCTGGTCACCTGACTAGCCAGCCAGGGTCAGCTTTTAACTCCTACTCTGCCAGCTGGCAGTGCCCGGAAAGTTCTGGTCTTAAAGGGACCAGCCTGATTTCTGGTAACAGGGCTAGGGTTCCCTGTTACACTTCCCTACAAACTTCATGGAGGACCAAGCTAGTATCCACTCATTTTCAAAAGCATCTGGACCATTTTGGCTTAAACTTTTCTAGAAATTTTTAGTACAAGGAATACTCCCAGCATAGAGAGTTTCAGCCACAGTGATTAAAGTTTAGCACAGTTATAATCACCAAAAAACAGGGTCTTAAGAGAAGAAGTGCTGAGCAATCTTAGTAATCAGGAACACCATTCATGAACATTTTGTGCTATAAAAAATAAAGTATCCTAAATAAGTTTAGAGATTTTATAGTCCTCTATCCCTGAAAAGATTGTAAAAGCTCTACATTTATTAAGAAAGAGTTATCTTTTTACAGACAAATTAATCTAGAAATCACTATGAAAGTTAGTAGTAAGTTGCAGAAGATTAATTGAGTTTAGAGAAATATTACCTTTTTCTCTTTCACAGTAAATCCATTAACTGAACATTGTTCAATTCATTATGTTGGTATTAGAGACCCTGCCCCATTCCAACTGAATTTTAGAGCAAGATCCCAAACCAGCAATTTCAACCCCCATCTACTACTGATGCAAATGAAGGTTTAAGTAGATTCATGATTAAATCCACTGACTAGAAAAGACAGAATTAAAATAACAGACACGGCTTTGGCCTAGGGAAATTTTGGAAATACATACAACTTATTAATAAAAGGATCTGAAATTAGATCACAGCTCAATGTAACTTTTAATGGAAAACATATGACCAAAATTTTACCCTTAAATTTGTGGAGGATTCTGACTTAAGACAATGAGAATAAAATATGTAGACCAGAATCTAACTATTTATGGGATATTTATGGCATGTTTGATGTCACAATTAATATACAGAAAACATGAATAGCAAATGGTCATACTTTTAATGAGGATAAGAAAAAGTCAAATTATTTCCTAGTAAACAACTGTTTCCATCAGTTATCTAATAAATATCTGACAAATGACTCAGTCAATCCTCCTCCAGAATTCTGGTAAAAGTTGTGAGCCTGTAATACCTTAAATAAGTCTTTTCTGTGTTTATAATTTTGTTCAATAAGGAGTGACTTGAACAAGTCATGATCTTTCTCATCCATTTGCTGCATAATGGAAGAACTGTCTTACATGCAGGACATCAGGTAGAGGTAAGAGATAAATGTGGGGAGGATCTTAATTTCATTTTCAACTATAAAATATGGAAATGGAAACTCATGTCTGACAGGGCAGAAAAGAAATATTTCAAGCATCTAGATATAAAACTAGATCAATAACTATATTTCAAGTCCAAGCATTAAATACTTATGTTAGAACAATTCTGTTTTTAAAAATGGATTTTAATATTTTATCAAATCAACATTTGTATACTATAAGAATTCAAGATAGGTTCCAGCTCCACTGACATATTGTTTTACGCTATTTATTATGCACTTGTATTTTCTTGTACATGATTTATTTAGCATTATATGCTTTGTGCTCCTATAGAGCAGCTGAGTGTTGCTGACACTATAAAATAATGGTTTTCCATGTCAATTCTTGCAAATCAAAAGAAGCTTGTTTGCTTTTATCCCCCATGAATTCATGACATAGAGATAATTTTCCTTTAGAAGTCAGTTTATGGTGATATCCTAAGTGTATATTTAAAGTGGAGTAAGTAAAATTCTCCCTGAACCTTTCACTTCTATTTATTACAATAGAGGAAATAAGCATGGTAAAATTATATAGCAGTGCTCTACTGATTTGCCTACATTTGTACTGCTAGCCTTCAAACCACTGATGAGAAAAAGAAACAATCCAAAAACAAATGAAGTCTATGATGGTTGTGAGAAAATAATCTGGCAAAGGGAGAACATAATGTGGTTCTTCTATGTTTATAAAATATATCTTTTCATACTCTAAGAACATTGTAGCAGGTGAGAGCCACAGGGGATAGCTGTGATGCCTCCTGGTGGTTGTGTGGCTCCTACCCAGCTCTGTCTCTAATGTTGCCCTCCATTAATTACTCACCTGCTACACCTTGTTGTTACTGAGGTTAAATAATGGAAGCTACCCACAGGCCCTACAGACAGCTTAAGTCCAATCAATTCCTTACTGGGTCCCTCCTGGACCCCACTAGTCTTAATCCATCCCTTATACTAAAATAGGCCCTTTCAGCCTTGCAGGGCACCTATAGCTTTACAGGCAAATTGTGTGGCTCCATTCCTCCCCTACACCATACCCTAAGCCTCGCAGGTGTTATTAATTCAGATGTTAGCTTCTCTAAGCCCCTCTTGGGACTCAGACCTTCTGGGGCTCTCTGCTTCCTTTCTCCAGGTCCTCAGCCCCTAATTCCTCACACCCCTCTCAGAGACTGTGGGCCCTCTAATCCCTTGCTCTGACCTCCCCCCCTCTTCCCCCAGTCTGTGAGTCCTATACTAGGCTTCCTGGTTCAGTCCCTTCTTCAGGCTGAGGGCCCTTCTGTACCCTGTCCCAAACCCTTCACTGGGCTGGTGGGCCCTGTTCCCTTGTTCAACCCTTCCTCTGGACTGGGGAATCCTCTATGCCCACTCAATCCCCTTATCTGAGGACTGCTGGGCTCTAGTCCCTTGCTCTTTATATCTCACTCAGCCCTTTCTCTGGACTGGAGACCCTTTGTACCTAGTTCAGCCCCTTCACTGGCCTGGGGAATTCCCTGTAGCCCTTAAGCCTATCTCTGGCAGCACTCCATATTATCACCAGCCTTTTATCCCACCACCAGCATTATCCCCATCTTCCTCAGATTCAGGTTCAGCTAGCTGTCCTTTCACAATGACCTTATATCCACACACCGGGCCATCTTGCATGACAGTGAGGTAGCTGAATGTGGTAAAAGACAGGTGTAGTTTTGTGTCATCATCACTCAATTCCATTTGTCTAACTAGTTCAACTAGAACTGCAGGTAAATGTTAAACAATGACCAAAGAGAAAAATGATCCCTGTGGAATCCTTATGGCAAAAATAATTTCCATAATGTCCCATTATTGCTCATTGGGTTCAGTGTCAGAAGTTCAACATATATAGTGTCACTCCAGTGGAAACTGAATTCAGAAGGAAATGGTCATGATCAGAATGCATTTCCAGCAGTCTTTTCCATATAAAACAGGAAGGTTTTATAGTCCAATCCACCCAAGCTGACCTGGACTAGTGTGGATGGAAGTGCTCTTGCTAAGTTAAACCATGAAGGTTCTATGATTCATCTGGCATATTATCAACACTGAGAAATAAGCTGAAACAATAATGTGTGTGCTCCATAAGAAAACCACCAACACTACTACAGAATTACAAAAGGTGAAGCCCTACCATAAATATTTATTTTTGCAAATTAAATATGAAAGAGGGGGGTATTTAGTTTGTTCTACTCCTTCTAGTTATCCTTCCCATACTGGACCTTCCTGCAAATGGTACACAAAAGTAAATTAGTTTTAAATGGCTCCCTTATAAAAGCATCATATTAAAAAAATATGAAAATCTGTTACATAATCCAGTGATATGGCATGCCAGTATAGAAAAATAGGGCTGGGAGGGATCTTAGGAGATCATATAGCCCAAACTCCTGTACATAACAGGAATATTCACATCTAAAAAATCCCTGACAAATGTTTGTCTAGCCTATACTTAAAAGCTTCCAGTTATAGAGATTTCACAAATGCTCCAAGTCAGTGATTCACAATCAGGTTGCCAGAGCACCCTGAGGTAGCACCAGATCCTTTGAAGGGTACTAGCAGGTATAAGGAGATAAGTGAGGTGTGAGGAGATAAGCAGATATGCTAAGTAAATAAACAAAGGCTCAGGTTTGTCCCCAACTGAGATCCCTTATCCACCACTGCCCAGCCCCTCCTGCAAGGACATAAATACTGCAATATATAAATTAGTTTTTGAAATGGGATGCCACTCTGTTACCAAACATTATGGAGGGTTGCCTCAAATCCAAAAGCATAGGTGACTGGTAGGGGGTGCACGTGCCACCCCAGACAGGGCTGATGTCCCCCCCACCAATGGCCAACACTGATGCTGTTGGTAGGGCACCACTGAGAGGGTTGCCACCATCAGTGGCTTCTGTAGGTGCCCCCCCAGATTCAGGAGACACCAGTCAATCATGTCCAAAAGAGATGGAAAGCCACTGCTCTGGGTAAATAGTTCTAGTACTTAACTACCCTCATAGGTAGAAGGCTCTAATATCTACCTTAAAAATCCTTTTTTTGCAATTTAGGACCATTATTTCTTGTCCTGTCCCCTATGGGGATAGAGAACAGTCAATCACCATCCTATTCAAAACAGCTCTGGTATCTAAAGACTATGAGCAAATTCCTTCTCCTTGCTCCACCCCTGCCCCCCTACCCAATGTTCTCTTCTACAGACATTCAATATAATATTCAAGCACTTGCACCTTTAAACCAAATACGGTGCTTTTATAGCTATAAAATTAAACAACAGGCACTTTCAGTTCTTTGGTATTCAACTGCAAACCAGTATATAAAGCCTCTGCTAGCCAGTGTCCTAATTAAATGTTCACATAAAACCCACCTCTTTAAGCAGTCTTGTTAAGCAGACTAAGTGGAACAGAATAAGGAATGATAGATTTCCACTAAGCCACAGGTTCTAATCCAGTCACAAACTAAGACTGAAAAAATATTACTGGCAGCTTGCCTCAACTGAAGTGAGTTGGTGGCTCAGATCTCCCTATATTTAACGACTGTCTAAATCACAAAAGCCACTGTTGCAGCTAGAAATCTTTTGCCAAATGCAGGAAAGACGCAAAACCTTGAAGTGACAAAGCAACCATGTTCCAGACTCTCCTTCTGCAGATAGTCCCTCCAGGGAAGAAGGCCTGAGGCTGGTTGATGTTGGAAGGCACACATTGTTTCTGCCAGGGCCACAAATTTTCTGTTTCTAGACATGAATTGGTATATTTCCTGAGCTCCACAGCTAATCTTAAAAATCATTCTGCAAGGGGGCATAATGTGAGCTAATGAAAGCACATTGGGTAAATCTTCCCAGTTTTAAGGTTACATTTTACCTTGGTAACCTTTCCTCACTCCCCTCCCCCTGCCCACCCAGTATATTCCGTTAGATATCTTAACATATTTCAGAACACTTAGAATGTTTTTAAAACCAACTGCAAATCTAAAAATACATTAAGTTATTACAGACTGAAATATAAGTGTTTATTGGCATATAATGATTACTTAAGTGGTTCAGTTTATGCTTTGATGTGGGCTTGTATATTCTTCCAAGAAATTCAGTTTCAGAAAAAGCAAATTACATCCATATTTTTCTGATCTAAGAAAAACTGCAGTGAAAAAACATCATGCAAGAGACCAGGATGCAAGATAAAAAGAGTCTAGTGGACTTTTAAAATCATTTATGGTCATATGCACAATAATTTAAGTTTCAGTTAATGTCAGTCTATCTTTTGGGGGGATGAGATGAGCAAGAATCTATTTAATCATAGTAATAAATAAATATCTCGTCCCATTTAGAGGAGGGTGAAAATAAGCAGAACATGATTTAAACATAAGATTTTAAACAGGATTTTCTCTACAATGCTTGAGAAGAAATGTAGGATGTATAATTATGGAAACAAAAGTGGCAGTGCATCTCGTCTTTTGCCACTGGATTTGTGTAATTTAGATATAAAGTCAACACACATATAAAAGTTAGCTGAGAACATTTCATGAACAGTACATAATAGCAGACTAAAGTATTGATACTTTACTGACATTTGCTTTATATCTGCAATAGCCAAGTCTGCTATATGGATTTATACTAACTAAAGTTGTGGTCCTATATGTTTAAAAATACAATATGTAATTGTAAGCTTATCATTAAAATTCCAGTTTCAGCTAGTTACCAGGGATCCAGGTTTTCTGCTTCCTGATGAAAAATGTGGATATTCTCATCTGAAGGAGAAAAGCATGGATTTTCCTTATTAAAGGAGAATACCACAGGAAGTCATGGGTTTCCCCTGCAGCCTGGCAGGCTTCCAGCCTGCAAGGAGCTGCTTGGGGCTGGAGGGAGCACAAGGAGATTGATTGGAGGCAGGAAGTGTGTGACAGGGTCCCAGCCTGTCTAATGTAGGCCTGACCCTTTGTCTCTGGGCCACCCACCCACCTATCTTTCCTGCCATGCCTTGATGGAACAATTAATTTTGGTGTTACTCAGGTGGGAGGCTGCCCATTTTCTACCCCAATGATAGGGGTCACTACCCACCACTCCAAACCTCCCCTACACAGTAGTCCTCACCTCACAGATGCGATATAAATGTTGACCTATACCCTAGGGTGATGGGTTGGCTCACTCCCTGTTGCTGTGTGTCACAGGAGCACTGAGGTGTCCTTTGCCTTAGATAAGTAAGTAACACAGCTGCCAATCAACAGGGCAGTGCAGCTGCGGGTTGCTATGGCAACCAGCCGGTCAGGTGATCAGAAGGGGGCAGGGCCGGGCCCTTTATAACAGCTCAGGCCTGGGCCCAGGAGCAGTTCCCTTCTGGCAGCCACAGGAGCAGCAGCTCTGAGCGGTCTGAGTTGGTGGTTGCAGCCTTACCTTGCTGACCGGCTGCGATGATGCTAGGGATGAGAACACCCTGAAGAGAGGTAGGGTTGGGAGCCCTAGAGGGGCTTGGAGTTTGCATTATGAGCAGGGAGGCTCTGTGTTGTTTATGTTGTAGCCAGGTGGCTTGGGTTTCGGTTATAGTTACACCGGAGGACCGGGTGAGGCTGTAGGGGGTGAGAGGAGGCCTCACAGGGGCTCCCCAGCAGCTTGGGGGTTCCCGATGCCCATTAGGGGCACAGTGCGCAGTGCCACTTTAGGCACAGCACGAGGAGCGCCGGAAAGGCGCTTGAGGTGTGGGGTTGTAGCCCCAGCTGCGAGAGGCGGCACTGGCCCCAGAGGGGCAGCGAGCGCAAGAGGCATGGCACAGGCCCTAGGGAGGGCAACAGGCATGCAGAGCATAGCATAGGCCCCAGAGGGGGCAGCAGGGCATGCAAGGCATGACACAGGCCCCAGAGAGGGCAACAAGCACGGGTGAGGAGCACGCCATAGGCCCCAGAAGGGGGCAGCGGGCGCGCGAGGAGCACGCCATAGGCCCCAGAAGGGGGCAGCGGGCGCGCGAGGAGCACGCCATAGGCCCCAGAAGGGGGCAGCGGGCGCGCGAGGAGCGCGCCATAGGCCCGGGGTGCCAGAGAGGGGCACCAGGGCAGGATAGGCCCTGGGGCGCCAGAGAGAGCGCAGGAGGGCAAGGGACCAAACAACGTCCAGAGAACAGCTGCGAGGCTTGGGGCATGCTAAAGGGGAGGTAGGAGGCACGCATAGCCCTTAAGGCAGGGGTGCGCAGAGGCATCCCATATGGAGTAGGGGTAGGAACACACGTACCGTTCACCCGGGGATAAAGGCAGCCTCCCATATAAACTTAATTGTCATCAAAGTCGTGGCGGGCGAGAAACCGAGGGTGCTGAATCACCTAGAGCGATGGTAGGGGGCGCCAGGGAGTTCACGGCTGCTCCTAGGCCCCACTCCCTCACACTGTGCCTCTTGGCACTGGGGTCTTCCCCCTGTCTCTGTACCTCCTGGCACTGCACCCCTCGGTGCTAGGCTCTGATCACCCCCTGGCACTGCACCCCGCTGGTGCTGGGGCTTTGCACAGTAGTGTGCCCCAATGATGCCTCCTCCTCCCCAAATAGCCTCAGCCTGGTCCACCGAATAAAACAATAACATAAATATGAGCCCCTGGGCTATAACATAATACAAGTCATACAAATGGAGTCATACACTCTGGCTCCTTAAAAACCCCAAACTGCTCCTTGCATATTGAGCACCCTCAGCTCTGGGTACCTCTTACACTCCTGGAGACTCATTAGCTGCAGCAACAGTCTGGCCAGAAGCCACAGCATTCCTGGGTAGTTCTGCCATGCAGGTGCTCCCTTCCCCTGCCCGCTTGCCAGAGACCTTCTCCTGCCAGGCTTGGCCCTGGGGTTTATATGTGCCCAGAGGGCTAGTCCATTCCTGTCAGCTGACCAGCCTGGGTGGTTGGGCTGTTAACCCCTACCCTCCTGGTGCTTGGTGTTCCTGTAGAGTTGGGTCATAAAGGGGCAGCCCTGCCTCTTAGTAACAGGGTTAGGGTTCTCTGTTACAGGGTACCATATTTGTATAGCCAGGCAGGGTGATGGGTGCAGCCCCAGCAGCTGGATTCAGGTAAGTTTATGGGGGTGGGGGTTAGACTGCCAGGACTTGGGGGGACAGGGGGAAAGAGAGAGAGGTGGGTGTCTGCTAGCAGTGGGGGAAGGTGTCCAAGCACTGGGACTGTGGTGGGGCAGGGGAATCTGAGGCAGTGCTCAGTGCTGCCAGCTAGCCCAGCTCAGTGCTGTTGCCAGTGGGGCCTGCCTGGAGGCATCTGCCCCTCCAGTGGAGGCAGGGGGCCCTTCAGGGACAGCAGGGAGCTGCATGGCTAAGCAAGTGACACTGGGGACAATGCCCATGCTCTCAGGGGCAGGGGTGGGGTGGCCACAAGACATTGCCTGGGAGGGAGGAGCCATGATCAGGATGCCTAGTGTGGCATGGGAGCCCCAGCCCATGGTAGAGTGTGCCAGAGGCCTCCCCTCTTCCTACCTCCTGCCTATGCCAGGACCAGACTTGCCCCACCACAGCTGCCAAGCTCCAGCCCAGGTGGAATGGGGCCTGGAGTCCCTCACCCTCCTCCTGCTGTCTGCAGTGTGGCTGAGCCAGAGCTGCATTCTGCTTCATACCGCTGCTGTGGAGTGAGGCACTGGTCCTCCACACCACACTGCAGTCTGAGCCCCAGCCCCTGATGGCAGCACAGAGCAGTACATGCTACCCCAGCTACTGTCTGTGGTTCTGCATAAGGTGCATTGCATTCATCAAATACTGGAAGTGATCCCTGCTTTGTCCCTGCAGACCACTATCCTGTAGTTTGTGCAGGGCCAGGCAGGGCAGGGGTGGCTGGAGGGGGCAAGAGGCTAGGAGTGAGGGGGACCATCAGAACTGGGAAGGCTGTGGCTTGGGAGAGGGGCACCAAGGGATAGGGAACTGTGGGTCAGGAGCACAGAGCACTGGCCGGGCCAGAGAGCTGATGGTTCCGAGTGAAAGTCACCATCAAGGACAGGGCGCTGCAGGTTGGGAGTGAAGGACACCATGGGGGGTGGGGAACTGTGGGTCAGGAGGGACATCATCAGGCTGGGAAGTGCTGTGACTTGGGAGTGAGGGGCAACAGCATGGGCAGAGGCAGAGTGCTGGCATATCAGGGTTACTTAGTGCCACAAAGCAGCAGGGTGGGTAGCTGCAGCTGGACCTGAGTCCTGGTAAGCAAAGGGAGCAGGGAGAGCTCTGATCTGAGTCATTTGAAAAAAGAAACTAGAGATTTGGAAGTCTCCAAAAAGGTATTAATGTTACCTGTTCTAGCATTTAACTATGGATGCTTTTAATAATTTTTCCCAAAAGTTTCCTTATTGGGAATGTCAGCCTCTATAGGGAAATAATCACAGCTTCCATGGGCAAATTCAGTACCTTCTTCAACATTCAGTGAATAGGCTTTTTTAAACAAAACGCTTTAGGCTCTTGCTTCTGCACTCCCATTGTTTTATTTTTGATAGGGTACTTCTGACAGCTTTTTTGTACTTTGGAGCTTTTCCTCTTGCAAATCCTGGCATGAAGTCAAGCCTAAACAGCTTAAGGTCCAAAACTTTACATGCATAAATAAGTTTTGATGAGGTTCAAAGAAGCCAGATGGACCACCCCCTATTCTAAATACTGAGTTAGTCATAAAGCATTATATAGCTGCACTTCTAGCATCTCAAAGAACTTGCGGTTTTGCACCACTGAGAGATTTTTCTAACAATTGTACATTTATCCCAATGCAATCTTTATCTGTGCAGTAATTTCAATGCTGTTTTCCTCTTCTGGGAAGAGTCTGGAAAGCTGCTAAAAACAGGGTGGGCATTGATTTTCACCCGAGATGCTAAAGCTTTTTCTTTCCAGTTACAGGAATCACTTTCTTCACTGCCCAAATATTTTCCCTTCCATGTCAAACCATTCACAGTATTCAGTGAGATTTTGGAGGTGATGTCATGGGGGAGGCTGAGAATCATATTCACAGCAAGCAGAGTAACTCTACCCAAGATAAATTATTGATGGGCTAAAATAATTCTGGTATGAGACTTCCCCTATGCTGAGGAACAAAAGGTACTAATATTATTTGCCACTAGATCTTGAGATGCATTTTCCAGGGAGCAGAAGTGCAGGGGTATATGACACCTTGCAGAAAATCCTCTCTCTGTACCTCTACCTCCAAAAGCCAGTTGCTTTTGGAAACCAAACTACTGCTGATCCTCTTGGGTGGACAAACATTCACACATACGTCTGGAAGGACATTAAGGAAATTCTGCATGAACCTCACAGAGGAACTTCTTCCTCCAGGTTTTTTCACTCTGGAGGAACACAGATAAAGCCTGGGTAGAACCTTAAATGTGCCCCAGCCACTCACTGCTGTTCCAAAGTATAGTTCTGCATTTCTCTGCAGTTGTCCCCTACAGTACATTTGAGACCAAGGTCTCAGAAGCAGCTGCAGAGAGAGCATCTCACTAGCATGCTTGTGGGTTTGGAGCAAATGAGTAGGTAGGCAAGGCCTGCTCAGAAATGGCTTTCTTGGGACATGGTTGTTATTTTAGTGTAGGCTTATGCTCTGATTAAATAATTATAGAAATGACAATGTTGAAAGTATCTGTATCCTAGAGTATCTTAAAATTCAATCAAACCAAAGTTCAATGGGCAATTATAAATATGCAGCAAGGAAAAAAAAGACAGCTCATATAAACATAACCAGACTACCTCATGGTCATACAGCACTCAGTGTGAGCTGCAAAACCTGTCCAAGAAACTGAGCAAATAAAGCAGACAACTAGTTTATGCTACAGCAGCTACACTGCTAGGAATACCCAAGTAAGTAAGTTTACATGAACTGTGGTCACAGCAGTGTAGGTGTATCCTTAGATTCTATATAATGATCAGGTAAGGTAGAGAGCAAATTTCACCAGTAAGGATATATTTCAAACTATATCCCAAATGTATAAATTAAAATGATGAGCTGACCAATACAAATCATGACATGACAAACAGGTAGTATTCATATACACTATTTTGCACTTAAATCTCAGTTCAATGGCTGGGCGATGTTACTGAAGAATTAAATATTAATAGATTTCATAGACATTCAGGCTGGAAGGGACCCCAGAGTATCATCAAGTCCAGCCCCCTGCCCCAGGGGCAGGAAGTCAGCAGGGATCATAGGATCCCAGCAAGATAAGCATCCAAATATGTCTTGAAGGCGTTCAGAGTGGGCGCTTGAACCGCCTCAGGTGGCAGTCTGTTCCAAACCTTGGGGGCCCAGACAGTGAAGAAGTTCTTTCTTATGTCCAGCCTGAACCGGTCACAGTGGGGTTTGTGACTGTTTGATCTTCTCATCCCTTGGGGGGCTCTGGTGAATAGTCACTCCTCCAGATCCTGATGAGCAACCCTGATAAACTTAGAAGTGGCCATCAGATCACCCCTGAGCCTGCGCTTTTCCAGGCTAAAGAGCCCCATTGCTCTCAGCCTCTCATCATAAGGTCTGTTTTCTTGCCCTCTGATCATGTGTGTGGCTCTGCTCTGCACCCTCTCAAGCTTCTCCACATCCTTTTTCAATTGCAGAGCCCAAAACTGGACGCAGTACTCCAGCTGCAACCTCACCAAGGCTGAGTACAGTGGGAAAATGATGTCCCGGGATCTGCTTGAGAAGCATCTGTGGATGCAAGCCAGTGTTTTGCTCACTTTACTAGTCGCAGCATCACACTGAAGGCTCATGTTCATCTTGTGGTCAACCATGACCCCCAACTCCCTTTCATCTGTAGTGCTAACCAGCATAGCGCTAACAAGCCTATAAGCATGCTGCAGGTTTTTCCTCCCAAGGCGGAGAACGTTACATTTTTTGCTGTTGAACGCCATCAGGTTCTCATCCGCCCATTTCATGAGTCTGTCCAGATCTGCCTGGATCACTATTCTCAGGTGTGGATGCTTTACCCCAGAGTTCGGTGTCATCGGTGAACTTGGCCAGTCCACTCCTGACTCCAATGTCCACATCATTGATGAAGATGTTAAACAGAATAGGCCCTAGGACAGAGCCTTGTGGGACCCCACTGGTTACAGCACACCAAGACGATTGGCTCCCATTGACCACCATCCTCTGGGTCCTACCACGGAGCCAGTTCCCCAGCCAGCAGATCGTGGTGACATCAAGGCTGCAGTTAGCCAGTTTAGCCAGGAGGTGATCATGGGATACCAGAACAAAGGCTTTTTTAAAGTCAAGGTATACAATGTTGATCTCTTCACCCTTGTCCAGGTGATAGGTCACCTGGTCATAAAAGGAAATGAGATTGGTTAGGCAAGACCTACCCACAACAAACACATGCTGGGTATCCCTCAGGATATTGCCTTCAGCTAGTCTGTTAAGGATGGCCTCTTTGATAATCTTTTCCAAGACCTTCCCCAGGATAGAGGTCAAGCTGATGGCCCTGTAGTTTGCCGGATCTACTTTCCTCCATTTCTTGAAGATAGGCACCACACTGGCCCTCTTCCAATCATCGGGCACTTCACCAGAGCACCAAGAGCTCTCAAAGATCCGTGCCAGGGGCTGAGCAATGTTGCTTGCCAGCTCCCTGAGTACCCTTGGGTGTAACCCATCAGGGTCAGCTGACTTGAAGGTATCCAGCCTGTCAAGGTGTTCCTTCACAAGGTCAGCTTCGATGGAGGGCAAGGAAACTCCCTCACCCGGACCTCCCTGGCAGGACCATCCCATGGGACTGGTGAAAAACTGATGCAAAGTACCCATTTAGCAAGTTCACTTTTTCCTGGGCGTCAGTTGTCAGTTGCCCCATCTGGTTTAGCAGGGGTCCAATGCTGCCCTTGCTTTTCCTCTGGCTCCCCACATATCTAAAAAAGGACTTTTTATTTTCCTTGACATTTGTAGCTAGCTGGAGTTTCATCACAGCCTTGGCTTTCCTGACTTGCTCTCTGCAAGTCCGGACTAAAGCAGAGTATTCCTCGTTGGTGGCGGTTCCAGTCCTCCATTCTTTGTAGGTCTTCCTTTTAAGATGCAGGAGGTCCGCCGGTTCCCTGGAGCGCCAAGGGGGCTGCTGTGCCCTTTTGCTGCCTTTCCTCCGAGATGGGATAGACTTTGCTTGCACATCTAGGATTGCTCCCCTGAGGAGCAACCACTTATCCTGAACTCCCCTCTCCATTGGGTTATGGCCATTTAGGGCCTCTCTGACAAGTCTCCTTAGCTTGTTAAAGTCAGCTTTCCTGAAGTCGAGGACTTCTGTATTACTGACTGACTTGCCAGCTTTATGGCAGATGGTGAACATGATCAGTTCATGATCACTGTCACCCAGCTCCCCTTCAATTGTTAGGTTGCTGATTAGGTCATCCTCAGTTGCCAGTACAAGGTTGAGCAGCACTTTACCTCTTGTCGGCCCATAGACTTCCTACGTCAGATAAAGGTCATCCACACATGAGAGAAAGCTTTGCGACTGCTCAGATCTGGCCCAGCTCTCCTCCCATGAGATGTCTGGATAGTTAAAGTCTCCCATGACAACCACACATTGGGACTGGGCAGCCTCAGCAAATTCCCAGGTGAACTCCTGGTCAAGGTCTTGACTCTGGGTAGGGGTTTTGTAGTAGACCCCCACCATAGTATCCCCTGTGCCATGTTCCCCACGGATTTTAACCCAGAGGGTCTCAAGTCATCCACTGTGGGTGCCAATGTCAGCTTGCAGGGACGCGTAGCTTTCCTTGACATAGAGAGCTATGCCCCCGCCCCTTTTATCCACTCGATTCCTCCTGTACAGGGTATAGCCATCTATACCCGAGGTCCAGTCATGGGTGGAGTCCTACCAGGTCTCCCTTATCCCAATGAGATCATAGTTATTTCCATTTAGCAGAAAAGCAAGTTCCTCCTGTTTATTCCCCAGGCTCCTGGCATTTGTGTATAGACACACAAGTGTCCCCTTAGGGGCCCTTGCCTTGCCTACCTTATGTTCCAGGGCTGGGGCTCAGGTGGGGTCCCTCATGTGCCTTGGCCTGCTGGCTTTGCAAGGGCCACTCAGTGGACCAGTAGTGGCAGTACTCCCTCCATCCCCCAGCCAGCTTAGTTTAAAGCCCGGTGGAGCAGGTCAGCCAGTCTAGCTGAAAAAAGCCTCCTCCCCAATGGAGAGAGGTGGAGGCTGTTCTTTCCCAACAGCTCGCTGCCTCTCTCTCCAAAGAACGGACTGTGGTCATGAAAGCCAAAGCCTTCCCGATGACACCAGCACCGGAGTCTTTGGTTGACTACCTGGATCCTCCTCTCCCTCAACTCATAGCCCGAGACTGGAAGGATCGAAGAAAACACCACCTGTGCCCTCAGACTCTTTAGCCCTGCACCCAAATCCCTGTAGTGCCTCATGACCCAGCTAGAAGCACTCCGAGCTGTGTCATTGGTGCCCACATGGATTAAGTAAGTGACTTGGTTATAAATATTTTGTGACATGTGAGTCAAAAGGACAGGTATGTTGAAAAAGAATCAGTTAAAGCTAGAAACAGTTTAAATATGATATTAAAATAATAGATTAACATTTATTTTTAAAAAGGGGATTAAGAAGTTGCACAATTTATATGTTGAAGAGATGAACCACAACCTGATAAAGAAAGCATAAGAAGCCACACCAGAACACCCAGGCTCCCTCTACACATTCCAGGTACCTTGACACCAGCTACACATCCAAAGTAGCCTTCACAATAAAAATCTCCAACCAGCTATAAAGTTACAACTCAAAAATGTGTACTAACTTTATAGCTGATTGTTATCAAGCTTTAACTGGCACACGTAGAAGGGTCTCTCCTGTGGCTGGAAGTCCTGTCAGCTGACAGAGCTCTCAGCCGCAGAGGTGCACCATGTCCAATGCAAAATCCCGAGGCCCTGGGGATTGTGGCTACTATGATCCCTAGGGCTCAGGGGTATATGAAACTCCTGGGCCCTGGGATTGCAGCTGCTGTGATCCCTGGGACTCCAGGATGCAGGAAACTGGGTGCATGGGGCTCCCAACTACAGGAGCTTGATTCTTGCCAGTGTAGAGGGATCCTTATCCCAAGGCCTCCCTGCACTATCAGTAAGGCATGATAGGTTCTAATACACAATCCCATAATCACGCCTCCTATTAGGCACGTGGGTCATGGCAGGAGGTGCATTTGTATGAATCATGCATTAGATCTCATCACACCTTTACCTGCAGTGTAGAGGGGCCCTGGATTCCTCCAATACAAGAGCAGAAAAAAGTTGATCTCAAAAAAAAGGAAAGTGGTTTGGTACTGAATCTGTCATTTCTCTTTATTATGAAACCAATGGGTGAGACACTGGTTTAACTGAAGTTAATGACTTTCACTGAATGCAACGGGAGTTTCACTGAAGTCAAAGCTCCCATTGATTTAAACCGAGCAAGGATTCTGCCCGATGAGTCAAAAGTCTAACTGACATGAACATGTTTAGTGGAAGAACTAGGTCCATAATCAGAGGCAAAAAAAGGAAGCTATTTCTAGCCATATTTAAAGATGAAACCTTGAATATCTGACTAAGATAAGCAATTACAGTTATGTGAACTTAATATTAGCAGAAGAACAAGGTGGGGAGAAGAGGGAATCAAATATCACAGTGAATGAAATGGTATGTGTGAGATTGTCAATGCACAATATGAAAGAACTTAGTTTCATGAAATTAAAATCTAGTCCGGGGTGCTTAAGTTTCAGCCCTTGAGCCAAATCAAGCCTGCAGAGCCATGTCACTCAACCTGCTGGGCTCCTCATGTGTCCAAAAATTAGCCAGGAGTGGCAGCATTAATTGCAGCTCCCCTGTGGCTGTTTTTCCAGACCCACAGAGAGCCCTGAGGGCTAGATAATATGCCCTCCATGCTAGATTGAACATATGGGTCTGGGAGTCATGAGGCCAGAGCAGGCACGCAGGGCTGGGCAGAGGCAGTATGGAGCCAAATCCAGGAACATGGGGCTAGTCCAAGGTGGCACAGGGCCCAGTCCATATGAACAAAGTGCGGGCTGGACCAGGCTACCATGGGACTCAATCTGGGCACTCAGGTCCCAACTCCACATGAGATCCAGTCACAGACCAGCCACACATCTACCCCGGGGCCAGAATGTTAAGCGCTAGTGATCTAATCCATTCCTAATGACCATTGTTTGTGTTTTGATTTGAAATTGTTCAGTTACTTTTAGTTCCTTTGTATGCTCTTGCATAGGGCACTGCTTATTAAGTATGCCTAACTGGCAGGGAAAGTGAATAAAATCAACTGACCAAAAACATGTACTTTCTTCAAAATAATATCCTTTACATTTTATACAGCCCTTCTCTTGCAACAACTTATCTTACAAATCTGTATGTCTTGTAATGCTTTTCATAGGTTAAGTAATGAATCAAAACTTAAAAATAGCATCAGGATTGCTGGAGTACCTGTTGGTGTCACTGGGCATAACCCTGGGTAACTCAGAGGGATGGAAGACCACGAGTGTTGAAGTCCTTCTGCTCCAGGCTCAGACGAGCCAAACCCCCCCCTTGCCCAATCTTTGTAACCCTTTCTATGGCGCCTGCAATCTCCTGTCCTTCTGGAAAGCAGGCGAGCTAAAACTGTTATCTGTGGAATGCAAGGGCACCGCTCGGAGAGAGAAAGGAGGAGGGAAAGGGGAGGAAGAGGGGGGCCAGCTGATGGAAAATCACTGACAGTGAAACTGACCGGGGTATAAAATCCTGCTGTTGCAGGGTTAACTGCGCAGGATTTGAGACAATACAGTCTCCCTGTGCCTTTTACTTGAGCTCAAATAAACTCTGTCTGCTTCTCCCCCCAGTGTGTTTATTTGGCGCAACACACACCGGGCAACGAACCCAATTGTTGCCTCCCTCAGGCACCTTGTGCCAGCAACATACCTAAAATGTGAATTAGGATGATAATAGACCACATATCTGTTATGTAAGAAACTAACACACACAGGTAGCATTTCAATGACTCAAAGATAGGATTTTCCTTTAATAAATGTAGGGGCTGTAACTAAATTTGCATTAGACTAAATAGGAAACCTGCCTTGTCTTTATTGAATTAGTATGCAAAATATAAAGGTTCATCTCCAGGCAGCTATTGCAACTTAAAAGTGTAGCAGTTGATATGCACAGGTCATTTTAACTATGAAAATATATGTACAAAACCAAAAATTGAATACAAGGATATCAAGAATTCTAATAAAGAATCTAAAAAGACTTAAGGAAAAAGAACATTCATATTACATTTCCAAGGCTCTAATTTTGAGCTAAAATTCTAAAGATTTCTATACTTTTAATAAGAATTTTTTTTTAAATGAACTCAACTGATTACTTTTATAAAGAGTGCCTCTGCTTCTTAGTTAAAGTCTTTGGTGAAAGGACTTTTTATTATTTTTATTATTATTATTTACAGCTGTCTTCTTATTCAAATATTCTTTTATACATTCAGAACAAAGACTGTGTCCATTTTTTGTGCAGGACCATTTGTAGCAAGAACAATCTTACAAATTATAGTTGCTCATCTAAACATTCCTGCTTCCCCTTGTTGTGTATGAGTGCACTTAAATGAAGATATTATACTACAGTTGAATAAGTAAGCCTGTAACTATATCATTTACCTACAGCAATTTATTCAAGTTTCCATCATCATGCTGCTTTGAAGCTCAAGAAGAAAGAGGTTACATTTAATGAAGACCATTTGAAGTGTCCCCATTGCAGCTGCAGCCTCTGCAAATACTGTAGTGCAGGAGGCAATATAGTGTATTGTGATGCAGATTTGATTCTGAGTGCATCTGCAGCAACAAGATCATTTCCCATGGTCTTCACTGTATTTCTTCTATTATTCATAGAACACAATGTAAATGAAACCATAAATTTTGCCACGTACTAAATGTAGAAAGAAGATAATGGAAATCGTGAATTATGAATGAATCACTGTTATTGTAATTCCTCAAGGATTCTGATATAGATGTTTATATTCATGCAAAGATACAGTACCTAAATTTTTATATATGGATCGTTAACAATGATTCTATGAAAATTCTAATTAATATACACAATTCATGGATTTGTTTTTCATGTTGATGTCAAATATAACCATAAAAGGCAATTATATATCAGTGCTACCTAGGGACTGGCAAGTACTCTTGTATTTGGGATTACTGAATTGGGAAGAGAAAGATAGTCTGCAAAAATCTGTTTCCCAACTACCCATATGTGTTCCTTTACATTTAAATAAGCCACAGGCAAACTTCATGGAGTATTTTATAGTGTACACATTCAAATGCCAAAATACAAGCAATAAAGCTGATTTTTGTTCTTCTTTATTCTGGATTGGACTGAATCAATTACAGTTTTGTTAAAAGGAAAGAAAGATTGCTCTTCAAAATACATATTGGAAAACAACAAATGCAATTATAGTTTTGCTACATTTGTTTTGATAACAAAAGATGTTCATCCATTATGAAAATGTTCTCCTAAGTTAATGATAGGATGAGAATCAGGAACTGTTCTGGCTTGAGAATGATTGGAAATGATTCTCTCTTAGCTGAGAATTTAACAGCTTAACTGATTATATTTTAGATAGATCCTCTGGAAATTTTCAGTCATAATGCAAATCAGCAAAAACAGTTACTCGGTCTTGAGGCAAATATGGTTCTGATCCCACAAAGTTGTTAATGGTTGAGAATGTGCACGCTAAAGTGTGATTCCTACAGAACCAGATTCTTCAGTCCTTACACATTATGAAGTCACAGGAAATAAAAAGATTCAAGGATTTGCCTGGAACAATTACCCAGAACCAAAATATTATCCTTGCAATATGACAATGAACACAATGCAATGTCCTGCAACTTTTACACCTGTGAACTCTCATTGACCTTAATGCAACTACAGGTTTCCCTCAATTCATGCTGTACATGCGTTTCTGGAGAATGGCGCATAAATTGAATTTGCATAAAGATAACGTACTTTACAATGTGACAAATAAGGATAGGTTCCCACGGTGGTGAGGGAAGGAGAGAGGCTGGGACTAGGAAAGGGGCGGGGATAAGGGGTGCTGCTCCCAGGGCTGAGCAAGACACTAAAGCAAAGGGAATAGAGTGGCACTCACCCCAGCCCCAGCTGCAGTGGCCCCAGGAGTGGCCAGCAGCAGCTGCCTGCAGCCACTGGGCTGCACCATGCTTTGCCTGTCCCCACTCACCTTTGCTCCTGGGCTGCGCTGTGCCCTGGCACAGGCAGCTGGTGTTGGCTGCTCCCGGGGCTGCTGCAGCCAGGGCTGGGGTGAGTGCCGTGCCCTGCACTGCCCGGGGCTCCACTTGTCTGCAATCACCCTAGCCTATGCTGGAGCAGCCCCAGGAGCAGCTGACATCAGCTGCCTGCACCACAGCACGGCACACCCCAAGAGCTGGGGTGAGCCCAGGTGCAAGGGGACAGGCAGAGCACAATGCAGCCCAGCAGCTGCTGGCACTGGCCACTCCCGAGGCCACTACAGCCAGGGCTTGTGAGAGTGGGGCCACGGCCCTTTCCCCTCCCCCCACAGACTTACCTGCTTGGGGGGGAGGGTATCTATGCTGATCACACAAGAGTAAATTTGCCTCACATGTAATGAATTACAGGTCTAAATATGCTCATCGCATCAGAGCAAATTTGCATATAAAGAACCCGCATAAACTGAGGGAAACCTGTATCTACCTTAATAAAAGATAGACCAGTTTCTTAACAGTTGTTGTATTTACAAGCATACATTCCCAGGTGCATGTACACTCAATTCTCTCTAGTTGAAGATTTTTACTAGAACACCTGGCACAATACAGACACCCTGCATATCCCTCTACTTGCAAATAAGAGCATAAAGGATAACGTATAAGGTAGCTAAAATACAATGGCCATATTGTCTGGTTGGTGTATAATTTCAAAAGATGGTTATGGAGTGAGGTTTCCTCAACCATCCACAAATGTGTGAGTTCACAGTGCCTAAAGCATGTTCTAGGCACCTGCTTTCAGTTGCATAGAAGAGAGGGGAGAAAAGCCAACAGGAGTACTCTATAATTGTAACAAGAGCTTTTTACCAAAAACTTCACATATTTCCTGAGGTCAGAGTAAGAAGCTACCACAGAAACATTTGTTTTGTAGGCGGAGAACATTGTATCAGCTTCTGAGATCTTGAGAAGACTGTTCTGAACCTTACCTTTTGATGTGTTTAATTTTTTTATCCCCAGAACAGGCCTCTAACTTTAAAAAAAAGTACAGAGGTATCATGAACATAGCCTTCCCTTATGTTGTGCAAGATTTAATACCTCTTAAATTAGTACAGCCTTCTGAAAAGATCCTTGAATAGGGCTGAGAAGGTGTACAAGAATAACACATGTAGTGCCGCTGTACAGCATATCCTATCTCCTCAAAGCCTAGAACTAGTTTATTGTTACTGAGTTCTAGGCAGTTAGGAAGAGCCAAGTGAAATCCAACATGGGTATAAAATATATCTAAGGAGCAGTATAACCTCTTAATGTGACAGTCAAAATGACTGTTCCATAACATAACCCTGATGGAAGGAGTTGACAGCTATGATGATGCCAGATTACCTCTAGCAGGTCACCTAGAAGTCTGTCTTGGAGAATAAGAGGGATGCCTATTTTTAGTCTTTTTTTATAATGTTGCCTCTTGGGGTTGAAGCATACACCAAAGATCATTGCACAGCCCTAAAATTTTTCAGTCTGCAATGAGTCATGAGTTACATCTGAGGGGAAAAAATTGCCAACAAAAAATAAACAATCTATTATACTCTGCACTTTTTTTCTTATGTATCCCCAGGCCCCAAAACCACAAGGATTTGCAGACACAGAAACACCTGCTACCATCAACCAAGAAGCTGATCAGCAGAATCATGGAAGTGAGTTTTCACAGTTACTTAGACCTCTGCCACAATGTTCTTTGAATTCCCATGACAGTTTGCTTGCAAATTTGCACGTGGATTTCAATTTAATAAAATTATATTTAGATAATATGGTCTGAACTACTCATTTGCAGACTGGCTCTCCAAAAGCGCTCAGTCTTTGAATGTTAATTATGCAGAGCATAGTTAGCATGGCTAGTGGCTTTAGGTGTTACCAGATAATCTAGCATGAAAAATTGTTTTAATCTGTGAGGGGAACTATTAGGCCTTCTGTGAAATAGGCTTGAAGGAAGCTAGGGTTTGCCAGCTCACAATGATCTGGCTGTGTCCAGCAGCATTTCAGGGATGCACTGGGAAACACAGTGTGAAGAAGTCCAGCAGCTAGCTCAGATTTTCCTAAACTATCTCTAACAAGGGCTAAAGTTGTTCTTTATGTCAAATCCTAGAAAGTTTGAAGTGCTCCAAGATGAGTGATTAATTTGTAGAACCAGAGATTATTCTAGTCAGGATGAAGAAAAGTGAGGGTGAAAATCATCCGGTTCAGTTTGTTCCTCATCATCCAAATATTACTGGTTGGACACCAGTCCAGTGCAGAAGCACAGCCCCTGTTGGTGGAGGGAAGTAAAAGTGATCTGAGTCTGGACAGGGAGCAGACTTTGATCTTGTATATCTGGAAATACTCCAGAGAACAAAATATGGCCACAAAAACTTTCTGGTGCAAGTGTTGGAGAAGCCAAGTAGGAGCTCTTCTTCACCCAATGCTCACGAACAAGGAAGAATTGATGGGGAGTGTAGAAGTGGATGGGAACTTGGACAGCAGCAACCACAAGATGATTGGGTTCAGGATCCTGAGGAAAGGAAGGAGGGAGAACTGCAAAGTAAGAACCCTGTACTTCAGAAGAAGGAGACTTCAACTCATTCAGGAAACTGATGGGAAGGATCATTTGGGAGGCCAGTCTGAGGGGAAAGGAGTCCTGGAGATCTGTTTGTATGTTAAAGAAACGTTATTGAGGGTGCAGGAAAGAACTAATTCTGATAAACAGGAAGACCAGCAAGTGTTGCAGAAGACCAGCTTGGCTTAGCAGTGAACTCTTCCATGAACTAAAACACAAGAAGAAATCTTGCAAGAAGTGGAAACATGGACAGGCAATTACAAAGGAATATAAGAGTATTGCTTGGGCTTGCAGGGATGAAATCAGGCCAAAGGGCAATTGGAGTTGTAGCTAGGGAGGGATGTGAAGGGTAACAAGAAGGATTTTTACAAGTATGTCAGCAACAAGAGAAAGGTCAGGGAATGTGTGGGCCTCTAGAGACAGATGAGGAAAAAGCTCAAGTGCTCAGTGCCACCTTCACTTCAGTCTTCACAGGCAAGGTCAGCTCCCAGACTACTGCATTTGGCAGGACAGTTTGGGGAGAAGGTGAGCAGCTGACAGTGGTGAAAGAACAGACTACAGGCTATTTAGAAAAGCTGGATGTGATTCCTCAAGGAATCCATTTTTAAGCACTTGGAGGAGGTGGTGGTGATTAGGAACAATCAGCATGGATTCACCAAGGGACAAATCATGTCTGACCAACCTGAGTGCCTTCTATGATGAGATGGCTCTGTGCATCTGGGAAGAAGAGTGGACATGATGTACCTGGACAGCAAGGCTTTTGATACACAACACTCTTGCAAGCAAGCTACGGAAGTATGGTTTGCATGGATGGACTTTAAGTTGGATAGAAAAATGACTGGATCATCAGGCTCAAAGAGCAGCAATCAATGGCTCAGTATCTAGTTGACAGGTGGCATCAAGTGTAGTGTCCCAGGGATCGATCCTGGGGCCAGTTTTGTTCAATATTTTCATCAATGATCTGGAACAGTGGTGGTCAAGCAGGGGTATGAGTACCCCTAAGGGTACTTAAAAAGGTCATAGTGAGTATGCAGAACTGATGTGGCCGATAAATGCCACGTGGATGTGCACAGCCACAGTGCAGCATGCAGGCAGCCAGGAGCACAGCCCAGCAGTGTGGAGAGCAGCTGGGTCCAGCTGGTAAGTCTGTTGTGAGGGAAGGAGTATGGGGATGGGGGGTAGATCAAGGCCCCAGTGGTGGGGGAAGGAGTGGGGCTGGGACAGGGGCTGGCCAGCCGGGGCAGAGCATGGGACTGAGCCACATGCAAGAGGAAGGGCCAACTACCACCACTACATGCATCCCCAGGCGGGCATGGGAGGGTGTGCCACCAGATCTGTGCACAAGGCTGGCTGCTGCTGCGGGCTGGAGCCAGTAGCAAAAAAACACCTGGAAAAAAAAGCAGCACAAAACCATGCCAGAGTGGCAGGCACCAAGACAAATGCAGATAGAGGGGGAGCAGGCACCCATCTCTGTGCACTATGGAGTCCCCAGGCTGAGGCAGCCTGTGCCTCAGCTAGCTGCTCCCTGGCTGGCTGAGGTGCAGGCTGCCTCTAGATGGTGAAGTGCATAGCTTTGAGCTGGCTGCTCTCCTGTCTCCACATGCCTCAAAGCAGAGGCTCCACTGAAGAGCCCCACACTGAGGCAACAAGGAAGTTTCCGAGTGTGCTGTGCAGCTAATTGGAGTGCAGCATGCCTCAGCACAGTCTCCTATACACACACAAAGAGGCTGCTCTGATGTGCTGTAATTGCAGCAAGTTGGAGCAGACATGATGGCAATTACTATGCTCCAGCAGACTCCAGCATCATGTGTATCAGTGTCCCCATGCCGAAAAATGGTGGTGGGCCCCACTGCCATTTTTCAGTGTGGGGACACCGATACATGTGGTTGTGGGGCTGGGGCACATGACTTCTGAGGAGAGGCTGAGGGAACTGGGCTTATTTAGTCTACAAAAGAGAAGAGTGAGAGGGGATTTAATAAGCAGCCTTCAATTACCTGAAGTGGGATTCAATAGAGGATGCAGCTAGACTGTTTTCAGTGGTAGCAGATGACAGAACAAGGAGCAATGGTCTCAAATTGCAGCAAGGGAAGTTTAAGTTAGATATTAGAAAGAACTTTATCATTAGGAGGGTAGTAAAGTACTGGAACAGGTTACCCAGGGAAGTTGTGGAATCTCCATCATTGGAGGTTTTTAAGACCCAGCTAAATAAAGTCTTGGTTAGAACGATCTAGTTGGGGATGGTCCTGCTTTGAGCAGGGAGTTGGACTAGATGATCTCCTGAGATCCCTTCCAACCCTAATTTTCTATGATTCTAAGAAAAAGATACTAGTCTTAGTGGTTATGTAGATGCCAAGTCAATATTTCCAAGTTAGTGACATACAAGTTCAGATTTCTTGCACTCAGCTTTTGTCTCAGTACAAATGAAACCGTCATGGTGCCTCTGAGAAACCAGAAGACACATAAAAAGCACCATTTTTTTAGGTTTCAACTCACTTTTCCTAATCTGAGATTTCTTGGAAAGCATTTGAAAAATGTCCTGGAGATAAACAAAGACCCATGCAGTTTGTGAAAGCCATCAGAAAAAGAACTGGCAGCTGTTCAGATGCTCTCTGCTGAACAATGTTTTGCCCCTCAAGTGCAGTGTCACCAGCATCTGAAGGAGAATCAAATATTTTGCCTAAAATGTGTTGTCTCAAGTGAATTCTTCAGGGCCTACAACTCCTGGAGAGAAAATACTACACAGATGCAAAAGACCTTTTTTATATGGTGATAAACATTCAATAGAACTTGCAACCGAACAAAAGTCTAAAGAAGCAAATGAGCAGTTTAAAGATGATTTTATGATAGAATTTAAATTGTGATATTCTAAAATCATAAATTTTCAAAAATTTTACCGAGAAAGAGGCCCAAACAAAGGTATTTATGTTTGCTAGGTTATCATCCCTAAAGTGGAAAATGACAATGACCAAGTTAATTTAAGTCTTCTATATGTAATATTATACAGTATATTACATGATGTCATTCTGCTACAGTATCTCACTCAATATCTTGTAAAATGCATCCAGCCAACCACATTATTCAGAGTCCATTGGTTTTCACTGTAATAGATTTTCTGTAAAAGCAAATTGAGTTTAAAATTCATCAACTCTAAACTGCACTGCTTTTTAATACAAAATTTTGGGCAAATCTGTTAGTCAAAAATCCAAATGTATATACATGAAAATAAATGTATTTTGGTATTTAATGTGTAGCTAGTACCTCAGGAGAGGTGCAGTGATAGAACAGTTAAAGCTTTTCACTAGAAATCCAGAGCTACAATTTCATTTTGCACCTTGCACTCACCCCAAAAGCTGCCTTCAGGTCCCCAAAATGTAAAGAGGCTGAGGATGTCAAAGTCAGTCACATCACTCCCTGATAGGTTGCTAGTTACAGAAATTGGTGCATCTTAACAACCACAGTGGCCTCATGCAGTAACTGGCTTGGGCAAAAGGTCAAGTCCTCTGACCCTTTTTTATGGGAGGTTTATTACTTCATAACTTTGAGCATGGCGCAGGTATAGAATCACAGAAAAATAGGGCTAGAAGCAAGTCCAGAAATTATCTACCTGCTCAAAGTAGGAATATCCCTACCTCAACCCCAACAAACTTTTGCCTAACCTGCACTTAGAAACTTCCAGTAATGGAGATTTCATAACTTCTATAGGTAATCTGCTCCAATAGCCGCCTGCCTCGTTAGAAAGTTCTAGTCTTGTCCCTTGAGTATAGGTGAAATGACCAAGCTAAACATGATACACAATCTTTTAGATCAGGGGTTTTCAACTTTTTTAACAAGTGTACCCCTTCTGTCTCAAAGTTTCAGCCCATGTACGCCTTTATATTTTTTTCTTGTTTTTAAGGGGCAGGGGGGCAGATCAAGGCCCCTTAAGTGAGGGAGGGAGTAGGGCTGGGGCAGGTGCTGCACAACTGGGGTGGGGCATGGGACAGAGCTGTGAGTGACTCATCTGGGGAGGACACAGAGGGGTATACAGAGCATGGGATACCTGTGATCCCTGATCTGCATGCAGGGTGCGGGCAGACTACTGCTGTAGGGGGTGCAAATCGAGTCCTCAGTGGTGGGGGAGGGAGTGGGCCTGGGCCTGGGACAGGGGCTCCCCAGTAGGGGCATAGCACAGTACTGAGCCATATGGGGAGGGGAAGGCAACTTCCACCACTACCTGCACCAACAGGAGGACATAGGGTGGGGTGCCCCCCGATCTGTGCACAGAGCGAGGGCAGACTGCCAATACAGGCTGCAGGTGGAGCAGTACTGGGCTCTTCCTGACATGGGGCTGGGCTGGGCTGAGTTGTGCTCAGGGCAGGTGGCAGTGGCACTTGGAGGGGCTTCAGCTACTCCAGAGTTTGCCACAGCCCCTCCGACCCCACCTCCCACTGCAGCCCAGCCCAGCCAAACACCCCCACTGAGAATAACCTAGCACTGCCCTGGCCCCAGCCCGCAGCAGCCCGGAGCCCACCCTCACTCCACATACAGATCCAAAGGCACACCCCTCCACATGCCCTCCCAGAGTGTATGCCCCCCCACCCCTCTCCTGGAGGAGCTGATTGCGGATGCATCCCATGCTCTGCCCTGGCCAGGCAGCACCTGCTGCTGCCCCAATCCAAGCTCCAGCCCCACTCCTTCCCTCACCGTGGGGGCCCACAGGAGAGGGGCTATGGGAGGGGCTGCAGCCACTCCAGAATTCCAGTTCCCCTTCCCAGCACTGCCACCACTCACCCTGAGCACAGCCCAGCCCAACACACCCACCAGGAAGAATCTGGCACTGCCCCAGCCCCAGCCTGCAACTTCAACCAGACCTCGCCCCATGTGCAGATCTGGGGACACCCCCCCCATGCCCTCCTGGGGGAGCGCATAGCAATAGGACCCCAGCCCCTTCCCCCCACCCGCCCTGCATGTGGCTCAGTCCTGCACTCCACCCCAGCTGGGCAGCCCCTACCCCAGCCCCAGCCCCACTCCCTCCCCCACTTCTGGGGCCTCAGTCTACCTCTCCCATGCCCCTTTGCTCATAACAGACTTACCAGCTAGATCCAGCTGCTCTCCACACTGTTGGGCTGTGCTCCTGGCTGCCGGCGTGCTGTGCTGTGGCTGCACAAATGCACACAGCATTTGTCAGCCACGTTATCAGCTACATCAGTTCTGTGTACCCCCTATGACCTTTTTAAGTACCCCTAGGGTACTCATACCCCCTGGCTGACAACCACTGTTTTAGGCTATAAGATCCTTTTCAAAGGGCACCATGCAATATTAGCACTGATACATATACAACCATGATTCACAAGATAAACCCAGAAATTTCAACTATGAATCTAGTGTCAAAAATATTTCTGACTTGTGGTCTTTCAAACTCTGCAGCAAAGGAATTGCTCTATTATTAAAAACACCACAAAAAATAATCACAATTTGCATGCTTAACAGAAAATTCTTAGATTAAAATTCGCTTCTCCTAAAAAAACATAGCACTAACTGGGAGCTATACAAACACGAACACTTCTGGGTCTTTAAGAAGATTAAATTAAAAAACAAAACTGACCCAAATTAGGCAAGCTTATGTAGGGTTGACAAAAGGCACAGCAGCAATAAACACCCTGTCAGATTTTAAGTCCTGGCTACAAAACACGAAGTTGTTTGAACAGTTTAAAAGGCCACTAGACATCTGGCTAACACCCTGGATTGCCGAAAAAGCTAAGTGTGCTGAGTTCTGGCGGTAAACACTTTGGAAGATTCATTGAAGCAACTTCTGCTGCAGACAGTTTCATAGTAGGGCATCTAGATGTCTTTCACCACAGGGGAAGATAACAGTTTGGGCCTAGCTGCAGGTGCTGTAGATTGCCTTCCAATTGGTACATGACAAAGTTTGATGGTACCGGGTGACTGTTAACCCCCAAGTTAACTATTAGTAACAAAGTATAACAAAACTGAAATGTGGTACACTGTAGGCCTGTGCGAGTCGGCAACAATATGATCCAGCCCCTTCGGATGCCAGGGATCTGATCTGGAGCTCTGGACTGGGTTTCTGCTTCAATCTGGCTGAGGCAGCTCCAAAGCTTCAGAGCTGCCTCGGAGATCTGGCCATTAGGTATAGTGGGGAATCAATGAAAGATCTATAACTTTGGGGGGTTTTGTCTGATTTGGATGAACCTTGCAGGGATGATTTCTGCCAAGTTTCATGAAGATCAGAGCAGGGGTTTTGGGGAAACTGTACCCCAAATTCTTGAAAGCAAAACTCATGTCACATCTATGTGTTACAACACAGGGGGGTGAAAACGGTGGCCCCTACAGAGGCCAAAAAGCCTGCCAAGTTTCAAGAAGATAGGTACAGGGGTTTGGAGGGAACTGCACCACAAGCTGCGGACAAGCAAAACCCATGACATGGGTGACACCCCATGACATGGGTGACACCCCCTGCACCTATCTTCTTGAAGCTTTGCAGACTTTGTGGCCTCAGCAAGGGCCACCACCCCTGAAGTTTTCACCCCCCCTGTGATGTAACACATACACAGGACATCAGTTTTACTTTCACGAATTTGAGGTGCGATTCCTCCCAAACCCCTGCACCAATCTTCTTGAAACTTGGCAGGTTTCATGCTTGCAGCAGAGACTACAATCTCTGCAAATTTCATCCATATCAGACAAAAAAACCAAAGTTATAGCTATTTCATTGTTTCCTCATTACACCCTATGGCCAACTCTCCAAAGCGGCTCCAAAGCTTTTCCAATGCACTTCAGAAGCTCCAAAGCACTTCAGAAAGCTTAACTAAGCCAGTGCTTCGAGCTGGACATGCTGCTTCAGATGCCAAAGTGTCTGAAGCTTCTCTGGATCTGAAGCTTCACACAACCCTAGTACACTGTGCCTGAGGAGAAGAAAAGGAGGCTCTGAAGAAGCTGGAGGGAGAGAAAAAGCAGGAGTCCCGGGAAAGACCAGGTAACACATGCGAAGAGCTGAGCTGATGTTGGGGTGCTTGGAGGCTGTTTAGCACTCTGCTGGTGGGACGTGCAGTGGTACAATGAAGATTCTTTGGTGTGCAGTGATGCTGTCTGGGATGTCTGTATTCTGACTTGACCCCTTCCTAGGAACGGAGCAAAGCTCTCTGAGGCAAAGGTGCTACGGAAAGCTGGGAGAGCCAGACAGAGTCTCAAAGGCACCAGACTCCTCTAGAAGCCACACCAAGACTGGCTGAAGAGGGTCCTGCAAGAGAGACTGGACAAGGCTTTATGTGGAGTGCCTAGGCAGAGCTTCCCTTAAAAAAAGGAGGATCTGTGAAATCTGCCTCACCTCACATGGAAACCTTGTCCTTGTCCCTGTCCCATAAACGTAACCATTTTTATAGCTCTCTCTAATCAAGAGTCCACTGATCTGGAAAGCTTGAAAGCCAGGTGTACTTTAAGAAAAATACAAAACAGTTTCTAAGATGCTTTAATACCATTTAAAAATAAGAAACATTACGACATATCAAAATTAAGAGACATTAAGTCTCTCTTTTTTTCTCAAGGTAGTCATTATATTGTTATAGTTGGAATGACTACACACAGAATAGAGTTTGCATTTCTGTATAAGCATGCTTATTGATGTAGTATAGACATATACATATGTATTAGCTTTCACATGTAATACTTAAACAAAATATTTGTTTACTTGTTAGAATTCTGCCGAAGTAAAACCAGGATGAATAGGCAATTAAGGCTCAGAAATGCTAGCTGCAATTAAAAACATTATTTTCAAATAGTTCTGTATAAACACTATATACTGTATTTATCTAATACATAGTTAAGTGCCTCAGGTTCACACCACATGAACTTTAAAACCATAATACATAAAAAGGGAACAGAAATCCTTTGAAAAGCAAAATATTTCTGCCTTCTTTAGCAAAGACAATTTTGCTTTGCTCCTAACTATATCTGTCTTCAATCTACAATTTTTCTAAAATCTCCTGGAAAAGTTGAAAAGACAAAATATTCTACTGTACCTAAGCATCTACCTGAACTCTATCCAATTATAGAGGTCCAAACTGAAATCACAGAATACTAAGCATGAAGGAAGTTCTGATCCCGATTTGATTTTTTCAATAGCGTTTCAGCGCCAAACAGTGCTCAGCCCTGGCAAAGTTCTGATTTAGTTCCAACTTCATTGCACATACTCACCTTTGTTCAAAACTAGCCAACAGCATCTTCTGCACACAGACCAGCATTTTGTTCAAGAGTCCCAAGAGGGTAGAAACATCTGTAGCTTTTCTGTGAGCAAATATACATTTTAGATTGAATGGTAGTCCTCTGCTTTCATTATAAGAAGAAATATGAATAGTTTTGAAACCCAGTCTTTACATAAATAAGGAAGTTAAGTTCATGATCTTTAAATATATCAGGTTAAATCCAATAAACAGAACAGCCCTGTTGTATTTATAAGAAAAGAAGCAAGCCCAACTGCTCTGTACAAAAGGATTTTGGCTACAATCCTCTTGGCATCTTGCCTAGTAAATCCCACCTCTGGAAGGCAGGAGTTAGAAAAAATCATCAACTACGTCACACCTGCCTGAGGTTGTGATGTTATTGCCAGAAGTATTCAGGAGGTAGATTTTTCTAGCAATTCGGAACAGTGAAGATCAGCTAAGTGAAATTCCCAGCAGCTTGCCTATCCACCTGCAGCTACCTCAGTATAAACAAATGCTTTCTCCAAGAAATAATTTTAGCCCTCTAGTAATGTTAATAAATAATTAGATATGCTTGATTAACTGCTAGATGAGTAGACTTAAGGATGTAATGTTTGGGTTTTAGGGAGCTAGGCACATAGCTCCCCATTTATTTTTAATAATGTTCAGCAATAAGCTCATTTAGGTGTGCCTGATCATAACACACTGAATGTATACAGAACCTTTCATCTGATACATTCAAAGGGGTTTAAAAATTTAGTCAAACTTCACAATTCTGTGAGGAAGGTATTGGCAACCCAATTCAGGGATAATGAAACAGGCACAGAAGGATTAATGGTGTGTCAAAGGTGATATGGCAGACTAATAACAGAGTTGGAAACAGGACTCCAGAGTCCTAGCTCCAAAATCTCTTGCTCTAACCATTATAATCCTTAGGGATGCTTATTAGAGTGACATCAGAGTCCAGCTGAACTCATGAAAAACAAATGAAGACCCATCACATCAGCAAAACTCTTTATACATTTGCATATGCAAATAATCTCAGGATAAAAAGCTAATCACTGCATGCTTCTCTGTGCAAGTGTCATTTTGGATCAAGAAATTTGTGTTTCTACAGACATGCCCTTTTTTGACTTGGTTCAAAAAGTGCAGCAGCATCACAGAGCATTGCTGCTCTCAGGTAACTTCATTTTATAGTTTGCCCCAATTTAAGCTGCAACAAGTACTGCAGTAGAAATGCTGTTCTATTACTGAAATTTGTACAGCGTGTTTTTGTATTTTACATTTTTCCAGAGAAATCCATTTTGTAACAAATATTGGCAGTCTTCTAAAATGTGATGTTATGGTACCATTTAAACACTTATCATTTGCTGTTCATTTTTGCAGCTGCATTATTTTTCAGTACTGCAAAACAGTAAGTATCTCAGCAAAGCAAACAGTTTTAATTTATGGTGGGTTTGATATGTTATATAAAAATACAACATTTTCTACTCGTTTATATATTAACAACACACAAAATATGCACACCAATGCATCAAAATTCCATGCTACTCATTTGCAGGGCAAAGCCTAAAGCATATGCTTTAAAAGTTCAACATGCAAATAGCCTCGTTTGCTATAAAATAAGTGCATCTGTGTTTGCAGGATCAGAGTTTCCTCAATTCTGGTTTCCTCAAAAGAACCCAAGCCAAATTAATTCCCTTGGTTTCAATGGCGCTAACAAGTAAAATACCAAATATGAACCCCCAACACCTTCTAATAAATGCTGCAGATTGGAAGGGCAGGGCCGGCCTGTCCTATCCTGTGGTCACAGGGGGCCCCGCATCCAAGGGGTCCCACAGAGCCGGGCACAGAGGCACGGCCCCTCCTGCATTTGATGGTGGCTGCTGTGCTTGCGGTGTAGTCCGCCCACCCATCCGACAGGTTGGATGTTTGGGTAACTAGTCCGGCCAGAAATTCTGGCCACAACCCCTCCCCCCCGCATCTGATGTGCTGAGATATTCATTTACCGGCATAAGTGTGCTGTGGGATGGGAAAGGGTGATTTTCCCTGGGCCCACAACCCTGCAATGGTCATCTCTGCCAAAGGATTAGGGGGCCCCAAAACTATGTCTTGTTGGGGGCCCCAAAATATTGTGGGCTGGCCCTGTGAAAGGGATCACCCTGGAGTCAAACTACCAAACCCCTACCAAATCAGCTTCTGAAAAACTGAAGAGTAAGAGAATTTTAAATGCACTTCCAAAGAAAGCAGTTTAAAGTCTAAAAAACTCATGGTTTCACCACAGCCAGACAATATACATATTGAAAATGTTTCCTCTGTATCCCACTACCTGATATTGTAGGTATCCTCCTGAAACCACAACTTGCTTCAGGCAGAAAGCAACTGTAACTTGCTTCTGAGGCAAGCCTGAAGACAAGGAAAGGGTAGAAAAAGAAACAAAAGACTATATCATCACTGGAACTCTGAATGCTGGAATTAAAGATGACATGAGGGTAATCTATCTGTCAAAGGCATTGGAGATACACTAGGATGGGGCGGGCAAAATGCAGCCCATGGGCCAGATGTGGCCCACCAGGCCATTCTATCTGGCCTGCAAGGCCCCTAAAAAATTTAGAAAATTAATATTAATCTACCCCTGGCTGCTTGTTACATTGCCTTTAATGGCTTGCCAAAACTCAGTAAGTTTCCACCTGAAATAATTGCCCACTCCTACACTAGGATAAAATCTGTCCCACCACTATTTCAGAACAATAGATGGAAAACACATGGAAAAGAGTCCAACAGCACTAAAAATAAAAATAGTTTGGTTCAGGGACAAAAGGAGACAGTTTACCTATAATGTAGGTAGAATAATGAACTGGAAGATACAAAACAGTTTCTCCGTGTGCTATAAAAGCTTTCATAAGCAATCAAACATTTCAAAAACTAGTTAACGTTACTGAGTTACAACAGTGTACTAACTAGCACATCATTTACAAACCCATGTACTTATCAGTAAGGAAATGAATAGGTAGGAAAATCATAAATCCTATACTGCCACAATAATAAAACCATTATTCTAATCAAGTGTACAAAATTCATGATTTCATCAGAGCAAAATAACCTCCCTAGGGCATAAGTCGGGATTTTTAGAACTGTCTTTTTTCTTTTATGTAAATAAAAAAACAGTGTAGTATGTTACATATTAGGTAAATGAAATAGTGGCAATCCAGTTATTGAAATAAAGAGATGGGATGCAGACACCAACACCCAGCTCTCCTTAACAGTTTTAAACTGTTGTGGAAAGAACCCGTTGCTGAAGCCCACTGTTGCAAGCACTCCACTAGCTCTGTAATGGTCACTGATGCAAGCGTGCTGTGTACAAGCAGTAGAACACCCCATTACCTTTGTTTTGGTCATTGTGAGGATTTATTGCTGACAAGGGCTATAACAAAACGCATTCTCTGTTGGCTTTTTCTTTTTCTCTGTCTGCCTCAATGATGGATTTTCAATGATAGAGAATCATGTTTCATTTTCAAATAATTTCTTTAACATTTTACCCTTCCTGCCTTTGAAAGCTGCAGCAGAAGCCCAATGACAAAATCTACCTGCTTCAACTATTGCAGGGTAACATGGTTTCACTGGGCACAAAGAAAATTTACACTTTGCAAAAGTATAGAAAAAGTGCTGTTTTTACATTCCTCTCATTTTTCAGAATACTTTCTAGATGTCAACAACATATTATAAATAACAAGGGTATTTTTTAAACTTATGAAGGTGTATAAATATCATTCAGATAGGATTCTGGGTGTACTGTTAACTGTAATGTACCATACTTACAGGTCTGGACCTAGATCTCTGGGCTCCAGCTGCAAGACAGGCTTTTAACTTATCAGCTAAAGAAGATTTCTCATCTATCAACTATTAAAAGAACTCATACAGTTGTCAAATAGCAAGATTACTGTAAACTGTCTTGTTCATGGAAATAATGACTACAGTGGTCATCAGGTATTTCAATTACATTTTATTTTTTCTGATGGTTCTGGGTCAAGTCTCTGTTGAAGAACAACCCTACCAATTGGCTATTTTTGCAGGACTTACGTCTCAAGTTTTTTAGTAAGTCATGAAAAGCTTTTCTTCTGAATAAGGTCAGGCTCTCATGTCTTTTTTAATATATTTTATTTAATTTTCTTTTAGGAAAAAATCCTAGCTTTTATAGTATACAAAACACTAAGGCCCAGATCCAAAATCATACCAGGAGGTACTTTTGGATTTGACCCTAAATGTATGTAAAATTGCTCTCTAAACAAGACTTTTCTAAATCAGTGTTCTAATTTGAATCAAGATGCAGGTATGCAAGGTAAACCTTTCAGATTATTTGTCCAAAGCCTTGAACAGAAACATGAGTGAAATAAACAAAGCTTGCAAGATATAAGACTCCAGAGGAAGACTGAAAAGCCTTATTCTTTGGGCCAGCAATCCAGCAATGAGGCAAGACTGACATTCTAAAATCCTTATGACTGATCATGCAAGAGAAAGCTCATGACAATAGAAAAGCTACCTCCGTCTTTGGACCAGATTCTCTTTGCACTCAGAGGAAGCCTGCTACTGAGGAGTATGCCAGGGTATGGCCACCTCTGGATGGCTGTGATGTCCCTAAGGTACCATGACCATGCCAGGTCCACCCTATGGGTGCCTACTAATCTCACCTGCCATGCCTTGCTGTTATAAATGATGGATTGAGAGGCTGCCCTCATGTTGCTGCCTGGTCACAGTTCTGAAAGTCTCTTCTAAACCCTGTGGGTACCTAGATCCCTTTATTGGGTCCCATACACAGGAGGTGACTTATGATACCCCTAAGCCTTATGGGCTAGATGCATGGCTCCAAAACCACCCCTTTAACGTGCTGCAAGCCTTGCAGATGTTATGCAGATGTTGTCTTCTTGTGTTGAGCCCTCAGCTTAGTCCGGCCTCAGAACCTAGTTTCATAATTGTTAGGGTCAGAAGGGACCTAACCAGATCATCAAGTCCAACCCCCTGCCATGGACAGGAAAGAATGCCGGGGTCAAATGACCCCGGTTAAGTGAATGTCTAGCCTCCTTTTAAAGATCCCCGGGGTAAGAGTGTGCACCACTTCCCTTGGAAGTTGGTTCCAGCTCCTGGCCACCCTGACTGTGAAGTAGCACCTCCTGATGTCTAGCCTGAATCTACTCTCAGTCAACTTATGGCCATTATTCCTTGTTACTCCTGGTAGTACTCGGGGGAACGGGGACTCTCCCACTGCCTGCTGGCTCCCCTTGGCCAGTTTGTAGATGGCCATGAGATTTCCATTCAGCCTTCTCTTATGGAGGCTAAGCAGGTTCAGGTCCTGTAGCCTTTCCTTGTAGGGCCTGCCCTGCTGCCCCCTAATCATGCAAGTGGCCCTCCTCTGGACCCTCTTGATGCTGTCCTCATCCCTCCTGAAGTGCAGTGCCCAGAACTGGATGCAGTACTCCAACTGCAGCCTGACCAATGTCGCATAGATCACCTCCTTGGACCTGCTCATGATGCATCTACAGATGCATGGCAAGGTATGGTTAGCCTTCCTGATCATGTCTGTCATGGCACGGGGCCCTATGAGCGGCCATGATCTCTCCTGGCGCCCCCTACTGTGCCAAGTTAGCATCCAAGCATCCTCATTCTCACCCGCCACGTCTTTGCTGGTAATATTGTTACAACTGCTTTTTTGTCCCCTTGGACACGGTGTTCTTAGTTATCCTGGCCCCTAATGAGCTGTATAGCTTGATCTTTATGGGCTATGCGTGGCTCCTACCACCCCTTATACCACACCCCAAACCTCTCAGATGTACCGAACACTGTTAGGTCTAACTATCATTGTTGCGCTTGCCCTCTCGGGGAGGTGCTTCTCGCAATGCGCTCGCCCTCTCGGGGGGGGGCTTCTCGCAATGCGCTCGCCTTCTCGGGGGGGCTTCTCGCAATGCGCTTGCCTTCTCGGGGGGGCTTCTCTCAGTGCGCTCGCGCCCACCCCCGCACTGAGGCCTTGCTCGCGTTCGCGCCCACGCCTGCGCTAGGGTCTTGCTTGCGCTCACGCAGTCGGGGCTCAGGTGGCCTCAGCCTTACCTGGCCCCAGACCCCCTTCTCTGGGTCTTGCGCCCCACTGGGGCCTTTTGCCTGCACCCACACTGGACTCCTCCCAATATTGCCTACACTGGGGCCAGGGTCAGGACACCCCAAAAAAAATGCAGTACCACTCTCCAGTGCCAAACTGCTGTGCCTTCTCTGGCACCAGATTGCTGTGCCCTCTCTGGCACCAGGAACCCCCTCGCTACTGGGGAGTTCCTATGAGGCCTCCTCCAACCCCTACAGCCTCACCTGGTCCTCCAGTCTAATATTAAAGCAAAACCATAAGCCATTCGGCCGTAACACAAAAACCAAGCCTCTTGGCTGAAACATGAGCTCTAGCCCCCTGGCTAAATCTCCCTCAAACCCCTCCCAGGGGTTTCTCCTCACCCAGGAGCTGTTTCAGGCCCTTGGGCATCTATAGACTGTAATGCTTCCACAGAGCTCCTTCTTCCACGACTACCAGAGGGGAACTGCCTGCTTGGCCCCAGCCTAGGCTGTTTATATAGGCCAGGACCTGTCCCCTTCCGGTCAGCTGACTGACTGCGGTTACCCCGGCAACCAACACCTGCGTCTCTTCCTAGAAGCAGGGCGCCAAAGTGCCCCTGTGACAATGTCCCCACATTGGCAGCCCATATTCATCTTGGAATCAATAGTGACTCCAAGATCCTTTTCTGCTTCTGTGCTAACAAGAAGGGTGTTCCCCAGCCTGTAAGTATGCTGCTGCTTCTTCCTCCCCAGGTGCGCTTGCACTTGTCCGTATTGAAACCCATCCTATTCTCATCTGCCCACCTCTGTAACCTGTCCAGATCTAGTTGCAGCCTGTTCCCCTCCTTCAGCATGCCCACTTCTCCCCAAATCTTAGTGTCATCCACAAATTTTCACAAGGTGCTTTTCACCCCCTCGTCCAAGTCACTGATGAAGATGTTGAACTGTGCAAGCCCGAGGACTGAGCCCTAGGGAACCCCACTGCCCACATCCCTCCAGGTCGAAAATGACCCATCCACCACCACTCTCTGGGTGCGGCCCTCCAGCCAATTTGCAACCCATCTGACTGTGTACGTGTTGACACCACAGTCACCTAATTTTTTAATGAGAATGGGGTAAGAGACAGTGTTGAAGGCCTTCCTAAAGTCCAGAAAGACTACATCCACTGCAACACCTGCATCCAAGGGTTTTGTGGTTGTAGAAAGCCACCAGGTTGGTCTGACAGGATCTGCCTCTAATAAACCCATGTTGATTGCCCCTAAGCATAATCTCCCCTGCTGGTCTCTTGCAGATGTGCTCCTGGATAATTTTCTCAAAGAGCTTTTCCAGGACCAAGGAAAGACTAACAGGCCTATAGTTTCCTGGGTCCTCTCTTTCCTTCCTTTTTCGAAAATGGGGACCACATTGGCCCTCTTCCAGTCTTCTGGAACCTCGCCAGAGCACCATGAGTGCTCATAAATCTGTGCCAGGGGTCCCGCAATGACCTCTGCCAATTCCCTCAGCACTCTGGGGTGGAGATCATCAGGACCTGCTGATTAGAACATGTCTAGTCCCACTAAAAGTTCCCTGACCAGGTCCTCACTGACCCTGGGCCTGGCTGTGCCTCCCCTGGGTCCTTCCAGGATCCCAGTGGAGGGGATGTCCCTGTCCCTGCTCAGAAAAATGGAAGCAAATAATCTGTTATAGAGGTTAGCTTTGTCATCTGGTGTGACCACCAGATTTGCAAGCATGTCCTGCAGTGGCCCCACATAACTTGGTACCTTCTTTTTACTCCGTGTGTATTTAAAAATGGACTACTTCTTATCCTTGATCCAGGTCACTAGTCCCAGTTCTATCTCCGCCTTAGCCTTCTTTACAGCCCCCCTAAAATATCGAGCAATGGAGGTATAATCCTCTCTGGTGATGGCCCCTCCCTTCAATTGGGTGCACGCCTCCTTTTTGGCTTTGAGGCATTCCTGGATGCTTTTGGTGAGCCATGGGGGCTTTTGAGCACTCCTGTCCCCTTTGATCCACATGGGGATTGTCGCCATTTGGGCTTGGAGGATCGTCTCCTTCAGGAACAACCACTCTTCTTGGACTCCCAACTCCCCTCCCCTCTGGAACCTCAGTGTCTCCCTGACTAGTCTCCTTACCTCATTGAAATCTGCCCTCCTGAAGTCCAGGACTGCTGCCTTGCTGCAGGCCTTTGACACCCTGCACTGGATGGTGAATTCTATCAGGTAATGATCACTATCCCCCAGACATATGCCCTCTGGCACTGGGGTCTGCTCTCCCCCTTGTCACTGCACCGTCTCTGGTGCTGGAGTCTGCTCTCCCCCTGTTCTTCTGTTGAGGCCTCAGCTTAGTCTGGCCTCAGTACCTACAACTTCTGCCACTGGGGTCTGCTCTTCCCCTTGTCTCTGTGCCCTCTTGGCAGTGGGGCCTGCTCTCCCCCTGTCACTACACCCTCTCTGGTGCTGGGGTCTCCACACTGTAGTGGGCTCCCCAATGAGGCCTTCTCCTTTTCCAATAACCTCAGCCCAATCCACCAGTTTATACACAGAAATCAAAATATTAGCCCCTGGACTATAACATAATGCAAGCAGTTCAGGGTGTGCACTGTCTCTTTAAGAGAATCAAACTTCCCCCCCAGCAGTAAATGCCTTGTAGGCCAGGGTCCCTGGTGAACTCCTGGAGCCCCTTAATCCTACCTGAAGCAGAACAGGCACTCAAGCATCTCAAGATAGCATCTACTATGAGAACTCCTTCCCCCTTGGCTGTGACAGAGAACTGACTTTCTAGTCCCAGCCCTGGAGTTTATATGTCAGCTGACCAGATGCAGGCACAAGCTAATTCCTTCATTAGCCTGCTGCCACAGTAACCTGCACCTGTGCGGTTCCTGCCTAACTGCTAGGGCCCTGTCTCTGAGCAGTTTCTGCCCCTAAAAGAGCAGGCACCTTAGTGCCCTGTGACAGAGTACTATGCCAGTTGAGCCTCACTATCGTCTCCTTGACTATGTTGCCAGAGCAGAAGGCTGTGAGAGTTTATAAGACCTTTGTCATTTTATTCTCATCAATAATAATAATAAGGAAACACATTTAGACATTATATTATTAGACAGTTCCAAGAAAGGGTGGTTGTGTATCTACATGAATATGTGAGCATCTATAATGTTTATTTAAAAAAGGTATCTGAAGGAAAAGTTCCACAGGACAAGAGCTTTAGATGTGTTCCACAACTAAAAGTCCTGAAAGATAATTGTCATCTATAACTTTCAGTCAAGGATCATTGTCAAACTTTGCTTATCGAGGGGTTGGAGGGGGTTTAAAGCACACCTTATACTATCTTTGTTATAGAGGAAGGAGTAAAGGGTTGGATATGGCAGAAGAACTAGAATCAAAGACGACCATTTTAGGATTTGCTTTGAGGTGTAATTCAAACATTAGACAGTACTTTGGTTTCAATATTAAATTACTGAACAAGCTCCAATTTGTTTATTTTTTATATTTTATTCTGATGCTTGTAACAAAATGGCCAACCACCTGTGTAGAGCCCATTATACACCTTTATAAAGCTATAACCCTTTATAAACCTTGCCTGTTTTTGGTGTCATTCTAATGATTTAACTAAATCCATATGAATATTGATTTGGCCTTGATTTGGTTGTTGTGCTGCTTTTATTAGCATTGTTAACAATGGTTGGGTTTGTTAATGTGTTTTCTTTATTCCATTTCTGTTTAATAATGTTTATAATACAATGTATAAAACTGAAATTAACATTTCTTAATATAAGCAACATGGACCTAGAACCTTTGGACACCTATATATGTGCTCCACGGTGGAGTGACATTTTAATTAGAGTGGGTCTTGGGAACTGCTCTAATTAAAACTCCCACAGCATCTTGTGTATTCAATGCCCAGTGTTTCAAAATGGCAGTGGAAGTGCTTTAACTAAAGCTCATTCAACAAGCTTTAGTTAAAGCACCCCTGCCGCCATTTTGAAACACAAGATGCTGAATACATGAGATGCTGCAGCATGTTGGAACATTCTGATTAGAACACTCCTGCAGACTTGAGTCTGCTCCAACACATTGTAATCAGAATGCGTTGGAGCATGTGTAAATCTGCCCTTTAAGAACATGGGTGTACATCAGACAGTCAATTAAAAGGCTGATCAGTTTCCTCAACCTTTGGTTCTCACCCTTCATAATGAATTCTAGTTGGAATCTTAATTAGAGAGAAGTTATTGGCTCCCAATAATATAATTATTATATTCTTAAAATATAATGATAAAATGTTCTCACATGCACACACAATATTAATATCCTCTATGCCAGTTAAAATTTTAAAAGTCATTCCTATATATACTTTTAAAACTATTCAAATATTTTCCCTCATTAAGTAATATTTACACTTGTAGCTTATAAACTTCTGAACTATGTTATACGGATCAACAGATATTTGCCATAAAGACCATTACTATTTTACATGGCTCTTTAGTCAAACACACAGAGGAAAAGCTTTATTCACCTTGAGTCTTAACTAGTTTAAGTATTTGAAGCAATGGAATCTCTGGTACCCTATTTTCCTTTATTTACTTATGTTCATTAAATTGAAAGCAGAAATAAAAAATGCTGGAGGCTGTCCTAATAAACAGCAGCTGGGTTCACTTACATACCTGATCTAAAGGGTTCTCAGAGCCAGCAAAAAATAGCAGCTATCAGAAAAGAAAAAAAAGAGAAAAGAAAATGAAAAAAGGAGAAATGTCCAGTTTTTCCAGTTCTCTTGAGCTTTAACTTTTAGGTTCAGATGATTGCCTCAGAGAGATAGGAGAGAGAATGAGAGAGGGAGAAATAAATCTAAACCCACACAGTGCTTTGAGCCCGGTTGGTGAGTTTTAGCTGTATTTAAAATTGTTTTGATACAACAGCCTTTACCTTAAGTAAACTAGCCACTCAAGGCTTATACTTTCATAGTTAGTAGGGGAACTACAGGATTCTCACTAGAACTCATTAAATTATATCCTGTAAAGTGATTTTTTTTGTGCTGTTCCTCTTAAGGAATTTTGCCCTCCCACCCTGAGCATGGCTCACCTTACGATAGAAGACCCTTTAGTAGCTGTGTTCCAGCAATATACCAGTGGAAAGCAGGGATACATGGTCCACCATTAAAATATTGATCTTTTACATGCTGTTACTTTATGTGGTAAAGTATGTGGTATCCCACATACTTTACATAAAGTACATAAAGTATGTACTTTATGTGGTATCCCAGAGGAACCACCTTGCAAGTCTGTCTAGATTCGCCTGAATTGCCAACCTATCCTCTAGCGTGACCATACGTCCCCATAATTTGGTGTCATCTGTGAGCTTAGCCAGTCCACTTCTGACATCCAAATCCAGATCATTTATGAATATATTAAAAAGTATTGGTCCAAGTACCAAGCCCTGGGAGACACCACTGGTCACCATGCACCATGTTGACTCAATTCCATCAACTATCACTTTCTGGATCTGACCATGGAGCCAGGTTCCCAGACATCAGACAGTAAGATTCTTGAGGCCTAGAGTTCCCCAGTTTTACCATGAGGACACCGTGGGAGATCAAGTCAAAAGCTTTTTTGAAATCTAAATGTATGACAAACTCTTCTTCTTTGTCCAAGTAATGTGTCACCTGATCACAGAAAGAAATGAGGTCAATCAGGCAAGACCTGCCCATAATGAATCCATGTTAGATAATTCTCAGAACACTGCCTTCTGATAGCCTGTTGTTGCCACACATGTACCCACCTTACCTCAGTGGTGAAGGCAGCAGCTGCAGAGGAGACAGCAGCAGGGGCAGCAACAGTTGATTTCCCCCTAAGGTAAGTGGGGCAGAGAGTACAGCACAGCTGAGGCAGATGCAGAGGGGAAGCCCTCTGGAACCCTCTTAGCTCACAGCAGGCACAGCTTTGTAGGCATGTTGCAGATGCGGAGCGCAGCTGCCAGGGGCCCTGCTCGGGCATGGCTGCCTGCCATGGGCTCTTCTGAGGCTTCCACCCAGACGGAGCTCATGGTGGGGTTGGCAGCCCCTTGCCCTCCTGTCTGTGGGGAGCTCGGTGGGGTCCTGGGTGGGGTTGGTAGTCCCCTTGCCTGTCCCTCCTGTGCACGACTTAGGGTCCTGGAGGAGCAGGTGAGGGAGCTCCAGGCTGAGGTGAGCAGGCTGAGGGAGATCAGGGATACAGAGGATGAAATTGATGCCTATTTCTGTTCTCTGCAGGCCCAGTCACCCCCTGTACAGCCCCCACAGGAGACACATCCAACGCAGGAGTGGCAGACGGTGTCCAAATCCAGAACTCCTAGGCCTAGAATGGTGTAAGCTCCCCAGGTTCACCTGGGGAACAGGTTGGATGCCCTGGCAGCTGTGATGGAGAGAGACAGTGAAATTGTCTCCAGCAGGGATGATGCCACTCCCCACATGATAAAAAATGGGCAGAGAGCGAACACTAGCAGGAAGAAACGCTGGGTCCTCATCATCAGAGACTCCATCCTACAAGGACTAGAAGGTCCCATCTGTTGGCCTGACCCCATGACATGAGAGGTCTGCTTCATGCCTGGGGCTCAGGTTAGAGACATCACTGAGAGGAGCCTGGCCTACATCTGACCTGCAGACCAGTACCCCATTGTTGTCATCCACGTGGGAATGAAAGACATGGCCAGGGGCAACCCTGACTGCATTATGAAGGATTTCAAGCCTCTGGGAGACGAGCTTGAGGAGACAGGGGAGCAGGTGGTATTCTCCTCTCTTCTTCCGGTGAGTAGGCGGGGACGGCGACACGAGGCCTGCACTGGCGAGGTCAGCCGGTGCTTATGCAGTTGGTGCCGCCAGGCAGGCCTTGGGTTCCTTGATAATGACCCATGCTATTGGGTGGGGGACTTGCTGGGGTGGGATTGGCTTCACCTCTCTCCTAAAGGCAAGCATGTCTTCTCTTCCAGGTTGGCTGATCTCATATGACGAGCTTTAAACTAGCATCGCAGGGGGGAGGTGGCTGCATGGAGACAAGGAGACCCCACCCAAGCAAGACAGGTGATAAATGCAAGGAATGCCCAGGTAAGAAACAGGGGTCCAAACAGTCTCCCAAATTGGGGCGTGGCACATGCAGCTAGGCAAGTCCTTAAATGCCTATATACCACTGCTTGTAGTTTGAGGAATAAACAGGAGGAACTTGCCCTCAGAATAGCCAGCTCAGACCCAGACATAATAGGGCTTACAGAAACTTGGTAGGATTCATCCCACGACTGGGCAGTTAGCATTACGGGCTATAGGCTTTACAGGCGGGATACAGAAGGAAGGAAAGGTGGGGGTGTGACACTCTATGTCAAGGAACAATACACATCCTCTGCCAGCAGAATGGGGTATTAGGGGCAAGCTGAAGTGCTCTGGGTCAAAATACAAGGGGGCCGTGGGGAGACGGATCTAATGGTGGGGGTCTACTACAGACGCCCCAACCAAGGGGAGGAGCTGGACCGGGAATTTTTGGGCCAGCTTGCAGAAGCACTTAAGGTGAAGGATGTAGTTGTCATGGGTGATTTAAATTACCCAGACATCTGCTGGGAGGAACAGTCAGCCAGGTCGGACCGTTCCAGGAGGTTCCTGGCCGAGATACAGGACCTCCACTTAATTCAGGAGGTACACAGTCCCACTAGAGGAAATGCCCTGTTGGACCTGGTCCTGACCACAGGCAACAATCTGGTAAGGGGCATCCAGGTCCTTGACCACCTGGGCAATAGCAATCATCGCTTGCTGGAATTCACCATCCAGCACAGGGTGTCAAGGGCCTGCAGCAAGATGGTAGCCCTAGACTTTAGGAGGGCCAACTTCAACAAGTTGAGGAGACTAGTGGGTGAGGTGCTGGGGTTCTCAAGAGCAGGGGAACTCAGTGTCCAGGACGAGTGGTCGTTCCTTAAGGAAATGATACTTAGGGCCCAAGGGGAGTCCATCCCAACAAGATGCAAGGGGGGCAAGAGTACCCGAAAGCCCCCCTGGCTCACCAAGGGCATCCGGGAATGCCTGCTTGCCAAAAAGGTGGTGTACATCCAGTGGAAGGGGGGTGCTATCTCCAAAGAGGAGTATACCTCCTTTGCTCAGGCCTGTAGGGGGGCTGTCAGGAAAGCTAAGGCGGACATAGAGCTAGGACTAGCATCCAAGATCAAGGATAATAAAAAGTCCTTTTTCAAATATATAGGAAGGATGAAGAAAGCACCGGGAAATGTGGGGCCCCTGCAAGATCCTCTAGGCAATCTGGTGGTTGCGCCCGAAGAGAAAGCAGACCTCTTTAACCAATTCTTCACCCGTTTTCTTGGGCAGAGACTGGGACTTCCCCACTGTGATGCAAGACGGACTCAAGGGGAATGCCGCTAGACCTCAGGTTGGGGAGGACCGGGTGAGAGAGCTTCTGGAGGGGCTGGACGTGTTCAAGTCAGCGGGTCCAGATGCTCTCCACCCCAGGGTGTTGAGGGAGCTAGCAGGGGTTATTGCAGGGCCCTTGGCACAGCTTTATGAGCGCTCGTGGTGCTCGGCCCAGGTGCCAAGTGATTGGAAGAAAGCCAATGTGGTTCCCATCTTTAAAAAAAGGAGGAGGGAGGACCTGGGCAACTATAGGCCTGTCAGTCTTACCTCAATCCTAGGGAAACTCCTTGAGAAGATCATCATGGAGCATATCTGCAATGGGCTGGCCTCAGGGCATGCTCAAGGGCAACCAGCACGGTTTCATTAGGGACAGGTCATGTCAGACCAAGCTGATTGCCTTTTATGATCAGGTCACAAAAGCATTGGATGCAGCTGTCACCATGGATGTAGTCTTTCTGGACTTCAGTAAGGCCTTTGACACCGTCTCCCACCCCATCCTCATTAAAAAATTGGGCGACTGTGGCATTGATGCCTACACAGTCAGATGGATTGCAGATTGGCTGAAGGATCGTACTCAGAGGGTGGTGGTGGATGGGTCATATTCAACCTAGGGAGAAGTGGGCAGCGGAGTTCCCCAGGGCTCGGTCCTTGGGCCCGCACTGTTCAATTTCTTTATCAGGAATTTGGATGACAGGGTTAAAAGCAACCTGTTTAAATTCGCTGATGATACCAAAATTTGGGGTGAGCTGAGCACACTAGTAGGGAGGGAAAGACTGCAGCAAGACTTGGATAGGTTACAGGGGTGGGCTAACAAAAACAGGATGTGTTTCAATACTGATAAGTGCAGGGTGCTGCACTTGGGCAGTAGTAACCAGCAGCACACTTACAAGATGGGAAACTCCCTTCTTGAGAGCATGGAGGCAGAAAGGGATCTTGCAGGGGCCAACAATGCGAGGTCACGGTTCGCAGGGGTAACCTGACCTTGTCATGCATCCACAGGTGCATCTCAAGCAGGGCCAAGGAGGTGATCCTCCCCTTCTATGCAACACTGGTCAGGCCACAGCTAAAGTACTGTGTCCAGTTCTGTGCACCCCACTTCAGGAGGGATGTGGACAACATTGAGAGGGTCCAGAGGAGGGCCACCCGCATGATCCGGGCATGACAGGGTAGACCCTACAAGAGACTGTGGGACCTGAACCTGTTCAGCCTTCACAAGAGAAGGCTGAGGGGGGACCTGGTGACTGTCTATAAACTCACTATAAACCAGAGCTGGCCTACTATGGGGACCAGAAGGGTTTGGGAGAGAACTTGTTTCCCCTAGCGCCCCCTGGCATACCAAGGAATAACGGCCATAAGTTGTTGGAGAGTAGGGTTAGATTAGACATCCATAAGAACTACTTCACAGTTAGGGTGGCTAGGATCTGGAACCAACTTCCAAGGGAAGTGGCGCTGGTTCCTACCCTGGGAGGAGGCTTTATGCCTATCTGGCTGGAATCATTTGAGCCCAGTTTTTTCTCCTGCCCAGGCAGGGGGTCAGACTCGAAGATCTACAAGGTCCCTTCTGACCCTACTTCTATGATTCTATGTGTCGCCGCTGGGACGCAACTAGCTGTTCTCAGGCCGCTCTTCCCTGGGTGATTGGTGTTGTACCATGCCGGCATTCCCGCCTTCGCTCAAGCGGATGTTCTCTGCCCAACTCCTTGACCCCATTCCCACCTGCCATGACTTGATGGTATCAGTGTTTGGGGTCGGTCATTGTGTGTGCTCATGGCCCAGGGTTCTCCTGGTGGTCACTCTCGGGGCTCCACCATCCCTACACCCCAGCCTCACACCTCCTTACAGTGGTGCCAAGCTGCTCATTGCCTCACTCTTCAGACTATTACTTGAATGGAATGCCAGCTTACCCCCCTTTAACCGGAGCTGGCCTACTATGGAGCTAATGCCCTCTGGTTTCCCCTAGAACTCAGGAAAAAGACGAACTTAACATAAAACACCAAAAAAACCTCAACACAAATTGTGGCATACCACCCCTTTAATTGCCCCCCCTCACGCTGCACTGTAGCCCTGACTGCTTCGTGCCTAGGCAGTCAGCCTTTGCCTATTCCCCGGCACCTCACAGTCCAGCAGCGGCATATCCTCCGGAGGCACCTCTCTCTGGGCTTCCCTGTAGTCTCTCCTCCTTGGGCTGACTTCACCTGGGGTATCCTTCGGGGTATCACAGGGGCGATCTCGGATCTTCCTGACAGTTGTGCCGGCAACATCACTCAAGCGGCGTCCCTGCCTCTTTTCACACCCGTCCCGGGTGTTTCTCCCCTCGTGCCTTGAAGCTCCTGCCTGCCCGAGAGGCGAGGGCATCGGATGCAGCTTCTCCTCCTTCTCTCCCCCTCTTGTAGCGTGTGCTGCCATTTTTATTTGTGCCAGCTGGCACTCCGTGCTTGCGTCACCGGCTGGCCACAACTGAATAAACAAGCGGCTGATGAGCCGCGTGGGTCTCGCTTCCCGTCCTCCATCCCCCGGCTTGGGAGTTGCCGGTAAGTACCTTTGTGTCCCGGGACACTATGATTCTATGACATTAAAGGCATGACAGATGAGTTGTAGAGGGTAACTCTCTGGGTGATCACTAACAGCAGGCCTTGACAGCCAGCTCCACTACATCTTTGAACTGCTGGCAACGCTCCTACTAATGCAGCCCAGTATGCCATTGGCTTTCTTCACAACAAGGGCACACTGTTGGCTCATATTAAGCTTAATGTCCACTGTAAGCCCCAGATCCTTTTCTGCAAAGCTGATCCTTAGCCAGTTAGTACCCAGTAGGGGTGTGAAAAATGAACTGTATTTGATTGAGATTCAGCCTGAATTGGGGGACAGTGATTCAATTCATTGATTTGGATCACTGTCCTAATTTGATTCAGCCAAATCCGAAGATTCAATGCTGATTTGGCCATAGACCCAGCTTTAAATATTTTTCCTATATACCTTGAGGTACCAGACATGGCTCATGAACGCTGAGATGGTGGGGCAGATGGAGCGTCTCATGGGACTGTAGGGGGGGAGGGGCCGTGTCCTCAGCGGCAGACCTGGAAGTGGACTGGAAGTACTGGGTCCCCAGCAAGCACACAGGAGACCCCTCCCCTGCACCCCCCTGGCTAAGCGATCATCTCCAGGGAGACCCCACATGCCCCCTCAGGCCCAGGAGGCACCAGCCACTGAGCCAGAGAAGCACAGGGACAGGCCCCCTGTGTGCTCCCTGGAGGACACAGAAGTAGACCAGAAGTGCTTATGGTCCACTTCCAGGTCCACTAAGCATGCTGGGGACCCCCCCGCCCATGCTCCAGTGGGACACTCCATCTGCCCCAGCATCTCAGTGTTCATGAGCCACCTGGTACTTTGAGGTATGTCGAAAAACATTTAAAGCTGTGTCTATGTCTGAATCATTGAATCTCTCCAAATCAATTCAGAGGGTTCTGATTTGATTCAGAGAGATTAAAGGGTCTTGAATTGGGCTGAATCTCTGTCAAATTGAATCAGCAACTGAAGCTTTGCACAGCGCTAGTACCCAGCCTATACCAGTACATGCGATGGTTCCTTCCTAATTGCAGGACTTTGCACTTGTCTTTATTGAACCTCAAGAGATTTCTTTTGGTCCAAACCTGCACTTTGTCAAGGTCTCTCTGCATCCTACCCCTACCCTCCAGCGTATCTACTACTCTCCCCAGTTTGATGTCATCTGCAAACATGCTGAGGGTGCACTCCATCCTATCCCATCTCACATAACGTCCATCACTTAGGCTAGGGACAGAAGTTACACATAAACTGGTTTAAGTGATCAGAAACTGGTTTAAACCTGTAAGAGAACAGAAGCTCAGTGCATATAAACCAAAATGGCTGAAACTGGTTTAAGATAAAGCTTGTTGAAGGCAGTATCAGACTTAACTGATCTTGGTCAAACCAGTTCATGAAACTTCTGTCTTAGATACCTTCCTGGTTCAAGTTCAATCACAGTCCCCCAGCATCCCAGCATGTTTTCTAGCACTGGGCTGTGCTGTACTGTCTGCTCCAGCAGAGAAGAGTTGGTGGGGGAGGCACAGACTGCCCCCCCACAGGCAAACCCTGGCTCGGGCCAGGGATCTGGGGCCAAGGAGGTGGTGTTAAAACCACCTTCCCTTTGCCCTGCCCTGGTGCTAAACTTACCAAAATTTACTGCTGGCTATGACTGTGGACTACAAGTCCCAGAGACACCTAGAAGCAGGGAGAGGAAGTGATAAGGAACCCTGGAGAGCTCCACTGCTGTGATTTTGGACTGCAAATCCCAGAGACCTTGGGAACAGCAGGAAAAGGAAGTGAACACACAGCCCATGATGGCTACATTCTGGAGAAATGTATTCTCACACAACCCCAGCTTCTAGCCTGAGCCAAAGCAGGCATGTGGCTGCATTTCCTGAATCAAAAGTAAATGTTTGTCCAGTTGTTTCTCAGTTTAATCTCTGCATTTTAAACTAGCATACAAAGACTGAATTGATTCACCCTCAGGCTTTCTGACTGTCTGTACTTAGCCCTAATATCCTGTGTATAAAACTGTGTTAAGGATAGGTTGCAAATCTACTGAAATGAAAAGTATTTTTATTGAGGTATGCTGTGGAAGCTGCATATAGTGTTACTTCAATGCTATGTATTTATTTAAAATTATATGTCTAATAGTGCCATGAAGCATTTGGATACTTTTGCAAATTTATTTTTAAAAGTTTTGTGGGACACCTTCCAGGTGCAATAGTCTTGTTCATTAAGATGTTCTGGTTCATCAGCAGAATATCAAGCAGATAGTGCCCCTAAATTTCACTAAAAAGCTCTTTTACTCAAGTTACACTGAGTTTTCCAGAGCATTCAATGAATTAAAAGACAGTGTTGAGTTTACTAATATTAAGCCTATATATATTGAGACAGACAAGCTATGAACTGTCCATTAAGCATGGCAAGTCTCCAGATAAGCTCTCCAAGCTTATAAGCTCTCATATAATTTACATATGCAAAGCTATTCAGGCTACATTAAGAGCTATTTAGTAGCAATAGGTAAAATATCAAAATCTATCTTATTTTACTCTCAGTCCTAAGCAATGTTAAAATACATTAAAATGATGCTTCAGGTGGGATTAAAACCAAGAAAACAATGCCACTATCATCATCCTACTTTACAATTCCCCCAGCTGCACCTAAGTTAACAGTGTCTATACAGCCAAAGAACGATTTTGCTTTTGATTTACAGAGAGTAATTTGATCTACAGCACTAACATATCTTGCAGTATGACACTTCCATTCCATATTCCAAAAAATAAATACATTGGGAATGGACAAATACCAAGAAAAGAGTCTCATCAATTTTTATTTAAACTGTATGTTAACAGCCTGTTTTTAAGAAAAAGCCTCCATATTTGCATATATAATTAAGGGAAAATACATAAAAGACAGGTGAAGTACTTGCTAAAAGGTTTGGTCAAACTCTTAAACATATAAATGCTATTGTTTGCCTGCAACTTATTGCAAAAGCAAAATGATAGCTGCAAATTTGGAGACTAGACTGAAGCCCTTAGAAAAGGGATCTAGTCTTGCCATACTCTTACCTTCCTCTCATGTGTCAGCATAAAATTCCATTGCACCCTGGTCCTTAGCCATTGCCCTGTAGAAATAATTTTTAAACACTTTTGGAATAGTGAGTACTATGGCAAGGTACAGGCTTCAACCAAACACCAGAACTAAACACCCCTAAAGGTCATTTTTTGCTTTGTGGGAGGAAGAATATAGCTTCAAATTCCTTAATCTTAATATTTCATGGACAATTCTTTCTGTATTAGACTAAGCCAGAATACCACATCTTATCACTCACTTTCTATCTGCCCACTACAATAAAGCCTTGAAACACAGCCAATTGTTAATAGCACATAGCAGGATACAAAAAACATTACAGTTGAAACAGCAGGAGAAGCATGCAGGAAGTAGAAATAAAACCCTAGGTAGGAATTAGGTTTGAACATTAGGGGGGAAAAGCCTATGCAGACTCTTCCAAATACTGCCCCAGAGATTTAATAAACACAAGGCATCAAGACCTCAGGCATTTGTCCCTCATTGAAACCATGACACTACAATGATCTATTACAGTGGTACCCAACCTTTTTTCCCAGCAGACCAGGATGCTTATAAGTTACATTTTTCACATGATCTGACCACTGAAAGTGCTCTACAGCCATGATACAACACACATGCACAGCTGCAGATTGCTCTTAATCATGCAAAAAAATTAACCCTCGATAAATCAACTATTAGCTGGAGGAAATCTAGAGCAAAGCACCTTAGGGAACTTCTGTTCAAGTTCTGTCAAGGGTTAATATTTTGCATGTGTGACATTGGGCTGGGAAAGGGGCAGCACACGTTGGCTGGAGACGGGACTGGGGTGGAAGCTCCATGAGTTAGAGTGCCCCCCTAAACTTTTCTAGGCACCATAAATGAGCAGTGCCTCATCTGTCCATGGGCTGGATTCAGTCAGTGGTCCAATCTGACACCTGAAGTGGGCCTGGCAGGCACTATACAGCTGTGTGGTGAGGGGGCAGATGGGGGGGGCCCAACTTGGCCCCAAAGGGAGAAGGGGTCATGGCCTGGTCCCAAGGGGGAAGAGGGCTTGAACAGGCACTGCAGAGGGAAAGGAAACATGGCCCAGGCCCAGCTCAGCCCTGCAGATGGGAAGGGGACATATCCTGGTTCTGACATGCAGGGCCTGGGGGTTGGGAATTGGCAGTATGGGAGAGTGGCCACATAAACTACCGCTGCTCCCCTACTGCCAAATTTTCTGACCCATGAAGAGCCCTGTGAGCCAAATGCCATGGCTTCACGGGTTGCATTTGGCCCACAGGCTGGAAGTTGATCACCCCTACTCTGTTACAATAGGACATTCACAACACTGATGTGTGTAACCTGAGTGTGCCTTCTTATTGATGCCTCATATTGCTAAGAGTCCTCCATAAAAGGGAAACCCCATAAGTTACAAACGCTTCTCAGCTATTACTTTAACTGAAAACAGACTTAACTTGTCAAAATCTTTCCATTTACATCTTTAGTTCATTTGTTATAATAGTTATATATATTGCAGTTATATATTACAGACTTTTCTTACCTTTTTATTCACTTTGACAATTTAAAATGTAGGCTTCTGTAAAATATGCTTATCATCTGCTAATAATAAGAAAAAACACAAGTTAGAGTGGTAAAGTCAATAATACGCTCAAGTACAAGTTTCTGTTTTAAGGTCATCCACTGTCAATGTAAAACAGATGCAAAATTTCATTTTGGGATAGATTACATATTTATATGCTATAAAGAGGGATGTTTACATTGGGATAGAACAAGGACACATTAGAAGGGTGATTAATCTTGTTTGCCACAAGTTGCATACTTTGCCCAAAGCATGGATTGTACATGGTTTACAGTAGAGTGCTACCTCTTTGGTTCATCTAAATATGAATTAGGAAATCTGACCATGACTGATGAGTTAAAAAAAAATAAATGAACAGAACAGTCCCCCTATTACTGAGTTTCCAGACACAGGGAATAAAATTCTGGCCTCACAAAAGTAATTTGGAGGTTTACCATGATCTTAAATGGAGCTAAGATTTTCCCCATAGATCTTCTGTTACACTAGAAGAGCAAAGAAATATTATAGCCCACTTTCACAATGTGTCTTTATGGGAAAGGATTATCTTCGTTCTTGACACACAAAGTGCATTTGTTGTAATGTTATGCCCATTGTATTAATGCATTAAATGTGAAAAGGTCTTTTCTTTTCCATTTTTTTTAAGATGGGCTTTTTCCCTCAACTGTTTGTTCAGATGTAACTCCCATTTTGCATCTAAGCAGGGTTTCAGGTGAATCATAATGGACAGATATGGCAACCCTAAAGTATTATATGAAAATCTTATTGTATTAGTCATTTTTCCTGTCATTTTGCATTAGTGTCATATTAATCTAATGCAATACTAACATGATACTAAAATGTTAGCATATAATAGATTACTCAGTGTGTCAAGTTCATACCTGATTGTATTATTCTGTAGTATATATTTTTTCAAGAGAAAAAAAAATTCCCTGAAACTGTGCAGGATTTTAATACAAAACATGTTAAAAAAAGATTCTTATCATTCTTTCAAAAGAGGAATTAGCAACTCTTTTGCTAAATGAAATAGCCTAATTATATGTGAGCATCCAATATTAAACCAATCTTTAGCAGCAGCAGCATAGTGACATGGCCAGGTGTCTGGGGCACCGGGGCAGCAATAGTTTCTGGTTGCCACCATAGCACCAGCGCGATTGCACAATTACTAATGGCAGTCATTTTTTTCACCACCACTCCCCTCCCCAACCTGATGCCCAAGGTGGTTGTCATGGTTGCCCTGCCATAGTTACACCACCATCTATGAGTGCAAACACAGGCATTCCTTTTTGCTTTGTACAGGGAGAAATTCAAATTATACTTTAACTGAAGAATAAATCCCAAACAAGAAGGGTCTTCTACTTGACTCCTTCCTGTCATAGAAAAAAAGTATGTTGACATTCTTTTAGAGTACTCTACTAGAAAACATCAAATTTGGTAACAGAAAATAATACAGAGCTCAACCAATTAAAAACCCACAATTAAGCTGGAAGGCAAGCTTCAAGCTGGTGTACCACATGAAAGATTGTTGTGATAGAGTTCTCCAGGTCAACTTCTAAAAGTTCTGGTATTTATTTAGGCAAGAAAGCTGGCACATAATTTATTCTGGTAGTAATTCCTGTCTTGAATTATCTGATGGTCAAATAGAAACAAAAAGGCAGAGACTTCCCAAGAAGTCGTCTATTAACTCAAAAGTTCCTGAATACTTACCGTTTCTCAATGCTTATGGTAAAGAACTAGTTGAGAGTTATGAAAAGCTGGGATTCTAATTATTCAGTTCATGAATTGGTGTATCACACCCTTAAACTTAAGAATGTTTAGGGTGTTTGGCTGCTATACTGATTTTTTTGGATGACATTCTCCCTCTTCATGTAATATATAGTAATCATTGGGCATGTCTACATGTGCATTTACACTGGCTTAAAGTTACTGTCAGTAAATTACCACACAGTAAGTGGGAATAGGCCAGCATCTACATGCAGGCATTAAAGAGCATTAACGCTGTGTGTGGACTGACTTGGAACTAAAATTAAGCCCAAGTTAGTCCACATACACAGTGTTACTGTGCAGTAAGGTATACACATGTGCATTACTGTGCAGTAACTAATCAGGCTTAAATTTGATACCTGCGTGATGCGCCCACAGTCTTACCTGCACTTCATAAGTTATTTAGAAAGTTATTTTCTCTTAATGTCACAGGTATATATTTGCCCAAGTTACTGCTTTTACGAACAGTCATTTTACTATAGTATTTAGAGTTGCTAACTAAGGTAAAATTCTATTGCACTGTGTATACATTGAGAGAAGTCCTGACACTTCAGGTAAGACAAAACATAGGAGCAAGTAAATATTCTTATCCCCAATTTTACATATGGCGTAACTGAAGCACAGAGAGATTAGGTTTATATCTACACTCTGCTCTAAGTGAGCCTCGACACACCTCTAAGTAATAAGCCCTGCCCACTTGCACCTATTCTGTGCTCACACAAGCCCATAAATTTGAGTAAATGGTTTAGAGCAGCCCTAACCATGCTTCCCAGGAGAACTGAGGTATAACTGCACATGTCTACACATTCATTAATGCACTGTAATTATGGCTCATTAAGTTTAGTACCTGTAATAAGAGATACTAACTTAATGCACCATTAGGGAGCACCTCCTCACAGCCAGTGTTCCTGGGAAGGGGGGGGGGCAGGTGAGAGCACTGGTGCCTCCCGAGAGCACTGGCCAGGGAGTGGGGGCACCAGGAGAAGCAGTCCCCCCACAGCTGATTGTGCTCACGTGAAAGTGCCAGCAGTGCACTGCTGCCACTTGCGGGTCAGTGGGATTGACCACGGGGGGACTCCTCCCTCCTGATTCAGCAGGATTGGCTGTGGGGGACTCCCCCCACCCCCAGTCTGCGGGATCAGCTGCAGGGCTCCCCACCCCCAGTTGCTGACTGTCCACTAGGGGGGCAAATACCCCCCCTGACTCAGGAGGCACCAGTCCCACTGCGCATTTTTGGGGGGCTTTTTGTGATGCTGCTGTGCATTTAGTCTTAAGTGGCTTTTAAGGAAGGTTTTATATAGTATACCTTTAGTAAAAAGCCTGAAGATAAAGTTTTAGCCTAAGATTTGCACGCCCTTGCTTTTGTGTGTTCAGCTCAAGACACAAAATATCAGTTTTTATATAATCAGTGAGGGAAGATGGGATCCTAGTTAATGTCATTTTCATGTACTGAATGAACTATAAGCATGTGATTGAAAAAGCAGAGTTCCATAGCATTTGGATAAATATTTAAAAGCTTTTTACAGCACTCTGTAAATCAAATTAAAAACAGATTTGATCAAACTGCCATCTGCTGGGTAGGCCTGGCATTTAGCAGAAAGGAACAAGATATCCACATCTGTGTTTAAAAATGTCATAACTAGATATGAGAAAATCATCTTATTTATACTAAATATGTTTGCAGCCAGATTTGAAATGAGAAGAGGCCTGTGTCTCAGAAGAATCTCTGTCAACAGTAGCATACTAAAGCCAATGCAACTGTACAGACTCACAAGGCACGTCCAGATGAGCACGCACGTGTGACATGTGGTTCCACAGCCACCACACATGCAGGTGTTCCCCACAATGCTAATCTGCAGCACTGGGGAGGAGGGGTCTGATATTGGGAGATCCTGTTATCAAAAAGACCCACGCTAGAAAAAAGCAAGGCAGCACACATGGCAACAGTATGCATTGCCCGAAACCAGAGCCTGGCTGGCCAGAACCATGATCTGGCTGCTGGTCAGGCTCCCTGCTTTTGGACTGCTGCTGCCAGAACCATGGGAAGGCTGCTGGAGTCAGCACAGGTGCTGGCCCCAGCCTCCCCTACCCCACCTGGGGCAACTTGCACTGTGTCAGAGCCCCCATGCATGGGTGTTCCCTGGGGACAAGTAACAGTGATGCAACTATGTGATGGTGCTATTTGTCCCAAGGGAAATGCACACCTATGCTCCTCTGGACATGCCCACAGTGACCATAACATTCACCTACACATCCAAAACATATCCAACTTGTTGGGACCAGTTCACTAACAATACGTTCCCATCTCCAGATCAGTTTTTTGAGCAGAAAACACTATGTAACAGAATCTGTATTGACAAAAACATCCAGTCGTAAGAATGCATTACTTACTAGAAGATTGTACTATGGACCACCTGATCAGGAAAAAAGATTAAGTACACAATGGTGAGAGGAACTTAAAAGGTTAATAAAGACTAATAAAAGAGTAAAAATGGATGACTTCAACTACCTGCATATAAAATAGTCATGTATCATGAGCAAGGCTTAGAGAAATACATTTTTAGTATCTCAAAAAAAGAGAAAGATTGCATTTAGGATATTTAGCTTTAAAACATGAGGCAAATGTTATGCTGTTTACTAGGCTTAAGTAGCAGAGAAGTTTTGGTTTAACAAGGAACTACAATATAGTGAAGCCCAATATCATCTGGAAGAATTCATGCCAAAAAATCAGAATACACTAACAGCTTTATAAAGGGCAATTTCTAAATATATCAGGGTGTTAAAGAGACAGTTAAGTCAAAAGTGAGAAAAATCAGACCTTTTAGTCTAGATCCAGATATGTAGGCACATATGATTTGTAAGGCTGCAAACTTCTTTGCAGCACCAAACTGCTGGAGTTGCACATTAATCAGTGCTTGGTGCTGCTAATTCATCATGCCAGGGCAAAATTTGCTATCAGGATTTTCTGGAAGCAAAAAAACAAAACCTGGAAAAAAAGCCACGGAAACTACGTCTAAGTGGCAAGTACCGATACAGATGCAGAATCAGGAGAGCGGACAGCCCAGGGCTGCCTGCTTTCCCAACTCCACATGCTGTGGAGCCCCTGTGCCCCAGCCAAACCCTTCATGGTTGGCTGGAGAGCAGGGTGCCCTAGGCTGCCTGCTCCCTTGTCTCTGCATGCCTCAGAGCAGGGCCTCCACTGTGGAGCCCCCATGCTGAGGCACCCTGCACCACAGCCAGCAGCTCACCACGTGGGGAACACACTAGGCCCCAATCAGCAGCTGGCTGGGGCACTGTGTGCCTCAGCATGGGGGCTCCACGTGCTTCAGTGCGGGGCCTCAGCAGTGGAGCCTGCATGCTGAGGCATGCAGAGACAGGAGAGCAGCCAGCCCAAGGCTGCCTAGTCCTCCAACTCGAGGGACACTGTGCCCCAGCCAGTGGGGAGTGGCTGACTGGGCACAGGGTGCTTCAGTGCAGAGGCTCCGCAGCACACTGAGATACAGAAGCAGGCAACCCTGCACTGCCTGCTCCCCCATCGCCACACACTACTTACAGAGCACAGGGTGCTAGCATGGGATGGCTAGCCCCTGCCACAGCCAGTCCCCATCCCCACCCCCAACCCTGCAGCATGTTGAGCAGAGAGACAATGTGTCCTGATGCAAAGCATATATATGGTGGGCAGAAGCATGCACAGGGGCACAAAGTAGAAGCACAAACTTGTGCTGCTACTACTTGTGCTGCTGTAAAGGCATGCCCATGATCATGTGGACCCAGCCTTAGGGTATGTATGGAACCTTCTCAAGGAACCATAACAGAATAAGTTGGGGGTACAAAAGACACGCCACACCTGCCAGAAGAGAAAAAGCAATAACAATTACAAATATTTAAGTCAATCACCAACAGGCAGTAAATAGAAATTTTCAACATGAACAAGAGCTATCCTACTCATTTACCATGAGTTTCTTGTGCCTGCTTTGACACATTTTTTTGATACTAAGCATCCTTAGAGGTAGGACACTAAATTAGATCAACCATTGCTCTGACCTAGTACAGCACCCCCGTCTTCTGTTAGCTGTTTCTTCTCTTGCCTCTCTTGATTCTCCTTTTTCCTTTGATCACCTATTATAACACACAGAAAGGCCTCCAGAGTTGGCTAAAAAGTAAGATTTCCCACCATAGTTTTGGCCTGTATTGTCAGAGAGGCATGGGAAGGACTATAATTTAATTTCATGCCAGGTAGGAAGTTAAATAATGGCCTTGTAAACTAACTTCACAGAGACCAGCAAGAGCTGGCCACATCCGACTTGCTAGTATCCATGTATCTTAGAAGTGTGATCATCCTGGAGAAAGGGTTGAGGAAGAAGGATATCAGGATGGAAAGAAGAAAGAAAGGAGAGATGTGGCCTACATAGGACAATAATAACCTACTGGACCCACCCAGATGGGAAAAGCACATACAAAGAGGTGAAACTTGTTCAGCTAAACAAAAATATTTAAGTAAGGATGGGGCAAAAGTCTGGATTTCTTTTAAATTGCCATAGTTGGTTTTGATTAGTCCATTTCTCCTTAGCATTCTCTATTTAGTACAATAATTTTGCCAGTCAACACTTGTGGAGGCCAAGATTTCTATTTGGGAATGTGCAGAAGGAACAAGTATGCTTTTCAAAAACAAAGGTGCTATTTTCAAACAGCCCAGCAATAAAAACTAGGGGAAACAAAATACAATCCTGTAAATTGTACATAAGCAGAATAGTGTCTAAACAGAATATGTACTCAAGTTTCCTATGCAGTGTCAGCAGCTCTTTAATTTCTCCACTGTGTTTGTTCACATTCAGTCCCATGCCCCCACCCAACTTTCTTTTGCATCTTATGCAGCCTTTGCCATATGTCAGAGATAGACTCAGGGGAGATACAGGTTCTAAAGCTTTAGAATTGTGAAATTGCAGACACATCTTTTAAAACTTTTTATTTTTAGTCACATGTGGCTATATTTTATGCCAAGGTAGCAAGTTGACATGCATTTCTGAATGGCCTATGACCACTATAATTTCATATGACGGAGTTTTAAACTGAGTTTTTCTAAATCTTTCTGGACTGTAAGTGTATACAGTTTTCCACACTTGTAAGGCCATTTAAAGGCTCCAATCCAACATGTGATGATAAGGACAATACCACACTCATCTTCATTTTCTGGGTCTAATACTAGAGATTTGTGAACAATTAAAAAAAACCCCACATTCTTTAAAGCAAGCATTCTTTAAAATTATTTAAATGAACTTGATTCAGTGACTTTTATACCTTTTGGGGGATTTAAATGAATCACTTGGAAAACAAATCAAGATTACTTTGCATGAACGTTTACAGAAAGTATTACTCTCACAAGCTAGACTACTTAGGGAAATCAAATGATAGAATTAAGAGACACAGATAGTCCTCCATATGCATAAGGAAGTTTGGCAGCGGTAGGGAGCTAAATATGGATGAACTCAATAGCAAAATTAAAGAACTGCTGATGGTGTGTCTCTCTGGCGCACAGGGTTCCCTCAGACTCATGTATGCCAGATAAGACGTGAGTTTAAGCATGATTCCCATGCTAATGAGGCACTTAGCTATAGACCCCTTACTTGTCTACATTAGACAGTTCATTTAACTGCTCTTCTTTAGTTAAAATAGTACAAGAACTAGTGAAGATGCAAGTTACATTGAAATGAGTAATTCTTACATGTGAAGAGACAGACCTACAGTGATGTCAGACACATTTTTATTAACACAACCTTGTCTTCACAGTCACTTGTATCAGTAGACCTGTGTCAGCTGTTAAAAGTTACACTTTAACTCATGTAGGTATACTGGCACAAGCTCTAAGTGTAGCCAGTAGCATAACTACATGTGAGCAATAGAGCAAACCACACCTGGAGCCATCTTGGGGTACCAGGCCGAGAAAAAAACAACTGCCACGTTCACGTTTGCAATTGTGGCAGCAACCAGAAGTTGCTGTTTCTGCTTTACCCAGGGTACCCAACCACACCCCTAGTCTGAAGTGTAGCCGTGCTTGAAGCCTTAGTACTTAGGCAGAAGGCCAAGCAGCGTAGACTTGGACACTAACTAAATCAGAGAAGCATACACTTTTGTAGGTGACAACTTACTTTGTCAGATGCCATAGCTGTTGCCTACAAAACAGGTTTATGCTGCTCTGAATCAATTAGTCTCTAAGATGCTACTCAGCCATGCCTTCGGCCTGAATTCAGACTAACAAGGATAATTACCTCTTTCTATGTATGGATATGAATATTTGCTAATACAAGATCAGACTCCCTTGCGCTTAATTCCTTCAGTGAGGAATTAAACTATACCTGTATGTAGTGGAAATCAACTTGTGAAATGCTATAGGTGCCTGATGGATAGAATGTTATAAACTTGTATCTTACATCTGTTTACATTTCATTCACTGATACTTATTTATTCACAGTATCTCAAAACTTACATCAAGCTCAAATAAATATATGGCCTACCCTTAGCAATATTCTTCTTAATTTTATCACCAATGTCAGCAGGGGTGATGTTGAAGCAGTAGTGCTATGTTGCCAGTTCCTACATGCCACATTTTGCACACTGCCTGAAACTGCAGACTAAGGACTTTCTCAAGAATTACAGCATAATCATCTTCTGACAGATGCTCACAAAACCTGCAGCCATTTTAGTCAGTCAGTAAGGGCCCATTAAATTCTTTGAGAACTGCAGGAGGAGAAAATGCACAAATTGAAACTAAAAATGCCAACTCAATAGAATCAGTGCACAAAAAGTCAGCCATGCATACACAGGCCATATATCATGGGCCAGAGATAAGTGCTGTTCTATCTTTGTGGCAATGGAGGTTATGAAATACCTAAGTCAACATTCATTATTCTCTAGGGATGGTTGCCTGTGATGTCAAGGAAAACAGTGCTGGTCCCAGTTAAATACTGCCCTTGACTGTCCTGGGAAACCCTCAGGAGGAATATCTACACAGTAAAATCTGGTGAATGATTCAGGTCCCATTCTTGATCCCAATTTACCATTCTCTGGACTGGAATTCATCCACATTAGCTAGAGGAGGAGATTATTGATTTGGGGCTAGAACTGTCTAAAAAAATAAAGCCCACAAGGATCTTGGCCCCTAATTCCTTTAGGACTTCATGAAAACTCCAGCCTGAGGTGCTCAGTTATATTACATATCAGAATCTGAACTTTGCCAAGGACTGGAGATTTTTCAGACCAGAATTTTACTTTGGCCCATTTCAGAAATAATTATACACTGACAGTCAACCTTATCTGCTGTAACTACAGACTGTTTATGCAATATAGTTAAAATTCATTAGCCTGGGTTGAAGAAAGGCTTTGACATACTTCACTGTATATCCTACAAGGAGAAATGGAGATTTTCCTTCCTTTAGATTGAAACATTTAAACACTATATAGGTTATATGTACTGACAAAAATCTACCCAGCTATAACTCAGTTTAGTGATTAGCCTCTCATCCAAAACCCTTTAAACAGTTAACCACTACTCTAACCTTTCTATTTACTTCATCCAAGGCATTTTTTCCACATTTAAGACTGCTGCATGCTAGTGCCAAAAGATTACACACACACCAATATGTAATACTGATATCATTATTTACATACATAAACTAGTCACAATCATATCTATAGGCATTATATATAGGCATAAAACATAGTCACTGCCATATCTATAGTCCATCTATACATTAAAAATTAATGTCAATCCAAGCCCTAAATCACTTAGTTGGGCAAAAATCCCTTTTTCAGCTCATTGAAAATTGTAACAACTGAATAAGGACTTCAGGATTTGGTTCAGAGTGTACAGTGCTCAAAATATTTTCATAGAGAGTGGGCACATCTACACATAACACTACATCGCTGTAGTGATGCGCTACGGTGATGTGGCATCCACGGGTATCTACATGTGACCGCAGCTACTTTGCCATAGTGGCATACTCCCCTGTTATATGGCGAAGTGGCTCCTAAAAATAATTGTGTGTCATGCGTACAGCATAGTATGGGTGGTTACTGTGCTGTGCTTTAGTACTTCCAAAAAGAAGTATTAACATAAGGTGCAGTAACAACATTGCCATTGGGCAACATGTAGATGCTAAATATGAGCCAACAGTGTTCCATTGTTGCAGAAAAAAAGCCAAAAGGACACTGGGTTTTATAAATAGGCGTGTCACTTGCAAATCAAGGGAAGTGATTCTTCTGCTCTATTCAGCCTTAGTAAGATGTGAACAGTTTGGGGAGAGTCCAGGGGAGGATGGGAGGATGATAGAAATGATTAGAGGCTTGAGAAGCAAGACTTACAAGAAAAGGATGAAAGAACTAAGGTTATTTAGTCTGGAGAAAAGAAGACTGAGCAGGGATTTGGTAGCAGTTTTCAAACACTCGAAAGACAATACAAAAAGAATGGAGACAGATTTTTCTCTGTGGCTGTAAGGAACAGAACTAGCTGTGCAGGGGGAAATTTAGGTTGGAGATTAGGAGGAACTTTGACTATGAGGCTGGTCAAGCATTGTAACAAGCTAGCGAGAGTTGTGGAATTTCCATCCCTTGAAACTTTGAGAAACAGGTTAGATGGACCCTTGTCTTGGATGGTTTAATCAGGTTTTGTCTTGAGCTGTGGCTGGACTAGCTGGTCTTGTGAGGTCCTTTCCAGCCTTATTCTCCTATGATCCTAACAGTAGTGGATACTCAGAAGGGTAAACCCAAAGACTCCCATCCAGCACTCCCATCCAGCAAAAAATGTATGCACATCCTTAAGTCCTAGTGAAGGCAAAGCAATTTAAACACATGCTACAATGTATGGCTTAAGACTTTCTTAACTGCTATTTATTTTTGCTATTTTCCCTTTCAATGGAAAATAATAATTTCTCATCTGAGAAAAAGAGGAACAGAATGGAAGAGCTCATGGAAACCACGAGTTTCTTGTAAGTCAAAATACAACATTTAGGGAGGGAAAAATGCTAAGCATGCATTCTTCCAAGCTGGCTTCTCCTATTCCTTTTTGATTTGTGCACACTCATACCTCCAACAGATACCACAGGGAGTTCATTACGCAGAAGAGGAAAATAACCTTCCTATGTTCTCTCCTTTTTGTGATGTTAATAGTAAAGCCACAGATTTTTCTTTTACATACTTTTTATATCCACAACAGAGCAGTATGTCCTATCCATTTAAGGTTAAACAACCCATTTAAGAGTTATGTACTAGCAATGATATGAATGAAATGGAAGGCATTGGAAAGAATGAGTATTATCAGTAGTTAATCTTGCAGTTGCTAGAAACAAGTCACATGCAGGATATTCAGAAAATGTGACTAGGACATAAGCGGATATAACAGGAAAAAACCATTATAACTGTTTCTCACTTTTCGTTGGGCAAATCAAGGAAGAATGATATTATTGCTACAGCGAATGTCATGTTCATAGTATCAGTAGATTCACTAAGAAAACATACAATGATCCCCAGAATGCAAAACTATTGCAAAAGGCAACCTTGTAAAACCTTATAGCCAAGTATTGGGTTGAGTATATCAAATCAAAATAGTTATGTAAGCTTCAATTAGTTAAAGCAGAATAAAAAGACATTGAATGAAAAGCTCATTGCTACTGCACAGTAGCATGGGGAAAAAACCCATGCAGCATCAAGACTGTGCCAGCACACATGTAGATGCAAGCTAAGGAACTGAAAATAATAGCTTGTAATCAGAGCCATGTAAAACAATCATAAATACAATGCAAAATTACAAAAATGTATTATTTGAACATACAGTTATGAACTCAAAGTAGATCTATTTTTTCTGAAATGTTGCCTTGAAGTATAGTAATTGTAAGTATTTTTGGAAGAAATCAGGCCCATTTTTGAGTATAGATGGTAATTACATGAAAAATATTTGCAAGTGTCCATTATTTTAATATGAAATTAATCATTTAACATAACAAGGAGATTTGACAGGAAGTAAGTTACAATTACAACCAGTATTGTGAATTTTGCACCATTCTAGTTAAGAAGCTTTATGAATCACATTTTCAAGCACTTAATGCCTTCTCCACACTATGAACAGTGGTAGAAACTAACATCATGTTTACTATTACCAAATAAAATGTAATCCTAAATAGAGCTAAAAAAACCCCAAACAGTTCTTCACCATGAGCCTTGGAATAAACCAGAACTTTAACATACAAAATTCCAAACGGAAATTAGTAGAAAGCTGTTGATTATTGAATGTACAGCTGAGAATAAAAATGCTAAACATTTTTTTCGATGTATTTTAACACTTCTTTTATTAGTAAAATTATGAAAGTAGTAGAAGTTTCTCAAAATACAAGTGCTCTTGATATTATGTTACCAGGACAGCTTAAGGAAGTGAGAGAAGTGTGAACATACTGACTTTAGATCTAAGAAGAGCCATGTACAGAACACAGTTTCTCATATATACTATGGACCAAACACTTCATGATGTGCATAATCTTATATTACATGGAGATATTCCCTAGGCAGAGAATTGTGGGCCCAGCTGACCCTTTGCTATAATATTCTGAGCAGTTTCCAAAGCAGTAAAAGTTATCAGAAATAAAGGTATTTCACTCCATTCAACACAACATGATTAGATGAGAGAATTTATGACTAGTATTCCAGTGATATGCATGATTATAACATTTCTTATTTTAGAATTGTTGGTCCTCATTATCTACAGAGAAATGGTATTAAGGGAGTCATTCAATAATAATGCTTATGCTGAGAATTGGCAAGTTGACCAACATAAAAATGTTATGTTTTTTATCATGTTCATAACTAAAATGAACTGAAACACATGATTTTCAGAATGGAAAGGGAAAAGCTCACTATGGGAGAGTACTTATTTCTACTGAATCCATTATTAGAAAGGTGTTGTATTCTCACCTATGCCACCTTTCAAAAGTCCTTGTGATCTCATTCTTCTGTGACTATCATTTTCATGAAAATACTGAAGTTGTGAAATGGCTTTAAAGATAGTTTTCAGACAACTTTAGCTATGAAAACTAAGTCTTGCAAGCTCGTAAGCCCTTGCTTACTACTTTAGTTATATAACTGCCAGCTCTCTATATATAGACAGCTGTTCGACAAGATGCATGAATATTGTTGTATGGTAGATAAAACCAAGGAATGTTTTTTTTAAAAAAATACTGCTTTCTACATTTACCATTTTCTACCTCTTCCATTCGAAGACTATATTAAAGTTTTTCAAATTAACTTTTGAGACTCACACTAGAAAACAATAAGTTTGAATTTTTTTTCCTCAGCAAAATACATCAGTGACATTTTTTTAAGTGTGAATGGAAGTGTAGCAACAAAACTAAAAATAATTTGGATAGCAGTAAGGACAAAGTGCTAAGTGACCTCTGGGGCATTTTGTTGTTCAAAACATCTAGTACTGTACCTACTTTTATGAAAAACGAAGGCATTTTCAAGTTAACAGAAATCTGATGCTGAATGACTTTGTCAAGGCCAGAGAGAGTATTCTGGAACATTTTAAAACAGAGGATAACATATTTATCCAAGACATTCACACTATAGGCATCATTCCTCATATACAAAAAGAATATAATTTTGGGAGTTTTTTTTTAATATTTGGTTTTATTTAAACAGAGTATGGCACCCATGCCAGAAAGTGAAGTCAGGAAAATAGAAAAATAACAAACCCAATAGGCATCTCATAGCCAGTAGATTATTATTTCAAGGAAGCAATTTGGTGAAGTGTGTCTTCGAGCACAATCAAATTTCATCTTTCACAAAGACTAAGACTCCTTCAGGGAGAAATGTACCAGAATTCTGATATTATGAATCATAGTCCAATAGTACATGGGATAGAGAAAGTTAACGTGACAAGACAGTTAAAACAGTATTTTCTCCTAACACAGCAAGGATAATAGGAGATTTCAGAACAGTTCAAAATAGGGAGAAAAACTGCTGGGTATTTGTGGGTAAATATAGGTATAGTAGTTCACTGCTCCTAGGAACAACACGTACATACATTCACCACTTCTGGGAGCCAAATGGGGAAACTCTCCAGTGTAACTTGGAGGGCTGTGGAGGGAAGGCTAGGTCCATGGGGTGGGGAGTGATTGTCTTGTCCAGGGGGAGTCAAGGTGCTAAAAATAACCCAGTCAGCACTGAGGAGGAATTGGGTGAAATCGATGTCCATTGATTTAAAAAAAAAATCAAAACCTGCCAAGACTAGCCATGATAAATCAAAGTAATCAGTTTTTATTTAAATTATTTTATAATAATTTTTGTAGTATTGTTATTAGAGATGTAATAAGTAGGGCTATGCAAAGCTTCAGTCCCTGATTCGATTCGGCAGAGATTCAGCCCAATTCGGTGGCCAAATCTCCAAATCTGAATCAAATCACAGGACCCTTTAATCTCTCTGAATCAAATCAGAACCCTCCGAATTGATCTGGAGAGATTTGGAAAGATTCATAGATTTGGACATAGACACAGCTTTAAATTTTTTTATACATACCTCTAGGTAGCAGGGGCTTGTGAATGCTGCAATGCTGGGGCACATAGAGCATCCCACAGAAGCACGGGGAGCTCCCCAACATGCTCAGCAGCAGACTCGGAAGTGGACCAGAAGTACTTCCAGTCCATTTCCGGGTCCACCCGAGAGTGTGCTGGGGGCCTCCCTGCACCCGCCCAGCTCTGTGACTGGTGCCTCCTGGGTCTGGGGGGGCACCTGGGGTCCTCCTGTAGCTAATTGCCAAGCTGGGGAGGCTCAGGGGGGACCCCAGTGTGCTCCCCAGCAGACCCGGAAGTACTTCCAGTCCACTTCCAGGTTCTCAGCCAAGCACATGGCAGGCCCCCCCGCACTCCCGTGGGATGCTCCACGTACCCCAGCATTGTAGCAATCATGAGCTGTGCCTGCTACCTCAGGGTATGTAGAAAAAACATTTAAAGTTGTGTCTATGTCCAAATCGCTGATTCTCTGAATCAGCATCAAATCTTCAGATTCAGCCGAATCAAATCAGGGGCAGTAATCCAAATCAACGAATCAAATCACTGTCACTGATTCAGGCCAAAGCTGAATCCAAATCAAATAGGACCCGCTTTGCACACCTGTGCTAATAAGGCCTTTATTACAGTAATCATGCTTTAGGATTATCATCCACTGAAACATGCTGTCTGTCTTTAGCTTACTATAAAAGACAGCACATCTGTTAAGTTCATACTGTTTATGTTTATTTTCCCAATTGTTTAATATGATCATAATATAATGATCAGATTTTTCCTGTCAGGAAAGCTAAGGGGGCTGTCAGGAAAGCTAAGGCGGACATAGAGCTAGGACTAGCATCCAAAATCAAAGATAATAAAAAGTCCTTTTTCAAATATATAGGGAGGATGAAGAAAGCACTGGGAAATGTGGGGCCCCTGCAAGATTCTCTGGGCAATTTGGTGGTTGTGCCAGAAGAGAAAGCAGACCTCTTTAACCAGTTCTTGAAGATCTACAAGGTCCCTTCCGACCCTACTTCTATGATTCTATGACTTAGTGTGAAATCTAGTTCACCAGGGTGCCAAGGAATAATGCCCTTATTGCAGTAGTATGACTCAGAACTTTGGATCTGTCAGGCAAAACAGATCTGAAAAAGCATTATTATTTTGTTTTTCAGTTTCTCTGTGCAATGAAATACCACACTGAAAGGAAACATTAGTGGCATTTAATGTCTGTCAGTTGTCATGAAATTCTAAAACAAATCATTTTCCTTGCTTTTTATTCTATCAAAAACCCATAAAGTATCTGTATAGTCAATAAGGCAAAATCTTGCAATGCCAAAAGTTTGTTTATGGCAAAATGTAGAACATTATTGTGAAAAGGTAAATATTATATTTTTATTAGAATACATATTACATACATAAACAGAATAAGTGATTGAGTTAGTGACCAACCTCTATACCATTAACTCAGTAAAAATTCAAAATAACTGGAAGTTACTCTGGACTTACAAAGATGTAGATAGAGCAAATGTTGCTTCCTGTGTTTTTCAAACTGTTTTACCTGTTCCAACAGCTTTAATTGAACATCGGAAAGAGTTCTATCATTCTTAAACTATGTACTAGGACATAAACGGTATGTGTATGCCTGTGTATATGTTTGTGTGTTCATACGTACCCATGTGGTTATATCTTTGCAGCACAATAAGATGGAGAGGCCATAATACAGGTGACAAATATAAGTAATACCATTTTTATTACACGAAAGGTCTTATTGCAGTTGTTTAAAATAGAGAGCAAAAGTTAACAGGGTAATTTTACTTTTACCTAGGATTAATCTTGCTTTTATATGGAAAAAGCAGAGGTATTGAAGGGACCATTATTTTTAGACTTATATATTCCATTGAGTTCATAGTTTAATAAACAAACAGTACTTGCCGCCTTTTACCTAAGACAACAAAAATTCTAAGGAAACAACCTCCTAACTCACATTATTTCACAAGCAAATGTTTGAAAAAAACATTTTCAAAAAACACCCTTAAACCTTATGCCTGTACTAAAAGTCAGCAGATTTGGGCCTTCTTGGACAAAAGGAGGAAGTGAAGAGTGCTTTACTGGATACATATAACCATTATATTTAGATTGACCTAATCTGGGCTGGGTTGATCTAAATGCCATCTGTGCAGGCATTCAGAAGTGTTAAATTGGGCAAATAAAATGGCTCACTCAATGTAAGTAAGTAACTAGATAGGTATGCCAAGGGGCTATCATTTCCAGGGGTGGTCATAAGCCCCTGGAAACCAAAAAAAATTTTAGTATATTCTGCTCCATGGGTAGTCTGCCCAGCTCTTGCCCACCATGCCTTGATGTTAATCAAGGAGCTGGAGGCTGCCCTTGTTATATCAGAATTACCACCAGAATTGTGGCCAAGGCCTTATGGGCCAAATTGCATTGCTCTGTTCCACCTCTATACCATGCCTCAAGCCTCACAGATGGTATGCTCATCAATGTTCTCCCAGTGACTAATGCAGCCCCTCTGTCTGGGCCTTCCAATCCCTTGGCTTCTCTCAGCCCCACTCCAGGTCCTCAGACCCCTCAATTTATGAACAACTTGTGCCCCCAGTGGCAGGGGGGCATGGCAGCGGTGGGAGCACGGCAGCAGGAGCACATCAATGCTAAGTGCAGCAGTGGACAGTGTCAGCAGTGCCTTTTTGTAGGGGGTGTATGTGCACCTGCATGCACCCCCTATGTATTGCTCCTGCCTCAGTCTCTCCTTAGAGCCCCTTCCTGGGCCACCAGACCCTTCAGTCTGCCTCTTGGCCCCTCTCAGGTTTCCAGATCCCTCAGTCTCTCCTTCAGCCCCTCTCTGGGTCCTCAGACCTCTCAGTCTTGCACAACGCCTCCCTGAGCTACCAGATCCCTCACTCTCTCACGCTCTCTCGGCTGCCAGCCCTTTTGATCTCTCATCCTGGACCCTTTTGGTCCTCCACTTTCCTGGCCACTTTCCAGGACCTCAGATCCATCCAGTATTGTGCTCCATTTGTGGTCCCCTCACTGGGCTGTACTCTATTCCTGGCTCTTCACTGGGCCACTGGAACCTTCTGGTCCCACTACACTATTCCCAGCCCCTCACTGGGCATCACTATTCCCCGGACCCTCAATGGGCCACTGGACCCACATGGTCCCAGTCTTCCCTGACCCCTCTCTGGGCCTCCAGGCCCATACAGACCAAGTCTTTCCTGGCCCCTGTCTGGGCCCCAGGGCCCCTGTGGTCCTGGCTTCCTTTGTCCGGGGCTTTTCTGTTGGGGTGTGCTCCCTTAGCCTTCCCCCTCCACAAGGTAACCCATAAGACAGTGGGAGCTGAAGCTTTCCAGTGCCCTTTACTCATCTTCCCCTGGGATGGCTCACACATGGCATTTCATAGAGTCTGCCCTACCACAGGCAGCCCCACTATGCTGACCAGCCCCAGCAGGGTGTAGTTTCAGATCTTACCCAGAACCAGTCTTCAGGACTTCCCAAACTTACTTGTCTCTCTCTGGGCTCCCCCTGGATGTCCAATGCCCCTCCTGGGCTGCCAACCTCCAGGCTTCCTGGCCTTGCATCCATCTCACCTCCAGGCTCTCACCCATATCAGACTCGTTTCTTAGATCCCTACTTGGATGGCCTAACATCACCCATTGTCACCTGGGCTGCATGCCCCTTAACCCCCTCCTCTTGCCTGTGACCACATAAGGACCTTCAGCCTCTCCTAGGCCCTGGCCCTACCTCAAGCTAGTCAAGAACTCCAGGGTTTCCCAGCTCTGCCAGTCTCTGCTGTGGTTTATTTCAACCTTTGGCCCCGCCTGGGCTCTGGCCCTACATAGGCCAGTTGAGATTCCTAGGGTCAGTCCTCTCTTCTCTGTGGGTCTGACCTCTTGGGCCCCTCCATAGATCACCCAGTGTCTCTGGGATCACCTGTAGCCCTCCATAGGTCTTCACTAACACAGCCCTTTGCTTTTTTGACTCATCTGGACCCAGAGAGGCTCCCCACAAACCCTCTACAATCTGCCTCACATACTGAGTTCACCCAGACACTTCTACAGATCTCCCAAACACTCAGACCCTCTCTCAGGGCTCACGTGGCCCCTCAACAGGCCCATACACTCTCATCCCCCCTTTCAGGGCTTACCTGGCCTTTCAACTCTGAGTAGGCTCACAGACTCTTAGTCCCATTCTTAGGGCTCCAGACCCCACACTAGGTCCCCAGGAGCCTCCTCCATCTCCTTAGTTTCTACCCAAACCTCCAGAGTGCTCCAGATGTTATTCTCCTTGCTGGCATTCAGAAGCTGCAGCCACTTTGCTGGGCAATGTTCCTTTACCAGGTCTCAAGATGATTCTGCCAGCTCTACTCTCAGGCTCTGGGCCTATACCCTGCCTAAGCCCAGCCCTTCTCCAATCAAGTGACTCACTTCATCAGGCCTAGCTTCAGCTGCCAGCTTCCTGGGTCAGTTGACTCCACAGTTAGTCCTGACCCCACCTTCTGGTGGTTCTGCAGGCTGCCTGACCTCTTAAAAAGTGGCAGGCACCCCAAGTGCCCTGCCACAAGGTGCACTGACTTAGATCAAGATTGGGTTAATGAATTTAGGAAAAGGGTTAACTTAATCCCTTGTATATGCCTGTATACATACACAGCACAGCTCTGGGGCTGGAAAAGCCAGCTCCTGCAGTTGCTGCCTTCATGAGAATGCATGTCGCTGCAGTCACTGCCTTCACGCATGTGAATGCATGCTTGTATTTGTGCTAAAATCAATAAAAATCAAAAAACACCCCTAATTTTGCACAATCCTGAAAATTTCAATCAATAAAAATTGATATAGATACTTAAAAATAAACAATGATTTTATTCATTGCAATGTAAAGAAAAATAAAAAATCAAATCCTGCCAAGTCTAATCATGGCCCTTCATATTCATTTTCCACAAACATTTACACATGAGATTGCCAACAATACACAGATGAAGACAAGTTTGTCTAATAAAGTTAATTAAAACAGGAAGCCCATTTCTAGGTAATTCACCATCAATAAAGGGCAAGATTCCTTAAATAATGTAGGTGCTATTAATAGTTCATCTAGCCATAGTCTGCAGTGACAATAAAGTTCACTTAAAATTAATCAGGTACTAAATGTACACCTCACAAAATGTTTTCTAAATGACATAAAATACCTGTAACTGTAAAAGAGAAGTGCCATTAATACTGTATCTCATTTCTATAAGATGGTTATAAGTCCCATACAAACTGAATTAAACTGGAAATAATATTGAGAGTAAAGGTAAAATATGTTGAAATTATCTCAGATATTTACCATAACTGTACCCTGTAGCAATTTGATAATGGTAAGAGATAAAGAATCTAATATAGTTTTAGTTTAATCTGTAATGTAATGTGGAAACACAAAATAAAATATCTTAACTCTATCAAAATGTTTATCACATGATAATATAAACATGTTTATTAATTCCAAGAGAAGCTAAGAATATTTGATTTGACAGGTTTGGATTTCTTTTGAATCACAGGATCATAGCAAAGGAGGGTTGGTTAAATTCTTAATTTCTAAAGTTTATAATGTTTACTCTGGAATGTATTATGCTTCTTTTGGAGATAATTGTAAATTCCATATAATGTATTTTCACATAAATTACTAATCTAGACTCAAATTCAATTCTATCTTCATATAGTTTGTCTAAGAATAACCTCATTCTTAATAAGGAAAATAACTATTAAAGTATGCATTTTAAAGTAATAAAACTATAAATTATAAAACAGTAATAACTAATATAATTCTTGCACAATAAACAAGAAAGCCAGAATGTTACTCTATGAGATTATCTAATGATGTAAAGATAGGAAGGACAAGCTTTATGTATTTATTCATGTTCTTTTTAAATGTTTTTAACTTTTAGGTATGGATTCACCAGTACATTCTACTACCTGTCTCCTTACATTCGAACTAATAGATGCGTTCCTCTGCAAATTCTTAGAAAGTTCAATCTATATTGTCTTTTGGGGGAAGATATGCTTTATTCTGGTACATAACAAAGAGATCAAAAGCAAGTCCTAAGTGCAAAACTGAACTCAGCCTTAACTATTCAGATACAACTCAGTATAATTATTTCCTAACCTGCCTCCTATTATCCTAACTTTTAAAAAATAATCCACAATTTGGTTATTATAATCTTTCTTTAATCCCTTCTTTTCATTACCAGTATTTCAAATCTTTGGGTCTTTATTACTAAAGTGTATTACTAGAGTACACAAATAATATCTTGGTGAGATAGAGTTAATGTACAGAAGTGTACTTAATTCTCTCTCATTAGTACTACTAAACAACTGCAACATCCTTTGCATTCTCAACAGCCACATAAAGTTATGTGTAATTTCCAAGCATGATCATCAAATTGTACAAAGTATTTTCAATATTTTACTGAAAATGTTCTCATGATGTTAATTTGAAAAAAAATAGGGAAAAAAATCATGTTGAAGTTAGTGCTAAAAATCCTTGATACCTAAATAAAAAATACTGATAAAGTGCTAAATTGTGTTCAGTCAAAAGTCCAAGTACATTATATATAATTGTAGTAAATGATCTGAAATGCTACTAAAATTTGAGGAACTTAATTTTAACTTTAAAAAAGCAGGAGAGAAGATGTGGAAATACATTGTAAATGTCAGCATCATGTTTGATCATGCATAGGTGGTGACTTTAAAATGCCATCTTATCCACTTTAACAAGGATGATTTCCCAAAATATCAAATATTTTATATAAAAGGGAGTATATTTATTGAAGCACTGGAACAAATAGCTGAAAAATACTTGATTGTCATGCTTGAAAAACTACAATAGATGTAAGGGGGAAAAGAACCCAAAAAATACACAACCTTTCCCCAATTAACTTTAGGTCTTTCATATAAGGAACGGTCTGTTTTTCCACTCCATAAGGAAAAGATCATATTTCTTACAAAGCTGACTTTGCTGATTAGTAGGCCAATTTTTTAAGTACTCAACAGGGATTCAAAACAAAAGAAGGAACTCTGCACAGAAAGATTATATCACAGTCTTCATCCCACAAACAAAAGTAAGATGACACACAACTTTACCCTCATATTCTCATTCAGAGCAAATAACCTTATCCTGGTATCTGTTTTAATAATTTGTAGTTCACATTTTCTTCCATAAACATGATTGTGCTGCATTTTTATACCATCTAGTGTTTAGAGGGCTGGATGCATCTTTTAAATACAAACTTTGCATTTCCTGGATTTTGATTACTGAATGTATAAGCTGAGCAAGAAAAGATAAAGAGGATGGAGACAGAATTTTCTCTGTGGTCATAAGGCACAGAACTAGAAGCAAGGGACACAAATTGCAGCAGAGGAAATTTAAATTGGAGATTAAAAGGATCTTTCTGACTTTTTCTCCATCCCTGGAAATTTTCAACAGCAAAATAGATGGACCTTTATCTGGGATGGTTTAATCAGGGATGATCTTGCCTTAAGTAGGGGGCTGGACTATGTGAACACATGACTTCCCTTACAGGCCTACATTCCTATAATCCTATGGCCACATGTTTTTGCTTTTGTTGTGAACCAGTGCCAATATTTAGTATGCCAGGCTGACATGCTAATATTTTATCACCTCAGCCAGGCACAGACATTACACTTTTACCAGTATAAGTGCTCAGAAACCAGTCAAAACCCATAAGACTACAGAAGTTTAGCATATAGATTGGTTTAGAAATGGCAGAACCCAGTCTAAGGTAGGCCTGGATTGATGTGCACTCAAATTTAATCAATTTAGGTCAGACAGGGGAATCAAACTTCTGTACCAGATCCCCAGATGAACCTATTAATTCATGCTAAATTGCTGTCCATTGGCATCCTAGATGCCTTTGAGGCCCCCCCACTACACACACCCCCCATCCTTGCAGGAAGCTATGGTAGCTCTTGCCTTACACTCTACTACTCTGGCCAAGTGCCCAGCTGGCCTCACCCCTAGGCTGTCACAGAACAAGATGACTTGGCTGGCAATAATGGTGGAGGGAAGAAGACAGGTGCTCACCTGTGCCCTGCAGCCTAGTTGTGCTCACTGGGGCTTTGCCAACTCGTAAGGAACATGGGGTCCCTTGATGGGTGCATAGGAGCCCACCCAGGGACCCCCAATGCCTCCATGAGCAGGTGCAGCACCAGAGAGCATGACTGGGCTGCAGGGGACAAGTAAACAGGGTTGCTTCCACTGCCTGCCAGATGCCTGTGGCTGACAATGATGAGAGAAGAGAGGGGAGTGGTGCTTGGTCATACCTAGCAGCTAATCAGGGGTGGCCTGGACACTTGGCTGTGCTTAGCAGCCTCTGGAAGCCTAAGGAGCCCAGTGGGAGGCATGCAGGAGTGCCCCCAACCTACTGACCGTGGCCAGCCTGTGTGCCTCCTGAACTAACCTATGCATAGGTCCTCTTCACTCCTGAACTAACATTTATATTTTTCTACCTTTAATCTGTACTACAGCCATCACTATATGCATGTAGACATCTATACTGTGAACTGAAAATGGCTCCAGTCCGAATTAACTAATCCTCATTGAATGAGGATTAAAGTTAATGCAGACTAGAGAAGTCTGAATTAGGCAGTTTAAACTGTATTAATGAACATGTATATATGGCATTGCTTTTAGGAAAAACAGTCCTTAGGAATTCAGATGAGTATTACTTAGGAATGCAGATAAGCGTTGCAAGTACCAATCCACTCAAGGGAAACTCAGTTGGGGTTTTGCAACACAACAGAGGTTATCAGTCACAAAGTGACACCTTTGCAAAGTCAAATGTGCCAACAAGACCTCACCATGACTCGGTATCAGTATCTTGACTAAGCCCCCAGCCCTGCCCAAGCACACAGGATACTGGTCTGTGAAGAAGCAGGCAAACCCCCTTGATCATCTATTAACCCTTCATTCAAACTGAAATTATATTTTGAACTGTGATGTGAATCAGTTAACATGGTTTAGAAAACGGTGAGCATGTCTAATGTTACCTCATAATTCTTATTGATGGTTGATTGGACGTGGATAAAAGCTGCTCAAAGTATTCAGTCAAAAACTCAAGGCCCCAAAGCAATATTTTTAGTATCCATGTTTTGAGACTTCTATAAGCGTGTAGGGAAAGCGAATTATGTTTTGTATTGGTATGAAACATTTCTGCCTTAACTGGAAGAAAAAATGGATAGAAATCTAATGAAAAATAAGTGAAGCAAACAGAAAGATGAGGTGTCAAAAGAAACAGTTTATTTTTAGACTATTTTGTGATACTTATATTCACTGTTCCTTAAGTTTTCTCTAAGTTACACTGAAACATGCAAGCTTTCAAATATTTTCAGGTTTTAATATGACAACACATTAACAAAATTTCATAAATGCTGTATTTTGGGTATAAAAAACACACCATTTTGCAGTTAAACTACATTAATTTTGTTTGAAGAGAGTAGGGATGTAAGTTAAATGATTAAATAACAAATATAGTTGTAGTGTTTATTGCTTACTATTTACTGACCTCCAGCAGGATCACCCCCAGTCCCTTATGTCAGTGCTGCATGGGCTCCAGGCTGCTGGTGAGGAGCTGCAGGCAGGGGTTAGGAGGGGCAGCCAAGCCATTCTAGAGGTCACTGCCCAGCTGCAGAGCCCTAGCTTCCCTTTGCCCCCAAAGGCAATGGCTGGGGCTTCAAATTGAACCAGGGCTGTGGACCTCTCCTTTGCCCAGATCCCACTGCAATAGGGAGGAAGGGAGGGAAGGAAGTGCCAGACCCCCCCAACAGAGGGGTCAGGCAGGGCCTTCCTACTGCAGCAGCAATACGCCCAGCCCCACTACAGTGGGAGGACCTAGGCAGGGCAATGGGCTTTCTACACTTCCTGATGTGCTTCTGCCACCATGGCCTGGACCTGTTCCCCTGCGCTGCCAGGCTGGGCACCCCCAGCTCACCCCAGGGGAAGAGGAACTCTGGTCCCAGCAGGGTGGCCTCTGCCAAGCACACTGCATTCTTCCCACTCCCACCTGTGGTGCTGGGACCACATGGGACCTGGCCCAGCCCTGAGGCAGTGTTGAGTGCATGACTGTCTTGGCCTGAGGAGGCACTGCAGCATCTGGAGCAGGCAGTGCTAGGTCTGAGGAGTCACCACTAGCCCCTTGTGTGGTAAGCATGGCCCCAAGGCATTCCTGAGGGGAGTAGTATGGCAGTGCAGCAGGTCAGCACAGCTGGGATCCCAGGTGAAGTGTTAGGGCTGCACCAGCATCTTTCCAGGCGGGGGCTGCTGCACTGTTACCCGTTAAGAACAGCCTGAGGCCATGCTCATGGCAAGGGGCTGATGGCAACTCCTAAGATGTGACACCAACCCCTCAGAGCCAGTGTTGCCTGTTCTACCTGCTGTGATGCCTTCTTGGGCCACACTAGCCACTTGGTCAGCCCCACCTCAGGGCTGGGCCAGGTTCATGTGGCCCCAGTGCCATGGGCAGGAGGGGGAAGGATGCAGTGTGCCCAGTGAAGGCTCTTTCACTGGAACAGGAGCCCCCCTTCCGCAGAGGTAAGCTGGGGAGGGCCTGGCCTGGCAGCATGAAGGAGCAAGTCCGGGCTGTGGTAGCACAAGCCCAATGGGAGGTGCAGGGAGCCCATCACTCATTGACCTGCCTGGGCCCCACTGCTGCAGTGGGGGTTGAGCAGACCCCTCACAGGACCGGAAATCTTGCTGTTGTGTCAGGAAGGCTCCACCCAGACCCTGGGGGGGGGGGGGGGGAGGGCTGGCACCTTGTTCCCACCGCATGGTGATCTGTACACAGGAGAGGTCTGCAGTCCCAGCTCCATCTGGAGCCCAAGTCCCCTGTGGGGATGAGAGGAAATCATGGTTCTGCAGCTGGGCAGTACCCTCTAGTTTCTCAGCCATGCCCACCACTCCTGCCCGTGGCTCCCCACCAGTGGCCTGGGCCTTGCACAGTGCCAGGTGCATGGGGAAGACATAAGGGGCTGGGGCCATTTCTGCCAGAGGTCACTAAATTAGGTATGTGATGTTGGTTACCCACTTAACTGATATAATTAGAGGACATCAAATGGACAATTATTTTAATGACATTTACATCCCTAGAAGAGAGATGCCTGCAAAAATGTGCATATTATTCACTAAATTTATTGGGATGCTGATGCTGTGGTGCACCCAAAAACGGAAAAACTAACTCCTTTTTAAGGAAGCTTTTATTTCTACCTAATTCTATGATGGAAGTGGTCATGCACTCTGACACTAGGTTGATAGGTGTGAGCACCTTAGCTTAATTAAGAACTCTAAAAACAAAAGTTACTATGCAAATAAAATAAAAAATGAAAATCTCAAATTGAAAAGTTTCCAGTTCTTTAAGAATATTTCAAACACTGCAGAGCAGGGGTGACACAGTAGCTGGACTCACTTTCTGGCAGCCCCAGTAGTGACAGCTCCTTTCTCCTGTCTCTACCACTGCCGCTGGACCTGCTGCTGTCTCTACTGCCAGTTTCCATGGCTGCTGCTGCCCAGGCACCCTAACCTGTCTGGCCACACCAGAGGGTGCCATATAGAGTGGGTGGGTGTGATCTCCATGGAGACCAGCCTGGGACCCACACAGGCAGGGAATGTGGTCTAGCAGATGAGACAGGATCACAAGCAGGCGGGGAGTGGTGCCTGGCAGCAGGATGGGTGGGTGGGGCTGGGATCATGGGGCAGTGACAAAATGTGGCTGGGGCCCAGGGCAGACCCACAATCCCCATCCCACACATCCCTGCAGCAGCCACCAGTTCCATCTCACCAAAACTTCCTAAGTGGCTGTAAGCAATAGACTCCTCTAAGAGCCGTCAACTTACTTTTCTGGTGGAATTAGGTGTGCACTAGTCCTTAGGTCTCAGCAGGTGCCTTATATTGGATGTTTAACGGCACATCCACCCCATCTCACCCGCCATGACTTGGTGTTAAAGGGAAGTAAAGAGGGAGGCTTGCTGGCCTAAACCACTGTTGACCCTTGGCTTAGCAATGTTCCTCAGGGCTCTGCCTCCCCTTGCACCCCAGCCTGGCACCAACCTGATGGTACATTCTGCACACATTATGACCTTTTTGGGTCACAGGTAAGTATTCATCATAGGTCTGCAAACTCAACCTTCACACTGTCCACACAGGTTTATCACGAGCTCCCTACAGTAATATAGTAAAAGTCCTTGAGCCTGTGTAGCTCAACTGCTCACAGTAGTGGGGCCCTTAATCGGGGTATGTCTGTTTCAATCAAGGAGCTAGCCTTAAGTCAGTCACAGGGGACCTGGCCTCAGGATCCCCTGATCACCAGCCCTGAAACACAATCACTCACGATCAGCTGTTTCTCTGCTCCTGCAGATACTCTCCATACCGGTAGTCAACAGCTCTCTAGACACAAGCCCATCTTCTTCTCAGCACTAAAGTCTGGTAAGTAAAGAGACTCCTCAAGCCTCTAAAAGGAGAGAGTTTGATACCTTCTTTCTTTCACCCCTGCCAGGGCAGTAGTCCAAGCATGCACTCAGTCAGTGGTCTCCCTGTTCTCCGTTTCTCCCATCCTTCCTTGCAGCCATTGCTGGGTGTGCTTTTCTAACAGCACTCATCGAGAACCCTGCCAATTGGAGGTGGAAAGAACTGATAAAGTGCATTGCCCATGGTTCCAGCAACTCCCCTGTTTCTGCCTCTTGCTCCCGGCAGGGTAAGTACTTAGGCAAGGAACAAGCTCTCCAGCAATCTTTGGGGTCCTTAGGGGCCCTTCCCTCCAAGTCCCAGACCATTCTCAGGACTGGCAGTGTGAGTTTCACTGCCACAGTGGCCCTCCAGCTCAAATAATTGCCCTCCCTTCTTATAAGAGCTTGGTAGATATCAGAAGAGCTAAATTATGGGTGACTCAAGTACGATATGTAATGAAGATGTGAAGAAATATCCAAATATTTTAAGTCCTAATTGAAATCAGCATCCAGCTTAAGTGGTAACAGATGTGGAACAAGCATTCACTGTACTTACGCAATTCCAAGATGAGGTCTTTCTCCCCACCCCCACCCCCTTTTAATAAGGGCAGAAAAGCCCCTTGTCTTGGAATCAAGTATGAGGTTGAAGGGAGGTAAGCAGATGCTGCAGCTCTGGCTCCTTCCCCAACCCTGCTACCTGCCCCCCTCACCACTTCTGTAACCTCTGCCTCTCACAAGCAGAGTGTCAGGCCCCCACCCTCCCTTCCTGCAGCCTTTTCCTTCCCACTTCCCTTGTTTTGATACTGGCAGGCTTTTTGCCCCTGAGGCATGAATTCTGTCCTCAGCCTGGCCCCATAGCAGTGGTGATGGCTCTGCACTGCTTCTATGGGGCCAAGCTGGGGCTGTGCTCTTTGCTCCAGAGTGAAGTAGGGACATATTCTGCTAGTGTTAAGCAAGGGCAAGCAGCAGGGAAAGTGGGAGTAGAGGCTGTGGCATGGGGGAGACAAGGGAAGGGAGGGTAGAGACCCAAGGCTGTGGCAGGGTAGAAGCAGCATAGCAAACAGGAGATGGGGGTGGGGAACAGTGGTAAGTGGGGAGCTCCCGCAGATGCCACTGGCACTGTTGGCAGTGGGGGGAGGGATGGTAAGTGGTGAGCACCCATAGACACCACTGGCAATAACAGCAGTGGCCAGCAGCAATCGCTGACTGCCTGCAAACACTACTGGTGGTGGGGGTGGCAAGTGGTAACCACCTACAAGCACCACCAACAGTGTCGATGGCACCTTTTTTGAGGCACCTTTTTTGAGGCACCTTTCACTGCCTGCCCCCAATCCCTCCCCCACCACCTGCCTCCCCACCACCTCCACATGGCTTGCCTTCTACCACTACCTGCCACCTACTGTCTACCCCCAGTGCTGACTTCCACTGCTTGCCCCTCATTGCTGCCCCCACCATGGGTGCATCCAGGTGAGCATGCACATGCCCTTGCCCCATCTCAAACCCCTTTGAGGTAGGGCAAGAAGCATGTGCAGGAATGAAAAAATATTTGCAGTGTGGGGAGAAAATTAGACCCCTGGATATCCAAGGGTCAAAGAAATACCTGGGGGGAAAAAACAGGTCAAGGCACTGTCCTAGACCAGGCCCTGAGGCAACGGAAGGCTCAGTCCTCCAGAGATGCTCTAGCAGAGTGCTAGAGCATCTCTGTGATTGGCCCTTTCCCCGCTCCTGAAGCATGCTGACTACCAGTGCGGGGCAGGCAGCAGTGCAAGATGCAGGGACCCAGACACAGCTTTTGGCAGGTAAGCAGGGGGTTGGGGGGCTGGAGGAGGCAAGGGGACCCTGGGAGGCTGGAGACAGCAGGGGAATGAGCAGGGGGCTGGAGACAGCCCCAGGGGCATTCTTCTGGTGTCCTCTGCTCTCCCAAGGTTGGAGGGAGCAGGGGAATGTCTCTGGGGCTGTTTCCAGCCCCCTGCTTCTTCCCCTGCCTGTCTCCAGCCTCAGGAGAGTAGGGGACACCAGGGGAATGTCTCCAGGGCTGCCTTCATTCTGTTGCTTATTCTCCTACTTGTCTCCAGCCTCAGGGAAGCAGGGGAAGGAGCAGGGGGCTGGAGACAGCAGGAGAATGCCTCCAGGGCTGTCTCCAGCCCCCTGCTCATTTCCCTGCTCTCTCCAGCCTCCTGAGCCTGGAGACAAGAAGGGGAAGGAGCAGGGAGATGGAGATGAGCAGGGCACTGGAGACAAGCCCCTGGAGATAAGCTGGAGACTTTCCCTGCTCTCTCCAGACTCCTGCTCATTCTCTGCTACCGCTGGTGAGTGTGCGGGGGGCGGGGAGAGCAAGTGGGGAGCTGAGAGAAAGAACAGAGTGTGGGGGGAAGGAATAGGAAAGGGGGAAATGAACAGGGGGAAGGGGAATAAATGGGGAGCAGGAGGAGCAAATGGGGCAGGAGGAATGTATGGTGGATTGGGGGAATGAATGGGGAGCAGGGGAACAAATTTGGAGCTGGGGGAACCAACGGTGTGGGGGGAATGAGCCTCCTGTTCGTTCTCTTATTCTCTCCAGCCTCCGCTTGTTCTCCTCATTTCCGGCCTCCAGAGGCTGGAGAAGAGCAGGGAAGTGAGCTGGGGGCTGGAGACCAGCGGGGGGGGGAGCTGTCACCCCTGGGGGGTCCTGGGGCCCTGCAGGCAGGATAGTCCAAGTCAGGGGGGGACTATGCCCTGTGGGGGGCAGGGGACCATTGGCGATGCATAGGGGTGCACATGCACTCCCTGAGCATGGCGGTGCACCCCTCAAAAAAGGTGCCATCGACACTGTTGGTGGTGCTTGTAGGTGGTTACCACTTGCCACCCCCACCACCAGTAGTGTTTGCAGGCAGTCAGCGATTGCTGCTGGCTGCTGCTGTTATTGCCAGTGGTGTCTATGGGTGCTCACCACTTACCATCCCTCCCCCAACTGCCAACAGTGCCAGTGGCATCTGCGGGAGCTCCCCACTTACCACTGCCACCACGCTCCCACCGCTGCCATGTGCTGCCATGCCCCATCAGCCACTGGGGGCATGCGGCTTTCATGCAGGGGACCCACCCCTCCTAAGCAGCCCCCACAACCACATCCCACCACATCCCTCCACACCCATCCACATCCACCCACCCTGCTTCCCACCCCCTCCTGCAAACCCCACATGCCCCTATCACCCACCCACCATGTGATAAGGAAACCCAAAGCAAACATTAAAACATATAGATATTTAAGAGTTATTTTATTATGATGCTAGAGACACTGATATGCTTCCAAATTTTTTTAAAATTGTAAATATAAAAATAAAACATTGCCCATCTGATCAAACCTCCTTTCTCTCTCTCTTTTGTTCTAATTGTGAAAGAATGTGGATTTTGGGGTATTCTAAAAAGTAAATTTGGGATGGTACCTCAGCAGTCTAGCTGACACAAGGGGCTAGTGTCCCCAGATACCAATTACCTGGGCCCCAGAAGCTCCTGAGGTCAAGTAACCCTGAGCTGCTAGCCAGGGCAGGTTTTTGTACTGCTGGGGCCAGGACAGGGCAGCTTTTTATACTGCTGGGGACAGCACAGGTGCTGGCCCTGGGCTCTAGATGTCCCTGGCTGCAGATCCAGGAGGAGACAGGCAGAGTTATTTTGCCCCAAGTGGCACAATATGTTCCACAACACAGTGCATGTCCAAGCACATGCACTGATGCAAAAAGCCCCAGCTCAAATTTGCACCACTTCTATTTGAACTGCTGCAAGCGCACATGCTTGCATGTGTGGATGCACCCCACCTGTGCTCCAACTGCCTGTGCTATGTTTTGTCCCCACCACTGCCTACCCTTTACTACCTGCCCCACTGCCTTGTCCCCATCACCTGCCCCCTACCACTGCTTTCTCCACTGCACTGGTGGTGGGGATGAATTTAAGATGTTCCTCCCATAATTAGATTCTATACATGGAAAATTATAATGAATTTATAATTTTTCCATGTATCAAATCTACTTATTGGAAGGCTGTCTTAAATTCAGGGTTGTCTTGGATTTGGGTAAATGCTGTAAATCTTTTTATTCTAAATTACTTTAGGAAAAATACATTCTTTGAATTCTAGAGACCTTTGAAAATGTCTTAATAAAAAAATTATGTTAGACCTAAAGCTAAATAGATTAATTGCTAGTATAGACAATTATCTTTTACTACTGTGGACTGTGTCACTTCTAGTTTTCTTGTAGATAACAATTATCAAGAGTTTTCAAGAATTCTGGAAGTAATTGGAATCCTGTGGAATTCAACACATTACTCTGTACAGGCCAAATGTTTCATAATGGCTTCAAAATGTGTTTGAAATGGTTCCATTTTTGCAGCATTGTCTATATAGCAATGAGAGATTGCAGTTTAAATGTGCTGGGCAAGAGACATGTATTGGAAGAATAGATATTCCACAAGCTCTGCTGTCTCTCTAGAACTCACTACTTTGATTCAACAATTCTTCTCTTAACAAGTTCCAAATTTCCCCTGTTGATGTAATAGCAAAGAAGAAGCAACATCACAGATCTGCTCCTTTAATTTAGTTTGTACAGTTCAGAATATGTGTTTTTATGCAGCAGTGCAATACTAGGCAAATGCAATGACTCCATTTTTTTAAAAGTAATTGCGCATAGGACAGAATATGTCAGTTTAAAATAATATTGCACAAAATAATAGATTAGGAAATGCTTACTTGAAATAAAAGCTGAAATTTTGTGTTAGAATGCAGCTGTTCAAATTGGAATGTGATTAGAATACCCATCTCTTATGAAAAAATACGATAGAAGTTTTAATGAACACAGTGTCCATAGATCAGCCTTGGTTTATGACATGACCTAGAACTAGTTGATTAAGTTGGAAATAAGTCCTGGTATGTCAAAAATGCTATATTAATCTCTCATCCCATATAATTATTATCAGAATCTCCACAGTGTAGGAGCCCAGAAAAACTCAAATTCTTAGTGCCATGCCTTTACTTTTTCAAACCTCTTTCATCAGCTGGTACGATCCATAATTCAACCCAACAACACACTTCTCTTCCTCCCTACTCCAACATTTATTGAAAATCACATGACATTTCAGAACATTGAACCAGAAAGAACTTCCTCCTCCCACCCAAAAAACCCAGTTCAACTACTTCCAAGTACTCTCTGTACCTATTTTGTTTGCAGTCCATAGACTTGATAAGAGAATGAGAAAACCAAAATACTATAGGTATTTTATTCACATATCAACCTCATAATAAAATATGGGATTTAACCTGAATATTATTATTCTGCCTCTAGGTTTATGTCCCAGGGCAATTAAACTAAAGCAGTGGAAACCCCTTCTCTGGGGCCAGTATCATGGCAGCCAAGCCCCACAGTCCCAGGAAACACCCATAGAAGTCTCATAATGGGGAAATACTTACCTACATCAGGCATGGTGAGTGGGGACTGGCTGCAGCTGAGCAAACTGCCTGCATGGTTCTTCAGTCGTTCGTTTATGTAGCTGGAGCCAGCACGCGGAGATGATGTCACTGAAAAACACCGGTCGGCTCAGATAAAAGCTGGCAGCAGAAAGAATGCCGGGGAGAAACAGCTGAGAGGCAATTGTACACTCCCTCCAGCACAACCAGAGCCGCGTCTACGGTGGGACCCAGGACAGGGTCCCAAAGATGGGCCCACCCCACAACTAAAGTAGTGCTTGGTACCAGGACCAGTAGCACATGCGGGGCATGTAATTAGGGAGTTGAAACTGTAGCTCCCTGACACTTCAATTCATTCTTTTCTTTTACATTTTGGTTGCCCCTAAGGCTAAAGAATGGCTGCATGCCTTACTCCTAATGCCAAGAAACCAGGGCCCCTCAGAAACTCCAGGTGAGGACTCTGAAAGCTGAGTAGGCTGCTCAGTGGCCAGTAAGCACATGGTCCCAAGTCACAGACAAGAATGACAGGTATAACCCAGGCCCATGTTAACTGATCCAAAAACAAAGGACCCTCATCTGTTAAGCAGCTTGCAAACCAGACACTGCATTCAGGCCATCACACCTGAGGCCCAGATCAGGGTTACACCACTAGGCTTGGCACCTGAAGTCTTCAGGCTGTATAGCACCCAGATAAATCTAAGTGGTTGGCACAGGGAAAGGGGTGTAGGGGAGATGGATGCCCAGGATCATCCACTGGCAACACCTCCTAGCAAGTCCCAGCTTTGAGGGAGCCTCCCACTCTTGGATAGAACATCTAGATGCAGTGGGCAAGTATCAGGGGCTTCTCTTGGGAGGTAATGTATGATCAGAGAGAGTGCCTGAGGGAAACCAGAGACAGGATAAAAACAATCAATCCCAAGCTGTTCAGGAGTAGCTATATGAAGCCTGACGGGTACAGCTTACATATTTACAAAAACTACACAATAATTAAAATCCATTTAGTAAAGCTTTTTTTATGTTTTTTGACAAATATCAAACAATTTGAACAAAGGTAACATTATTTAACTATAATTTCCTCTAAATATCAAAATAATAGTACCAACGAAGTTGGTTAAAACTATGGAGAATTCAACCTCCAAAGACTATGGAAATAGCAGTTTATCTTTACTCTGTATCATTTCACTGGCATTCCATTCCTTCCCCCACCACCCCCCAACCTCAAATGATCACTTTTGTGCACATTTATCTTCAATTATTACAACAAAAGCTCTTTTCAAGTAATAGCAAATGATGCTATTTTCTTCCTGGTACAAGCAGCACTCTCAGAAAAAGTAGCAGTGATACTAAACATTGGCCAAGATTGTTATGGAAATATATTTCTCTGTATCCTGTTGTCATGGCAGCTAAAGATCAAAGCATGCAGGCTACATACAATATTTTATACTGATTTGAAAGAAACATTCAAATACATAATCTGATACATTTGAAACAAGAGAATAATTTAAGATTTTGTATAGTTCAATCGATTTTTAGTTCATTATTTATATTCATTGCATTCCCTTACTGTGTATGTTACAGTGTACAGGCAATGTCATTACTTAGGCATTTTAAATCTCCTTTTAATTTAACCCTGGCATTAGTCCAATTTCAGCAATGCTCTTGACTACACAAAAGGGTACTGCTAACTGACATTTTTTTGGGGGTAGTGATGTTTAGATAAGGCTAAATGGTCTTTGTTGTACTGCAGCTGACCCTAAATTTGATAAAATGATAAGTCTTGCGTGCAAATTTCAGTTTCCTTAGTAAGAACCACCGACCTACCATTCATTTCAGAGTTACATTCAGAATATCCAGTAGTTTTGTTTATATAAGAGAAAGAAAAGAACAACACCATATATCAAAATATTTTACGTGATAATCCAGCTTCTGAATACTTCCTTGCAAAGAAATTGTCATTCTGTATGTAAAAGTGCAAAACAAAATAGTTTTATCTATTCACACACTTAGCCATTGTTGGTGGAATAAATGTTCTCAGTGGCATGTAACATTGTTCAGTGTTGTGGAAAATTCTAAAATAGGATCTCATCACATGTGCTACCCTGGCTCTGAACAAGAAGGCTGGATTAAAGTGACTGTTGCAGACTTCAGAATAGAGAATGTTCTAATTTTTGTTGGTATTTATGAACCTCTGTCTGCTTTCTTTGTTCTGTTTTGTTTTGTTTTGCTTATATCCCATTTATTTTATATAGATTATCAGTGAAAGTTTTTGCACACACATACCTCAGGTCATCTGAGTTCTGTTTCCTGATTCAGATATTCCAGTTTGGGGTTCATATTTGTATTACACAGGCACCTCTATAGACTTGCATGATAAAATGTCTTTGCTTTGTCATAGATCATGATGACAATAGCATAATTAAGATGCATGCATTTTTTTCAAATAAAGAAATCTGAAACAGGCAGCAGGAAACAAGCTGAAAGGAATTTGATGGGGAAGAGAAAAGGATAAGTGATGGCAAGGAATAGAAATAATCCTTTGTATGATGCACCAAAAGGCAACAGATTTGGGTAGAAATTCAAGAAACAAGAGCCCTTTGTTAGCCACCTACTACAAAAGCAACAGTGTTGTACATTGTTTTACCATTGTACCTGGCTACTTTTGAATAAAGGGGAAGTGAATAATAGGATTCATTCTCTTCCCAGGGGGAAAACTGTATGTGCAGTGTACTGCTTGATATTGTGTGTGTAGCACGTCTGAGTCCCAAAAGTGGCTGTGACTCCCCCCTGGCAGCTCTGCAACCATGGTCTGCTCTGCCCCTAGGATGCTCTCCCTGTCTCACCTGCCATGCCTTGATGGATAATAAGTTAAGAGGGAGGCTGCCCCCCAGACTTTGCTAGGCTTTGGTCCCACTGGTCTTAGGCTCTGGCCACACCTCTGTAATCTCAGGCTGCTGGCTGGGCTTTTATGTTCTCAGATCTCCTGGCTGGGCCTCTATAGTCTACTGTGCTCAGCTGGGCGCCCAACTCCTTATGGGCTATTTGCATGGCTCTGTAACCTCCCCTTTACCACACCCCATGCCTCACAGGTGTTACCAGTCCAATGTCCCTTTGATGGGGCCTCAGCCTCCTCAGCCTCTGCCCCTTCAATCTAGGTAGGCATACTAGCCTAGGCCCACTGGATAGGGCCTGGTTTCAAGGCACTAGCTTCCCTTCTCTGTTTGCAAGTTACTGAGTATACTGAGTATACTCCAGTATACTGGGCCCGTGGCCCCTCAATGCGTGCACCCTTGCTGGTGCTGGGCCCCTGGCCCCTCGGTGGCTCACTTAGCACTCAAGCCTTACGCCCTCTGCTGGCAGGGCTCAAGGCAATCCAGTGTTCTCCTGGACACCAGTGAGGCCGCCACCTCTCCTACAGCCTCTTCCACAAACCACCGGTTTATCCCAACATAAATACAAGCCTCTGGGCTATAACATGAACAATGACATGCAGCAGTCTTCTTTCCTTTTAAGAGTATAAACCTCTACTAACCCAGCATCCTGGGCCCCCTTTACACATAAACTTTACCTTTGCAATGGACAGCTTCAGGAGCATATTTGTCAACCTTGGGCATCAGCTCAGAGCCTTAGGTAACCTAGCCCCCTGCAAGGTAATACCTAAGATCTTAAACCTTATTACTTTATGGAAAATCAGTAAATGGGGAAACAGGTATGATGTTTTAACAGGAGACTTCAGGGATGAAGATATATACTGATGTGTTCTGCACTAAATGGAATTCTCAAGGGTTTATAACTTCATGCCTAGATCGACTGTACTGCTGTAATCCAAATAAGCAGCAACAAAGGCACATGTACTAGAAACCAGATCAGGGTTCAACAAAATGGGATGGCATTTCCTAAACAACAGGGATAACCGGGAAAGGATTACTCATGGATGCAGCTACATGAAATATTACTATCAGTAAATAATTCAACAGTATATCTAAACTGCAGACAGAGTTGACTAATTCTGGATGTATATCTTCAGCTAAAAAAGAGTTGCTGTATGGATCTTAAATTGCTCAATTACACCTAATAATCTTAACAAGGTTTAACACAACTCACAACAATAAGTAATATAAAAGAACTCTGCAATAAAATTCAGAAAACGTACATACACTCTTGAAGATAGTCTGAGAGAGACAGTGAAGAACAGCAAAACGTGTATGCAAATACCTGCCTCACTTCCTTCAGTACTCTATGGCTAAGTACAGATATTCAAAAATCCCAAGGAAGAATAGATCTAAGTTATGCAATTTTCTGTAAGCGGCCTAGGTTAGATCATTTGTGAACAAGATATACATGACCGTCCTTTGCTGGAGGGGGCATGCAGGCTGCCTGCACTGACTGAGGCCTGCAGGTTGGGGGCACTCCTGGTCACCTTCCAGCATGCCCTGGGCTGCCACAGACTGCTGAGCACCTAGGCCATCCTGATGGTAAACGCAACCTTAGACCCCCACCCCGCCCTAGTACTCTGGGACGCTGTAGCTGAGGGCCTAAAAGCCTTGCAGCATCCCAGATGACCATGGCCTGGGTACCTGCCAGCAGTGACCAAGCCAAAGACATCACATGGTTCTCTCTGTTCAGGCCCAGTCCTGAAGTTCTGCCTCCTGCCACACCAAATGACCAGAGGCAAGCTACCCACACTGGCTCCTATTTATGGAGGGAAAAGGAGTCCATGTTAAGGTCTTGGTGGCACAGTACCTGGCTCTGGCCACTTTGATGTGATGTCCAGGAACCAGAGTTGGGTTCTATGGGGCTATGCTAAAGACCCATGGGAGTCCCTGGGCTCATGCAGGGGACACAGGCACCTCCCTTCCATCTCCCCAGCTGCCTGTTGCTGGCACAAGGTGCCTGAGGGAGGCAACAATTGGGTTTGTTGCCCGGTGTGCGTCGCGCCAAATAAACACACTGGGGGAGAAGCAGACAGAGTTTATTTGAGCTCAAGTAAAAGGCACAGGGAGACTGTATTGTCTCAAATCCTGCACACCTAACCCTGCAACAGCGGGATTTTATACCCCAGTCAGTTTCACTGTCAGTGATTTTCCACCAGCTGGCCCCCCTCTTCCTCCCCTTTCCCTCCTCCTTTCTCTCTCCGAGCGGTGCCCTTGCATTCCACAGATAACAGTTTTAGCTCGCCTGTTTTCCAGAAGGACAGGAGATTGCAGGCACCAAAGAAAGAGTTACAAAGGTTGGGAAGGGGGGGTTTTGGCTCTTCTGAGCCTGGAGCAGAAGGACTTCCTCAACACTCGTGGTCTTCCATCCCTCTGAGTTACCCAGGGTTATGCCCAGTGACACCAACAGCCTGAGTGTAGCTGACAGATGGCCTGGGGCAGGAGGCTGAGCTGGAAGGAGGGTCTGTGCTGGCTGAGCTCTGGGAGAGCTTCGGGGCAGGACCTGCTGTGCTCCTGGCTGAAGCAAGCTAGTTCAGGCCGAGTGCCTTCCTGAGAGAGGTTTCAAATGATGCTGGAATGCTGGACAACAGCAATCTCATTTGAATCAATAAGGAATCTGGTACAAAATTATGATTCACCAATCTAACCAAAATTGATTAGATTTGAGTGCACATCAAACCAAGTCTATCTTAGATGGGGTTCTGCCATTTCTAGACTGGTCTATGTGTGCCGAAGTTCTGTATAGTTATAGGTTTAGATCAATTTCTGATCACTCTGACCGGTTTACGTGTATTGTCTGTACTTCGGGATTTCTTCAGTGCCATTTTATAAGTCCAAGATTCCTCCTCCTGTTTAACTTAGTATGGTTCTGTACCTGGTCTATTCCCACTCCCTTCTTCCAAATTGTTTCCAATCCCCTTAGTCACATGAGCACCTCAGTGACTTCTAGACCCTCAACAGGTCTAGCAACTGCCTAGAAGAACAGGTTATTTTGATTGTTAGCCAGCATACTGTCTGCCTAGGGTAAAGTTATTCAGTTATTGAAGTTTTTTTAATAATTGCCCCATTCAGTGACAGACAGGCAGTGCTGGTGCCAGTGTGCACCTCCTTTTTGCAAGGATACAAAGACAACTTCACAATTGCAAAAAGATCAAGTGTTCATAAAAGCAAAATGGAATTCATAAGTTCACACAGATATATTCCTACACTGTCACAAAAGGGCTTTGATAGCACAGTAAACTTGGCGTGACACTGTAATTTTCTATTGTACTTGTTTCATAATGTTATTAATAAAGAGGCTCCATGGAATCAAAATCATTTAATCATCAGTATCTCAAACAATTGTGACATCAGCACAACATGTTTTCCATGGACTTGCATTAAAATAAGATATTCAAAGACACAAATTAAAATTGATTTGTCATTTTGACCTCACATAATAATGGTATGATAACAGCATTCTAATTAGAAAATCAAACTTGCATTAGATTCCGTTTGGAATTGTTAGTTCATATTGTGATGGATTCAAAATGACACTGCAGTGAGTTGAACTGTGCATACAGTTCAACTAAAATCGTTTTGGCATTGTGATATCAACTACTAATGTCACAGTAATGGTATCATATTATAGACCTTATAGGTCTGCCTTGAAATATTTCTGCCATTACAACTTTGTTTTCTGATGGTATCATAAAAGGGGATTCTGTGTAGTGTGGCTTAGAATGGCAGTGAACTGGCACTACTGTTGGCACTGGATGCATTGACGTACATGTCCAGGTGACTTTCTTCCACTTAAGGAAACAAATAGCACACTTGCTTATAAGTCAGTGCCAGGCGAAAAGTGCCTATAGGTCAGGGGCAGGCAAAATATGGTCTACTATCTGGATCCAGGCGACCAGAACATTCTATCTGGCCTGTGGGACCCCTAAAAAATTTAGAAATATTTATCTGATCCTGGCTGCTTGTCAAAGACAACAGGAGCCAGGGGAAGTAGGACCCAAAGGAAGCCAGCAACAGGAGGCAGGAGATCAGCCCTGTCCACCCCCAGCAATTTCCCTTCTTCCTGCACCTGTCCTGCTCAAGCACCATGTGGCTCCTGGCTGCATGGCTGGACTGGGGAGCATGGGGCCCCACCGGCAGAGAGTGAGCATGTGTGTGCAGACAGGGGCAGAGAGTACATATGTGTGTGCAGTCTCACACCCCACCACCACCATACACATGCACCCACACACCCCTCACACTGCTATACACACAGACCCCCACACCCACACTTCCTCACACATCCCAGCCACCCTCCCCCCACACAGTCCCCCAAAAGTCCCATACCCACCTATACCCCACATATCCACACATACCCCCACAACCTCCCTCACCCCACATACCTCAGCACCCCACACAATATACAAGTGTAAAACTTCATTTTAAGCTATTGTGCAATCGCCTCTGTTTACACTACACAAACACATATAAACCAAGGCAAAAATATTTTTTTAAATCAAATTAATGAATGCTGTAGATGTTTGCTTTTTAGAATATAATTTGGTATTTTTCTGGTTCTGAGATGGAAAAACTCCTTGCTGAAAGGAGTACTTCCGTGGATAAGGGGAGGGACTTCTGGTGGCAAAGGTCAGGAGTTAGGGGACAGGACTTCCAGTCCCAAGATGGTGACCAGGGGGCAGGGCACCTATCAAGGGGTGGAGCATGCAGCCCTTGGCAGCTTGCTAAAACTCGGTAAGCAGCCCTCCACACAAAATAATTGCCTGCCGTTGGTATAAATGAAAGCTGCTCTCAGGGTCCTAATTGATTCTCAGTTCCTCAGCTTTCTGGTCTTCCCAGAGCTCAGTCAATCCCAATCTTGCCCTTAGGGCACTAATCTGTGGCCCTCTTGGCCTTCATGGGCTATTTTCATGACTTCTTTCCAACCCCCATAGCCACACCCATGCCTCACAAATGTTACTATTGATCCATGTACCAGCTTATACATGTTTCAGCCCTGTTGACTTTGGCTCACTGGTTGTTGTAGCAGTGATTTTTAAATCTAGGCCCACTTGCACTGGCCTGGCTCCTTAGTCCCAACTTCCCTTGCTTCCGGAGCACAGGCCCTGGCTGTCTTGGGTGTCACCTGCCCTGTCTCTCTGTTAGTGTGCAGGCCCCTAATTGTAAATAAGGAAGGGCAAAAAGAATGATCAAGGACCTGAAAAGACTCCATAAATACATATTGAAAACATTAGGATCCTTTATTTTAAAGTGGGGATGAGTTAGAGTAGGCATGATAAAAGTGTATAAAATAAATAGTACAGAGAAAGTTGGTATGGAACATCTGTCCTTCATGCCTCTAAACAGAAGAAAGCAAAGGTCAATAAAATGAAAAAGAGGAAATTCAAAACTTGTCTATAGAAATACAATCAGTTAATTTAACTTGCTACCACAGGAACTTGAAGACAAGAATTTGTCAAGATTTGAAAAAAGGAGATAGACAATTTCCATTGATATGAATATCAGGCATATCCAGAGTCGTTGAAATGAAAGGGAAACTAAGCCTCCCATTCAGGGCTTAAGTCAGTGTCTCATTTTCTATATACAAATCACTCACTCCACTTTTTACACTGCTCTATGCTCATCTTTCCACAGCATTGAGTTCCAGTGAACAAAAGTTGATGCTGTCTTTATATCTTACTGTATTTCCTTGAATATAAAATGAGCACTAGTCAGCATGGGAAAAAAAGCCCCCCATCTTATATTCATATATGAAGGAGAGGGGAGAACAGGTGGCTCACCCAGTCTCATCCCATTCTTATAAATAAATAAAGAGGCCATGACTTAGATATTTACATGGTGGCAAACTGACTTGGGAGTTAAACCAGAGAGTGGTAGTAGACAGGTCAGTACCAACCTGGAAGGATGTGCATAGTGGAGTCCCACGGGCTTGATTCCTGGACTTGTACCCTTCAATATCTTCATCAGTAACTTGGATGTGGGTGTGAAGTGTACTCTGTCCAAGTTTGCAGATGATACTATATGGTAGGGTGAAGTGAACATTCTGGAGGGTAGGGAACGATTGCAGGCAGACCTGGACAGTTTGGAAAAGTGGGCAGAACACAATAGAATGCAGTACAACAAGGAAAAATGCAGAGTACTACACCTAGGGTATAAAAATATCCAGCACACCTACTGGCTGGGAAGTGACCCTCACAGCAGCACAGAAGCAGAAAAGGATCTCAGAGACATAATGGACTCCAAGATGAACATGAGTCTTCAGTGTGACAAAATCATCAGCAGATGCATGACAAATAGATCCAAGGAGGTGATACTTCCCCTCTATACTGCATTGGTCAGAATGCAGTTGAAATACTGCATCCAGTTTTGAGCGCTGTACTTTAAGAAGGACGTGGATAGCCTTGAGAGGGTCCAGAGGAGGGCCAGTCATATTGTTAAGGGTTTACAGGCCAAGTCCTATGAAGAGAGACTGAGGGACCTGGACTTCTTCAGCCTCTGCAAGAGAAGGCTAAGAGGTGATCATGTGGCTGCCTACATTAGTGGGGTGCAGCAAGGTATGAGAGATGCTCTGTTCACCAAGGCGCCTCTTGGGATAACAAAGAACAATGGTCACCAACTGACAGACTGCAGATTTAGGCTAGACATCAGGAAAAACTTCTTCATGGTGAGGTTTGCCAAAATTTGGAATGGGCTTCCAAGGGAGGTGATGCTCTCTCCTACCTTGGAGGTCTTTAAGAGAAATCTGGATAGGTATCTAGCTGGGGTCATCTGAACCCAGAACTCTTTCCTGCCCAGGCAGGAGTCAGATTCAGTGATCTGTTGAGGTCCCTTTGAACCCTAGCATCTATCTATGAATCTATGACTCTGAGCCTGGGTCAGGGTTAGAGTCAGACTCACAACAGCGTCCTGCCCTCCACCACACTTTTCTGCAGATTCTGCCCTTCCTGGTCCCCCCTTTCCCTCCCTCTTACTCTCAGGTGCAGCTTGACTCTGGTTCAGTTCTGACTGGGGTCTCTTCCAGGCATGCAGCATGTGGAAACTCCTTCCCCTGGCCAATCAGCAGTGCCACCAATGTTCCCTGGCAAGGGCTGAACTTACATATGGTGTGCTCCAGGATGGAGCAGCCCAATCAGCATCTGACAGTAAGATGGTGCAGAGATGGGAAGAAGCAAAGATTTACAGAGGGAAGGGGTAGAGACTGAGGGAAGCAGTGGAAAAGAGGCAGAGACTGGGGGGAGCCAGATATGAGGATGCAGGTGGCAGCGAGGCAGGAAGTGACTGGGGCAGAGGGCAAGGGAACCACCTGACCCTCCCCCCAGCCTCTGCTTTCCCTGCTGTAGCAGTAGTGGTGGAGATTCAAGACAATCCTCCCATACTTCGATTCTATACCTAAAAATTATAACGAATTTATAAATTTTCCATATATAGAATCTGATAATTGTGGGGGTTGTCTTATATTCAAGATCATCTTATATTCAAGTAAATACGGTATTTAGTTAAGCTATAACAGGGACGGGCAATTATTTTGGGTGGAGGGCCACTTACGAATTTTAGCAAGCTGTTGAGGGGTTCATGGGTAGCTCTACCCCTTCATGGGTACCCCACCCCCTGGTCACCATATTGTGACTGGAAGTCCCGCTCCCTAACTCCTGACCTTTGCCACCCGAAGTCCCTCCCCTTGTCAACAGGAGTACTTTTCAGCAAGGGGTTATTCCGTCTCAGAACCAGAAAAATACCAAATTATATTCTAAAAAGCAAACATCTACAGCAATCATTAATTTGATTTAAAAAAATATTTTTGTCCTGATTTACATGTTTGTGTAGTGTAAACAGAGGAGATTGCAAAATACCTTAAAATGAAGTCTTACTCTTGTATATTGTGGGAGGTGCATGTAGGTCTGTGGGGGGCTGTGGGTGTGTGGGGTGTGGGTGGTTATGGGATTTGTGGGGAGATGTGTGGGGGGGTTGATGACTGGGCTGTGTGGGGGGTGTGGGGTTCTGGGTTCCGCATGTATGGCAGTGCAAGGGGGGGGTGGATGTGTATGGTTGAGTATGAGTGTGGGACTCACCCTATGAACACACACAGTGCCCCTGCCTGCACACACACACACACTCTTAGTGGCACGGCCTTGTGCTCCCCAGTCCAGCAGCACAGTTGGGAGCCACGTGGTGCTGGAGCAGGGCAGAGGCAGGAAGAGAGTAAAATGGTTGGGGGTGGGTAGGGCTGGGCTGCTCAGTTCTGCTAAGGGCTCCCCCTGGGTCCTACTGGCCCTGGTTCATGTCAGCTTTGATAGGCAGCCAAGATCCAATAAATATGAATTTACTAATTTTTTTAGGGGCCCCACAAGCTGGATAGAATGGCCTGGTGGCCCAGATCCGGCCCGCAGGCCATATTTTGATCTCCCCTGCTAAAATACTGTAAGAAACATCAAGGTGTGGCAGGAAAAGTAAAAAAGGGAGAGTACCCCAAGGGGAGCTGGAGTAGGGCAGAATCCATATGACCACCACAGGGCATCACAGCATCCCTGAGGTCTGGTCCTGTCCCAATGACATTTTGCTTGGGGGGGGGGGGTTGTTTGTTTACCATAGCTACACACTGAAATGGGACTTATTTGAGCTGTCTATAATTATACCAAATTCCTTTCTTGAACTGACAGTTAATTTTAAAACTTCTTAAGCTATACAAATAATTGAAAACATTTCTTTTCATAGTATAGTATTTTCTCTGAACAGTGAATTCCCTTTCTTAGAGTGAAGGTACATGTGACACTTAGATCAAACTAAATCTGTGGTGTGTTAAGCAGTATTAAAGTTAGAACATGCTGTGAAGAGTCACAGATTAAGGGTTAATACCACTTCTTGCCTGCACAGCTGTGACTTGCCACTAGAGTCTTGGAGAGTAAGATCATGTCTAGAAGCTAGTATACTTAGACTTGATCCCTGATCTGGGGGTGGGGGCAGTGCATCCTAGGGCTGTGTGTAGACAAAACTAGAGATGTGTGCACAACACTCTAAAGCACGCTAAATGCTTTTGCACTGCTTCAATGGTGTCAGTGTTTGCATGGCTTGGTTGCGTATTGCACATAATTCCAGCTACTGTAGGAAATTTGTTGGTGTACTGCACCTTAAATGACTTGGGGTGCAGCAAACTTACTACCCCTACAGTCACAGAGTAAAGCACTGGGCTCCATGAAGATCCACGGCTCTGCAGAAAGCCCCACAGGCAGCCTGGCAGCAGCCCGGGAAACCAGACTCCACCCAAGAAAAGCAGCAAGCTTGATCTTCCCCTCCCCCCAACCACCAGAGCATGCCTACCTGCCTGCCTGCCTGAACTGCGTGGGGACCTGATGCTTCCCTCCGCAGTCCAGGACTGCCTGAGCTGGGTGCCTGTGGGCCTGCAGAGGGACCACCACTGCCATGGAAGAAAGTGCCAGCCTCCCCTACCACAGCCCAGGGACACCTCTGCCCACTGGCAGCTTGCCCTCTCCTCCCCAGGTAAGTCCCAGGCAGGTAAGTCAATAGTGTGTGTGCATGACATGGGGGTTTAATCAGCCCTAAATTGAAGTGGTGTTTTTTAAAACCCACTGCTTCGATTTAGGGCCCCCGTTTCATCTACACCCACCCTAGGATGCCAGAGGACTGTAAATTGCTCATCTATCTCCATAGAACAGACTAAGATTACCCTAACATGAACTAGGTAGCATGGCCCAGAGTTAACCCTTACCTGAAGTTGTGCAACTTTGAGATGCTCAGAGGGCACTCAGCATAAGCTAATGAGTTTTAATGTATGGATGCTCATGTCTTAAGTGCCCTTAGTATGATGCATGTGTAACATGCAATTTCACCCATACACTCAACTTGGATCTCTCTGCAGTTACAGACACTCTTTCCTGTTCCTGAAAAAGCCTAAAACTGTTTTCCTAGATGCAAATTTTATTAGCATAGTACCTGTACCTGTCCCCTTTCCCATGTCATTTAATATCACAGAAAAATAACAGCAAACTGCAGTTAATCTTTGGCATGATAAGTTGCTCATTTAAATTTATTCTTTATTTTCTGTCTCTGATTCCTGGAACTCTCATTTGAGGAATATTTTTAGTAGCCTCTTCTGCAGGATCTTATTGAAGGCCACGTAGAAGTCTAATTATATTATATCAACTGGTTACCCTTTATCCATTATTTTACTGACACATTCAAAAAATCCTAAGAGATGAATGAGATACAATTTTCCTTTCAGCATCCAAGGATTTTTCTTTCTGTTTTTAAAACATTTTTCAATCAAATTCACCAGTTGTGATTTAAGTACACTTGCTATATTTCTGTGATCAAGAAAGAGGAACATCTGACAAATATTTACATATGCATTTTTTAAACTGAGTTCCTAACATTTTAGACTACAAAAAAGTTCATATAGAAGTCTGTCAAAACTCCCTACTTCTTTCTGAACATGTTCATGACCAACATTTGTGTTTTCTTTAGTCCTTCAGCTTTTTCTCTTGGTATTCATCTTAAAAGCTGTACAAAGCATGGGGCCTGGATAATTGTCCATGTCTATTGATAGAACCAGAAAAGAGGTTGTAGGCCCCTAAAATTCTGTTTCTTTCAATTTTTTTCTTCTAAGGGACCGTGTACTCCGGGGACAGCTGCATAAACTTACCCCATAAACTGAAAAAAAAATAAAAAGAATAAAAAGAGAAACAAATGAGAACAAAATAAAAAAAAATAGTTTGCTTGTTATAGCTAGCTTTACACTTTTCATAAGTTAAACTAAATAAAGAAGTTACAGGTTGGGGGGAATCAACATAAAGGACTTGCAGCTCTTGAAAACATTCTTTGGTTCAAACACTCCAAGTCTGTCAGCAAACCTTGATGTCTAGATATCAACTAATGCTAGTTGTATTTAGGATTACTTTTAAGTTCCTCTGACTGGGTCAGCTTACTTTTGGTTGTACACACACACACGAATTTGTTAACCCATTAGAGCAAGGTTTTGTGAAAAATTACTCAAGAGTGTTTCATGGGAAGGGACCATATATCTGTTATCAACTAAATACCTCTGGGAGTGTCTGGCAGTATTGTTATCTCAATGGTTGATAGGCTCAAATCCCTGTGGGATTTTTTTTCTTTATATTAATGCATACTAACAAACTCCTGACCTATACCAAGTTTCCTTTTGAAGCTTGCTTGTGTACATGTGGCATTGACACTGTTGAACACAGATAGCTGGTGTATGACCATTTTTTAAAACATCTTTTATTATTTTTTCTCATTATAAAATAATTGTAAGACATTAGATCAATATTCAGCAAAACTTTTAAAGACCTCACTTCAGCAGACAATGATTTCAGCATGAATCCATATGATAGGGACAGATAATGGAGTCAAATGGATATAAAGAACATACTCAGATATCAACTCTAATTATATGGTCATATGTGTAAAGTGCATACATACATACATACATATACATATATAGTATGTATCCAACTCCAGTGTTGGACAATAATTTACATATGTATATAAAATTGCACATACAAGAATTGATTTGGAGGTCATCCAAAATCTTGGCTCTAGTCAAATACAAACACTTCCAACAAATTTTTCCCATACATTTTTGCTCATTCAATTTACACTTTCTATTACGTCACTATTGTTAAGTTTGTTAAATTGCAATAATCTCCCCTTGAACTGGCTTTTCCCTGGTCTGGTAATAAATGGTCATATGAACTTATTCAAAATACAACACTCTCTCTTTACATAGCGAAATAATCATTAATGGCAAAATGCCAGTTAGAAATGAAAATAATATTTCATGTTGGACTAAATAAATGCACGTAAAAGGCAGAAAAACAGCTAAATTAATTCTGGAATATTCAATTCTTTAATTTTAAAATGCAATTATGTAATAAATACATTATTTAATGGTCCTTATTAAATTATTATATCATGTAATTATTGAATAATTACATTAATTAGACCTGTTCCTGGTTTTGATATAATGTTTTCCGGTCCAATTAACTGTAAGATTCAGCTCACATTTTTGTAAAAGTTAAGAGGAGAGCTAAGATTCATACTTCATGGGTTTACATAGGATCATAGGAAAGTAGGGCTGTAAGGAAACTCATAAGGCTCCCTGCTCAATACAGGCTCATTCCTAACTAAAACATCTCTAACACGGGTTTGTCTATCCTACTATTGAAAATTCTGGGGATAGAGTTTCCATACAGTCATACAGTAGCCTGTTCCAAAGTTCAACCACCCTCAAGCGAGCAAAGCGCTGGCTTGCATCCATAGATGCTTTTCAAGCAAATCCCAGGACGTCATTCTCCCATTGTACTTGGCCTTGGTGAGGCCGCAGCTGGAGTACTGCGTCCAGTTTTGGGCTCCACAATTCAAAAAGGATGTGGAGAAGCTTGAGAGAGTCCAGAGGAGAGCCATGCGCATGATCAGAGGTCAGGAAAACAGACCTTATGACGACAGGCTGAGAGCCATGGGACTCTTTAGCCTGGAAGAGCGCAGGCTCAGGGGTGATCTGATGACCACCTATAAGTTTATCAGGAATGACCACCAGTATCTGGGGGAATGTTTGTTCACCAGAGTGCCCCAAGGGATGATGAGGTTGAACGGTCACAAACTACTGCAAGACCATTTCAGGCTGGACATAAGGAAGAATTTCTTTACTGTCCGAGCCCCCAAGGTCTGGAACAGCCTGCCATCAGAGGTGTTTCAAGCACCTACATTTCATTGATTTCATAGACATTTGGGCTGGAAGGGACCCTGGAAGATCATCGAGTCCAGCCCCCTGCCCCAGGGGCAGAAGGTCAGCAGGGATCATAGCATCCAAATGTGTTTTGAAGGTGTTCAAAGTGGGTACTTGAACCACCTCAGGTGGCAGTCTGTTCTAAAACTTGGGGGCCCAGACAGTGAAGAAGTTCTTTCTTATGTCCAGCCTGAACCAGTCACAGTGGAGTTTGTGACTGTTCGATCTTGTCATCCCTTGAGGGGCTCTGATGAACAGTCACTCCCCCAGATCCTGATGACCACCCCTGATAAACTTAGAGGTGGCCATCAGATCACCCTTGAGCCTGCACTTTTCCAGGCTGAATAGCACCATTGCTCTCAGCCTGTTGTTGTAAGGTCTGCTTTCCTGACCTCTGATCATGCATGTGGCTCTCCTTTGCACCCTCTCAAGCTTCTCCACATCCTTTTTGAATTGCGGAGCCCAAAACTGGACTCAGTACTCCAGCTGTGGCCTCACCAAGGCCGAGTACAGCGGGAGAATGACCTCCCGGGAACTGCTCGAGAAGCATCTATGGATGCAAGCCAGCATTTTGCTCACTTTACTAGCCGCAGCATCACACTGAAGGCTCATGTTCATCTTGTGGTCAACCATGACCCCCAAGTCCCTTTCATCAGTAGAGCTAGCCAGCATAGCACTGCTGACCCTATAAGCATGCTGCAGGTTTTTCCTCCCAAGAGGAAACTTTGAATATTGAACAACTTCAAGAGTAAATTGGATGCTTATCTTGCTGGGATCCCATGACCCCAGCTGACTTCCCACCCTTTGGCAGGGGGCTGGACTTGATGATCTTCCGAGGTCCCTTCCACCTTAATGTCTATGAAATCTATGAAATCATAGTTAAAGTTCCTCCTAATCTCAAAAATTATTTTCCTCTGCTGCAGTAACAGCATTGCTCCTAGTCCTGCCCCCTACAGCCATAGAGAAAAATCTATCCTCATCCTATTTGTAATCACCCTTCAGATATTTGAAGATTGTTATCGAATCCCCATCCCCCCCTCAATCTTCTCTTCCCCAGACTAAATAATCCTAGTTCTGTCAGCCATTCCTTCTAAATCATACTTCTTAGGTCTGTAATGACTTCTGTTGCACTGCTCTGGACTTTCCAATCTGTCCACATCTTTCTTGAAGCATGAGGCTCAAAACCAGACAAAGTACTCCCAGTACTAGGGCTGTGCAAAATTTTGCCAAGTGTTTCATTTTGAAGCTGTTATGACTCATTTCAAGCTCAAAACAGCATAATTGAAATGAAACAAAAAAGCTTTGAAACAGCTTCAAAATGAAATGAAGGTACTTGACACATTTTGAAAGTTTCCAAACGTTTCGAGTTTCGAAGCAGCCTGGTGGTGGGAGGCAGGGGAGAGCTACGGTTGCACTCCAAGTGGCTCCTCAGCCCCATGGAGCACAGCCTGGCAGGGAGCACAGCCCTGGCTCTCCCCACCTCCCACCACCAGGCTGTGCTCCATGGGGCTCACGGAGCTGATAGGAGCACAGCCCTGGCTCTGCCTGCCTCCCATCACCGGGCTGTGCTCCAAGCAGCTGCACTCCACCTCCCACCAACAAGGTGAGCTCCATGGGGCTGTGGAACTGCTCAGAGTTCAGCCCAGTGGCTGGAGGTGGGCAGAGCCAGAGCCACACTCTGATTGGTTTCACCAGCCCCACAAAGCACAGCCCGGTGGTGGGAGGCCAGCAGAGCAGGGGCTGCACTCAGCCTCCCACCACTGGGCTGAGCTCCATTGAGCCCGGTGCTGGGCATGGGCTGTGCCCAGAGCTGGTCCCAGGTGGCAGCGGCAGCCTCCTGTCATCCGGCACAGATCTGTGGGGCTGCACCCCCAGAAGGAGTCCGGCTGGCACAGCCCTGCAGCCCTCCCAGAGGTGCAGGCCCCCAGATCTGCACCCAGATGACAGGAAGCTTCCACTGCTGCCTGGGACCAGTGACACCATCTCTCTTCCCTGGCACTGGGTGCAGGCTGTTCCCAGTGCCAGTCCCAGGTGGCAGCAGCAGCCTACTGTCATCCAGCACAGATCCGGGGACCCGCACCTCTGGGAGGAGTCCAGCATAGCCCCACAGCCCTCCTGGGACTGCAGGCCCCCAGATATGCATTCCAGATGACAGGAGGCAAGGGTCACAAGTTTTGCTTTCAAGACTTTGAGGTATAGTTTCTGAGAAACTTCTGCACCTATCTCCTTGAAACTTGGCAGGCTTCATGCCAATAGAAGGGGTACCATCTCTGCAATTTGCATGTGAATCATGCAACAAATGACAATGTTTTAGGCATTTTCATGGATCCCCATTATAACCTATGGGTGAAATGTCAAAATGTGTCAAAACAGCTAAACAGTTTTGACAAAATGAAATGGGACAGTGTTTTGAAATGAAACAAAATGACAAAACAATACATTGTCCCTTCAAAACAGTGAAATGGATGTCGAAACAAAATGATGGTTGTTTTGCACAGCCCTACCCAGTACTTCTCCAGCCCGGTAGGCTATACCAGTGCTGAACAAGATGACAGAATCACTTCCCTTGATTTAAAGGGATAGTCCTGTTAATAGAAGGGTGGGAAATTATTTAGACCTGCAGGCTACATAGGGATTCTTGGTGAGCTGACACAGGCCAGGCCAGCACCCTTCTCCCTACCACCACTACACAACAGTTCACCAAAACTCCCCAAGGCTCTGTCCATGTTTGGCCAGGCATAATGGATGGGGCTGCAGGCACACAGGGAGTAGTGTTTGAGAGCAAGACAGGCATGCAAAGCCAGGATCACATGGTGGGATTGCAGGGCAGTCAACAGCCCAGAGCCACAATCTGCTCTGCCCCACCCTGCAATAGACACAGGTTCTGCAGGAAGAGGCATGCAGGGAGTGGGGAACAGTTCTGCCCTGGGCTCACCCCCACACCATCACTGCCCTAAAATCCTGGACCCAGACCCAAATCCAGCTCCCCATTTGCCCATAGCTCAGTCCCATCCACCCAGCTATACACCCTGTTCACGCAGGTCATGGCTGGACTCCATGGAGACCACAGGAATGCTGGGCAATGATAGCATGAGGCCAGGGCTAGGGCAGAATAACTACCTGCATGCCCCTGCAATGGGTGCCAGTCCCACAAGCAGGGCCATGCAGGGCACAGATCACAGGTCTGCCCTGGCCCCACATTGTCACTGTCCAGTGATCCTGGGTTCTTCATGGAGACTGGCCAGGACCTACACAGGCAGGGCATATGGCCAGGCAGACAGAATGGGACCATGGGCAGCAAGGGAGCTGCATCTGGGGCCAGGTCCAAGATATGGGGGAGGTAAAAGTGTGAGGCTGGGGCCCAAGGCAGAGCTGTAATCTGTGACATCCTGCATGTCCCAGTCTACAGAATCAACACCCATCACACGGCCATGAGGGAAGCATGTTGCACTTCTGCCCCAGACCAACGCTGTCACAACCCTGCAATCCTGCCCTGTAATCCCAGCCCCACCCACCCATCCTGCTCCCAAACACTACTCTCTACCTGCCTGCAGTCCCATCCCATATGCCTGGCCATGAGCCCTGCCCATGCAGGTCCTGCCCCCAGTGGTACATGCAGGGCAGGCTCACTGGGGTGCCCAAGCAGTGGAGCTGGGGCTGACAGCAGCACCCACAAGGAGCTGCCACTGCTGGGACTGCCAGGCTGGCTGCCATACTGCCTCATCTCCTCTGCCACACTGTGGGCAGTGGGACCAGCCACACACACTATGGCCTAGGCTACCCCCTGATGCCTGGGCCAGGTGGTACCAAGGGACCTGCTGTGGACCAGCCAAAATCCCTCAGCGGGTCAGATCCGGCTTCTGGTCCATATTTTTGCTCACCCCTGTGTTAATACCAGTCAGTATGCTGTTGGGTTTTTTGGCAACAAGAGCACACTGTTGACTCATATTCACTTTATGGTCTACTGTAACCCCCAGATCTTTTTATGCAGTACTGCAGAGCTTAGCCAGTCATTCCCTACTCTCTGTTTATGAATGTAATTATCCCATCCCAAGTGCAGGATTTTGCTCTTGCCCTTGTTGAATCTTATCTGGCTCGTTGTGGACCATTTTTCCAGTTTATCCTGGATCCTAGCCCTGCCCTCCAGACTGCAACCCCATCCATATTGGTGTCATCTGCAGATTTGCTAAGCATGCACTCTATCCCATGATGACATATAATGTTAAAATGGATCAGCATGAATACTGATTGCTTTAACACTAAAATAGTAACCACTGAGTGAGCAGGCATTTCCATCTATTCTGTTTGAAGAATCAAACTATGTGACAAACCTACTCTGGCAGCAATATACTAAATTGTCCAACCTTCCAAAGCGTGTTTGGTATTCTACACTTAAGCAAGAAGGTGATAGATGGATGCAGGTAACCCATTGTCTGTAGGAATTCGTAGATCATCTTCCTTCTGGTCAATGTAATATTTTTTAGAGCTACAAACTGCCCCCCAGTTCTTCAAATCAGTGCCAGGGTGCTGGTAAATGCTAATTTAAAAATTAAGAAGAAAATGTAAATAAGACATTTTGGAAAGAAGAGGAAATTTCATCCCACAAAACCAGCAAAGAAACAATTGCTATAAAACCTGAGTGTCAGGCAGTGTTATGCACAGTAAAATTCCATTGTAGCACAGGAAGCCTTTGTTTCTACTGCTATGTTATCTGTTCTATGTGTCTAAACTGAAAAAAGATTGATACAGACCCATCAAAATTAAATAAAACAGAAACAGAATCATTTTGTCATCTAAATTCTATACATAATTTTAAAGATATGTAATCTGAAATCTGTTCTGAAACAGAGATTAGATCTATAAACAGTGCAGGTTCCCTAAATCAAATAATCCACTTCAGCAGAATACAGTCTTTGACAGATATTTCCCATATGCATATTTGAGATAAAATGTTATTACTGCACAGAGATTGCCTATTATGCACATATCCAAGCTGCACACTTATATCATCTCTTATCTACTAAAATGAATTATCCTTGTCGTCTTATGTTTGAATAGGTAGCCACCTGTTGTCAACAGTATATTATAAGTGAACACACCAGCAAATTAAGGTTTTTCTTCCCCAAAATCTCAGCTCGAATCAAAACCAAAACAAGCATAAAATAGTAAAGTATAAAGCAAGATAGTTTAACCTCTCCTTTGACACTTACCACCTGGCAAGGTGCTGACAACCCTCAACTCACATTGAAGTCAATATATCATTGATATCAAAGAGCCAGATTCAGGAATCCTGTGTAGATCTTAATTACACCTTTCTCACAGTAATTCAGTAAGAATCACTTATCCAGCGTTAGGGGAAGTGTAAATCCCATCACCTTAACATCACTCTTGAATTTGGCGCCAGTGGACTTCAAAGTGCTTAATCTCACTGTTAGCTCTCTGGTAAGAAAGCAAGAAGTTAGTACTATAAAGAGGAGTTCCAATAGCCTTAATTCCTGTTTCCACATGATCTACTATTAATTCCTGTTTGTTGGTACTTAGCACATCATGCTGATGTTCCATTTGTTTTCTTACAGGGTGAGGATCATTGCAACACTGTTTGTACATATCACTGGAAAATAATTTGTTCTGCAAAATTCCTACACAACTTGGTTTTACATCTAAGGTATTTGAATTGTGTCATACCAAAAACAACTTATGAGACACAAGGAAGGAATCATAAATTGTACAGAAAATAGAAGGTGAGAAATAAAATTCATGGCACTTGAAATACTTCCAAACCTATTCTTGTCCATAGATACAACCGCTTCATCTGTCTTAAGTTAGCATAAATTCTCTTATCCAGGGCCCACATTGCTAATTTGGTTACACTCTTGTAGTCCATTTCCATAATGGGAATGCACTAGGGCTGTGAGAAACAGCACCATTTGGTTTTGACTTCTGTTTCACTGTTTTGATGGGCCAGTATTTCGTTTCAAGTTTCATTTTGTTTTGAAAGCACTGTTCTGTTTTGTTTTGTCACAGCTGTCTTGCTGTTCCAACACTGTTTCTACGTTCCGCCCATAGTGTATAATGGGGAAGTACAAAACTGCCTATAACATTGTCACTTTCTGGCAGATTTGGATGAAACCAGCAGAGATGGTAGCCGCTTCTGAGAGCATGCAGCCTGCCAGGCTTCAAAGAGATAGGTGCAGGACTTTCTGGGAAACTACACCTCAAATTTTGAAAGCAAAATTTGTGTCACATGTGTGTATTAAGGCACACCAGGGTGAAAACTGCAGGCATGGTAGCGCCTGCTGAGGCGCAAAAACTCATGGACTCAATATAGACATTGAAATCTGACACACACAACCTGCTGGACATCTGACTCCCCAGGTACCTCTCCACCTTTACCTGAGCTACTGCATCCCCCTTCCACTCCCACCCCAGCCTGTCCCTCGCCTCCTGACACCTCCATTTCCATTTTCACTGACTGGCTTCCTTGCCTGCATTGCATGCCAGCCTCTTGCTTCTTTACTATTCCTTCCATCCAGGAACAGCACACGCACACACCAACTGCAGAAGTTTCCTCATCCTGACAAAGGGTTTTTCAACCTGAAAGCTGGCATCCCAGGCAGCTAAACTGAGCTCACCTGGAGCCTCACAACTCCACTGGAGCCAGCAAGCCTCAGGCCCGTCAAAGATGTGACAGGTCTGGGCTTTCCCCAGCCAGGACTGTGTGCATGCATGTGGTGGCTGGAGGTTATGGCACCTCCTACCCGCCTTTCACCAGGGAGATCCTCAGACCTGGCATTTACTGGGGCTGCCATGCTGCAAGCAGTCCCACCAGGCCTCCCAACCCTGGCAGAGTGCAGTTTTAGTGGTCATGCCCAGGACCTGGGGCCTCCACCTTCCCCACAACCCCAGTCCATACCTCCAAGTTTGTCCCGTCATGGAAGCTCAGCAGGGACATGTTCTTCCCCTGCTGGCTGGTGATGCAGTGAATGCCCCCTTCAGCTCTGAGAGCGGGGCATTCAATGGATTGTTTAAAATGAATAAAGGAAATAGGTTTGGACAGAGTGATGAGAGAGGCATTTACTCCATTGGCACCTGAAGCATGGAGAACCCCAGCAGTGGGACATTCACCTTGAAGAACACTAGGTACTCCACTAAAGCAGGATGCAAACAAGTGTGGTGGGGTATCACTACATCCTCAGCAAAGCTGAACAGCCTCTCACTTGAAACACTGGTTGTTGGATAGGACAACTCTTCCCAGGCAACTGTGGCCAGATCCAGCCACATCTGGCTGCAGCTTCCCCAGTAGGCCATGGGGTCACACAGCAGTGGCTCTACATCCTCAGCGAGATAGGCAGCCATCAAGGCCTGAGTGCTACCTGCCTGGTGGTAGGGTCTGGACACCAGCATGGAAGCCATGCCCTTGGCCCACATTGGCAGCACCTGTGATGGAGGAGGAGACTGGCTGGTAGATGGTGTGCTAGCATGGGACAGTGGATCCCCCTTTTCCACGTCCACCCACCTCCGCCATTCTGCCTCCCTAGCTGTCTTCACCAGAACCTCCATTGATTGATCCAGGGTTTGGTTCAGCTGCCTCACCAGTGCCTGCACATCTGGTGACAGTGGCTTGTCCCAGCCAAGAACATTGATCCCCTGGAACTTCTCCATTTAGTTCTGAAGTTCCCTCATTACAGGGATCACATAGCTAAAGAGGGCATCACCAGCACTAAGGCTCTCAGTGGCCTCGAGGAAGGGCTTAAGGGCCACCAAGATCCGGGGGATGGTATCCCACTCAGCTTTGTTAAGGGGGCCGCTAATACCAATCTCTCTGAGAAAGGTCATCTCATGGTGGCCTTCTGTTGTTCCACTAGTCTCTTGAGCATCAGGTATGTGGAGTTCCACTGAGTCTCCACATCCTTCATGATTTTGTGCTGCAGGATATTCAGCTCTGCTTGTCCTGCAGCATCTTGCCCCACTTGATGCTCCAGTGGAAGTAGCCCGCCATCTTCCTGCATTTTGAAATGAGCTTTCTGGTAGTGCTGGCATTGTCACCAGTAGCCCTGTCCCCCTCCAAGGCATCCCTGACTACAAGGTGGAACTTGTGCACCACACAGTGGATGTCAACAAAGTTGGCATCACGGACCTCCTTGACCATATTGGCCCCATTGTCGGTGACCATGAACCCACAGGTGAGCTTGCCGTGCCCAATGAGTCACCCCTGCATCAAGAGGTTCATGGCCCCCATGTCTCTGTTTCTGTGTGGGACTCATCTGTCACCTCAGCTTGAAGGAGAGCCCACCAATAGCCTGACTCATCGCACCAGTGCCCTGTAAGGGAGAGGTAGGTGTGATCTCCACCCCAAATGCTCCAGATGTCTGAGGTGAAGTGTAAAGCCATCTGCAGCCCTGTCCTGTGTAGCTTCTCCCTCAAGCACTCCCTGCATGCCTCATACAGGGAGGGCACCACCGTCCTGCTGAAGGTGGTACCTGTGGACACTTGGTATGATGGGGCAACAAGTGCCATGAGCCGCCTGAACCCTGGCTGCTCAACTAGGGAGAGAGGCTGGCCCATCCACAACAAACATCTCCCCAATGCTCTGGGTGATCTTACTAGCCCTTGCAATGCACCCCACTTTCTGTCCACCTTTCCCTCACTGTTCCATGTAGGCCTGCCTCTGCTTTGGGAGGACAGGGGCTTTAGATCGAGAGGGGGATTCCCCTTTGGGCACACTCCCACTGCTTCCAGGCTAAGAAGGAGCAAGGGCAAGGGGGTGGGGCCTGCAGAGATGTATCAGCATCCCCGTGGTTCTCATGTGTTTTTTTCCCTTGCCCTGGTTGGTTTTGGCTTGGCAGTGCAGGCAGATTGTTTATGTGGGATCATCTCCCAGCTCAAAATGATCCCAAACCACACTCCCCCACATCACCTCAAGGAGCGAGGAGGCATGTGGCTTCAGGGCTGGAGAGTGCAGCAGTTCCCCAGATCTGGTGGAGCCCATGGAGCAGTTCCCCAGAGCCAACAGAGCCTCACTTGGGGCAGGCAGTGGCTCCTCCTCAAGGTGAGGCAAAGCAGGGATGGGGGTTGGGGCTGGAAGGGACCCCACCAGCTCCGGAGACCTACTCCACAGGCTCTGTCAGCTCTGGGGAAGTGCTCCACTCCCCAGCCATGATGCCACATGCCTCCTCGCTCCCCGAGGTGAAGCAGAGGAGCAGAGCAGTTCCCTGGAGCCAGCAGAGCCTGCTCCAGCCCCTGGTCCCAGCCTCCAGCCCTCGTTTCATTTTGAGGCTGTTTTGAAGCCCTTCATTTAATTTCAATTTCACCATTTTGAGCTCAAAATGAGTCGAAACAGCGTTGAAATGAAACAGCTGGTGAAAATTCATACAGCCCTAGAATGCACATAACCCAGGATACAATCTGAAGGTTCTAAAATATAAAATTGCCCCAAAAAGAGAAGCACGATGGTGCTGCAATCCAGTTCACTACCTTTGTGTCTGATATCCTGATCTGCCTTCTAAAGAACACATCCTAAATTGATTGTATGGGACGTGTGTGGTGTTAGACATATTGAAGGGGAAAACTCCCATAAAAATGGGGTTGGATTGATGTAGCTGTGAAATGTTAAGAGAAGCAAAGATTGGGGGAGGAAGGGGAATATCTTAACCAATTATGTAATTGGGAAAGAGATTGGCTATGGATAATCTTTCAGGCACAACCTGCCCTTGAAGACCTGAAGCAGAGCAATTTGTGCCTAAAAGCTTGTACAATATCTTTTCTAACTATACAGCTGGTCCAATAAAAATATCACTTAAAAATCCTTACCTTTAGTGAAAAATATCCCTAGACCAACATGTTCAAAAAGCTAAGACTAGGAGGAAGATCAGACACACACATTAACTTATCCATTGTTACATAAGATTTTCTCAGAAGAAAGCATTCAGAAACATGATGATGTGGTGTGTCAAAATGTTTTGTTCCTGACATTTTTTTTTTTATCCAAACACAGCATCTCATAATTCCATTAAACAAGTCTGGCATGTTAGTACAGTGATTTCCATATCTGACTGAGGTGCTACCACAGTACCTCATGGGAGGTGTGGTGCCAGATTTCTCCCTTCTCCTCTGATTTGTGCATTTCAGTCAAACCACCACTCTCATAGTAGTCTCTAGTCTCCTATGTGGCTAAACTTCCATGATGCAATAAAAGCCTCTATTTTCTAGCCTTTGCCCTGTCTTGGTACTATACTTTGGAAGGAAAATGGGGGTATCTGCAGAAACAGTGGTAGTACAAATCTGCAAAAATTTAAAATGTATGCAGCGTAAGCTATAGTTTAGTACTGGTTGCCTCTACATAACTGGTGTTCTTAGCTGCTACTATTTTTTAGTCTTTTCTGCCCTTTTAAATATTCTGATAACTTGGACCTTCTGTTTCTTGAAAAGCACTGACTTTACTGGTTTTTATTTGAGACAGTAGTGAATGCATAGGCAATATCAGTCTAATACACTTTAATACTTTTTTAATCAGGTACCAGTCACCCGTGGTCAGAGGTCTACACATGCGCTACTGCACAGTTACTAATCATGAATACCTTTTTTATTGCAATAGTTTGCAGATCAGTAATATTAAAAACATTTGGTCCCATTGACTCATTAATATACAAACCTTGTTTGGGGTCCCTGCCTTATTCTACTGCTAGATATGCATACAAAGCTCTGACAGGCTGGTTTGTTGCTCCTGATCCAGACATTGCCATAGAACACAGGGGATGGATATTGTTGGCAATTCTGTTGCAATTTATTCTTTGGTAGGTGCCAAGACTTACCAGCTGTTCTTTTCATATGGGAAATCAGTATCAGAGTTGGTGAATATTTTAGTTGTCTCACATACTCTCTCACACACACAAAGGACACCTGATTTGGCTAGAATTGTTTATATTCTATAGGAACACTGCATACACCACTATCGCTAGACCAAAACACTCAATTAAACAACATGCAAAAAATAAACCTGACAGCCATGATATTTTCTCACTGCAGTGAACATGAAGCCTAATAAATCATTATGCAGAGTTTGTGGTATAATAACTCCTATACCTCAAACTAGCTGATCTGGAGTGCTGCTAAATTAAGCAGGCTCCATTTGACTATGCTCTTTAGAAGAACAAATAAAGCAATTTGTGGCATGATCCACCCAAGTATCAAACACCTATGTGGAACTACACTAAAGCTGAATTCTCAGTTCTCCACATCCCTTGTGAGTCTACACATGCAAATAATCCGGGAGCAGTTTACTCTTGAGATGCAGGAGTAGATTTGCTCTTCCTACCAGCAGACCGCTTCTGCTCCCTGCAGCCCTGCAATTGGCCCCTACAGCAGCCAAGGGGAACTCTAGGCTCCCCATGGATGCTAGCCAGTAGCCAGAAGACAGCTGTCTCCTGGCAGGGGCTGCAACATTGCTCGCTCCCACTGGAGCTGCCTGCTGCGGGGGCAGGCTCTGCCATTAGAGCCCAGGCAGAGACAATGTCCCCCACTCCATCAGCAGGTAGCCTCCAGCCCCTACTCTAGGATGGTGGAGCTGGTGCTGAGAGATTAGGATCTCCCAACTTGCATCCCACAAATGTGAGAAATAAGGATCTCCCAGTGCCAGCCCTGAAACTGTAGGACTTAGGCTGGGAGATAAGGATCACCAGCTCTGACCCCACCATCGTGAGGCAGGGTCTGGGAGCTCTATGCTGCTGGGCCAGGGGGATGCTATCCCCGCCCAAGCTGCAGTGGTGGAGCCCACTCCGGCAGCAGGCAGCTCCTGGAGGTAGGGAACAATCTCCTGCCCCCAGCTGCTTGGCTGACCAGGAGTACATTTGCACTCAGTCAGAGGCAGTGGCAATGTGTAGGGAGTGCATGTGCACCCCCTGTCAGGCCACACTCCCTATTTAGGCAATGGGCAGGGGGACAAGTGGGAGCACCGGAGTGTGTCCCCACCCCTCATCGGCCAGGGAGCAGGGCTGCCAGCAAAAGCAGCTGCACCACTTCCAGAAGTGGCAGTGGGACTTCTTGGTGAGTGAGATCAGCTTTGGAGGGGCCCCTCCCCCCTGGTCAGTGAGATCAGCCACTGAGGGACCCCCCCCCCCCCCACAGTCGCTGACTGGTGTCAGGGGGGGTATGTGCCCTTCTGACTCAAGAGGCACCAGTCACCCATGGTCAGAGGTCTATACCTGCACTACTGCACAGTTACTAATTGTGAATAAATTTGCTGCTTGCATTTGCAGGTAGCAAATTTACTCATGATTAGAGCCAATCAGTGCACAGTAAGTGTCTGCATATGTAGATGAAAACACTTACTGTGCAGTAATTGGCTCTACTGTACAGTAAAGCATCTCATGTAGACTACCCCCCTTTGAAGTGGGCCTCAATCAAAGGTATCAAGAAAATATTGAATTAATGCTTGATGTCATTTCTCAAATAATTGCATCTTCAATACCCAATACCCATGCATCATTCACAATAGCTAAATAACCTGAGACACAAAGGAAAGCATAGGGATTGAACAACTTCATTTTCAATCCCTGTTCTTAGAAAATTATTCTTATGTACTGCCATTCTCTTTTTCATGCTGATTCTCAAAGATATTATAAAGTTATATTATACAGGAAACAAAATTAAAGTTTTGTTTTGCACACTTCTAAAACCTATGCAGTTTTTAAACAAGACCGGGTTTTCTGGAATTTAGTACTCACATGTTGGGTGGGAAGGTAAACCCTTCAGTCAAAGAGCTGCTGCAGGCCAGAAAGAGAAAAGATCACACTCCTTTGCTAAAAGCCAAAAAAACCCTCTTTCAGTGCCACATTTTGTGTCAGGAAGCCACTTCCATCATATCCTAGTTGAGGCAGGAAATAATCTTCTCATTGCCTGGACATTAACCTGTATGTCTACAAAAAGAGGTGGGTGTTTAGGAAGCAGAGAAAGAGCTGTGGCTACAGGTCACAAAAACACACATTTTGGCAGAAGAAAGAGTAAAACAAAGAAGGAAAGTGGTTGCAGAAAGACAAGGGAGAAACAATGAAAAAGAAGCATGTTTACTTGTAGAAACAGATCTAATAAATATCTAAATACCACTTATCACTTCAGAATAGTCCAACATTTAAACTGATAATCATAAACTACAATGATTCCAAAATATTGCTCATTCTTTCAGCACACATTAGTTTACCTAGAACTATTCAAAGGACTTGTCTGTCAACTACAGTGTGGTAAGTAGCAATGAGAGTTGACTTCTAGGTCTTTCTCATTGTGTTCAGCAAATGTTGGGAAAAGAATGCTAGAAATACCAGTACAAGGTATATGAACAATTCTCAAGAACTGTTTAGAAAAAAAGGAAAATATATTTATATTGCCTTCTATTCATTGAAAAGTATCCTCAGGTACCATATACAGATATCTACCTAAAGACAAGTTTGCCATTTCTTTAACACAGGGCATATCTACATGACACACTACTGCAAAGTGAAAACTGCACATTTCTATAGTACTTATATAATCAAGTACTAAATAAATGCGCAGTAACCAGAGTTACTGCACACTAGCAGCAGCAAACGTCTCTTAAGTGATGCTACTGTTCAGTAGCCTAGTAGCATGTATGTGCAGTAGCATATTAGCACTGTCAGTGTTGATGTGCTACTGCACAGTATTATTCAGCTACTGTGCAGTCAGCATCTCATGTAAACATGCTTACATAGTACCCATTGCTGGATGTGGTCCATAACGTGAGATCCCTCCTGAGCCTGCACGCACTGATTAGAAGTGGGAACGTTCTACAATAGTTAAACTTTCCACTGTGATGTTGCCAGTGACCCACTTACATCTGAGGAGCCTGCACAGTAGTTTGTGTGGTCCATTTCTTTTTTTTTCTCCTTCATTTGGACAAGTTGTGTTAAATACTATGGGGATAATATTTAGTTTATGGATGGACAGAATAAAAATGACTAGTTGGATTGTGGTTGGGCATCCCACACAATTTTTTAATAACCCCTTAGATTTCTCATAGAACTGCAGGCATCAAGTTCATTCCTTCAATAAGTATTATACTTATCAGAAAAGTAAGAGAAAGAGTGTGACACATCCATACATTTAGAACTGTCTTCTAAATGCCTGCTACAAGTGATTTTGAGTATCACCTAAAATCTGTGGATACTTTAACCAATTTGTCAAGGCTAGAAAAATCTTTATTGAACTGCAGTAAGTCAATGGCTGGCAGCAGTATTCACTAGAGCCTGTTTTTGCAAGAGAGCTTAATATACCTGATCTGATTCTGAAATGCTATATGAATACAATTCAATTCGAACTTAATGTTGGAGAAAAGCAAAACATATACCTTTCCCTGCCAATTACTTACAAAACTTCAGGTGGCAAACAGCTAGGGTGGATGTTTTGTAGGATGGAAATCCTCTTTGTGGCTTGGTTTTCAGAATGCTGCACCTTCTGTCTCACAAACTAGGGTGGTTTTGCCAGTCATGTCATGTTCCATTATACAACATAACATGATGTGGCTGATGCAATCTGATGTGATGCATCACAAGACAAACAATCAGCAAAGAAATCTGAGAAAGCTCTACTCTAGAAGCAATCTAATTAAAGATAGCACGGACAGTGAGAAAAGTTGTGTTTTTAAAGAAGTGGAGGTTATACCTAAAAAAGGTGAATAATTAGAGTTACTCATTTACAACTCTAATCAGTATGTGAGCTCATCAGGTCAAAAGATCTGCTGGCAATTCTAATTAAAAGCAGAGCCCTGGCAGCTGTCTCACTTACAACACATTATACACAAGGTGCTGAACAGCAGATGCAGGTAAATATTGAACAAATAAGACAGATGTTATACTGATCCATCTAGTGACCTGGCTGTCTGTTTGGCTGCCCATCTTACACTTTTAGGTCCATATGTACCTAAGCATAGTGAACATCATGACCTACCAGTTTTTTCAGATGAGCTAATTACTGTCACCAGTCAATAATTTAGACTTTTCCAAAAAATAAATCTAAAATTGTATTTTTCTCTTCTAAAAACTGTCTCAGCAATATTAGATGCAACTTCAAAGCTTCTTTATAGTTGAATGTTATGAGAAAGGCTCAAAAGGTGGAAAAAAAAAATCAGCCTTAGATAAATTGCCTGGCCAAGGTATTTAAGGGAGAAGAATGTGCTGTTATATTCCTAACTTCTTTCAGTCAAGAACTTTCCTTGAGCGTGTATTTACTTAGTTCTGCAGGTAATGTTTATAAAATCATTGTAACTCAGCATCCCTTAACATAAATTATAAGCATGTGTTCCACCATACAATAGACAATACATTTGCTTTCTGAAATATAAGTAAAAAATTAAAATCACTCAAGAACACAAATGCCAGCTGAATTCAAAGACATTGATTCAGTTCCACCTATCTTAAAAGACATACACTTTAAACAGTTGATGAAATATTAACAGTGCACTAATACTAAGTGGTCTTAGAAAAGATTTCTCAGAAAAGATTTTTGACAGAATTAAGAACAGGAAAGAAGGAAGACGTGCAACAGAGCAACAACTAAAAACACCCAAAATCATGCATTAAGTGGATTTTAATGTTTGTTATTGTTACGCAGGTGGTCAGTAACTGAAGACTTCACAACATTCTTGCTCTAGGATTATCTGTTATGAGAATTATAGAGGAAGGAGACGCATTAATTTATTTTCAGAAACATTTTCACATCCTGTAGGACAATACTATTTCAATATTTTGGAAAAAGTCTTTTTGTTACAGGCATACGACTAAGACAGCAGTATATTGCCAATATTATAAAGACTTTTGAATGCCAGAGGAAAAAAATAAGAAACAGTGTACTCTACTTATATGCATACCAGAGACAAGCATAATTTGATTAAGTGCACATACAATGTCAGTCCCAATTTGTTGTCTATTTCTTGTACTCTAACAAACTCCAGTTATCTGCATAATTGCTACGTCTATAAGCCCCTTAAGTGCATAGCATTTTTCATTTACAGTTATTGTCAAGGCTGCTATTAAAAGTCCTGAAAATTAGGAAGCTACACTGTTTCAGGGCTCCTAGTATCACAATGATTACAGTAATAATCAATAATAATTATTTACATTAAGTTTAGATATGTACATACTTCGGAAGAGTGTACAGCCTTCTTTCAGTCCTGAGGTCATGCACTTCAACAGAGTATGCTCTGTGACTGTCACACTCAACTACAAGATGCATTCTACTCTAACAGACAAAAAAGCTAGAGTGCCAAGAGTCAGAGCAAATATGAGAGTACTCCAAATGAATGAAGCCATTGCTATCAGCATTGAAAGGAGGAGGACGAGTCTTCTTCAAAAAATGTAGTTTCTTTTAATGAATGTTCAATGGGATGCAAGGAATGAAATCAATAAATTAGTAGGGCAGTTTAAAACATAAAGAAGCTAGAAAGAGAATTTGCATTGGAAAGGGTAATGGTGATATTGGTCCATTTAAGCAGATGCCTTCAGGGGTGATTCCCTAAAATGGGCTTTAATGAGTTTACACTTTTACACTACATATCCTATTCATGGGGGGAGTCTACTAATGAGTGTTTGGACCTTCTTTGCAGTGGTTAATGTCTTATGCCTGACTAGATTAGATAAATGAGATAATTAGGGATTGTGGAGAAAGCATGCTAATGACTGAAGCAGATATTGAACTAGCTTTCTATTTATTATCCTGACAACCAGCTCAGTTTCACCTGATTTAAATCTGTGGTTGCATGCATGTGGACTAGTGTATGTATGTGGGCAATTTGGTTTCTATGCCAAGCAGTTTTCATACATGGGAAAAATGACTAATGACAATCTAGGAGGGTCAGAAAAATTGTGTAGACTCTGTGAGTCACTAACATTATGTGTCTGAGCAGAAATGCATATGTGTTCTAAATATAAGAGCACTCGAGAAGCAAGATGACACATTAGAGTGGCCATTGGTCATGTTCTATACCAGACTGTGCTGTTCTTAAACCCTTTGCTCTCTATCCATTTCTAAATGAGGAAAGACCTGTTTTTCAGTTCATTGGTGGATATACTTGTCAATAATTTGTCCTCATGTATTGGCTGTGCCTAGAGGTAGGGTGGTACACAGCCAGGAGGAGCAGAGTCTGAGACAGCCAGAGACTGGGGAGATGGCCTTTTTGTGCTTGCTGGGCCTCCTTGCTCCTGATTGGCTTGCTGGGGATTGATCACAGAATCATAGAAGTAGGGTCAGAAGGGACCTTGTAGATCTTCAAGTCCAACCCCCTGCCTGGGCGGGAGAAAAGACTGGACTCAAATGAGTCCAGCCAGGTAGTCATCAAGCCTCTTTTTAAAGATCCCCAGGGTAGGAGCCACCACCACTTCCCTAGGAAGTTGGTTCCAGCTCCTAGCCACCCTAACTGTGAAGTAGTTCTTGCGGATGTCTAATCTAAATCTACTCTCTAATAATTTGTGCCCATTGTTCCTTGTCATGCCAGGGGGCGCTAGGGGAAACAGAGTCTCCCCCAAACCCTTCTGGTCCCCCCTAGTGAGTTTATAGCCAGTCACCAGGTCCCCCCTCAGCCTTCTCTTGTGAAGGCTGAACAGGTTTAGGTCTCATAGTCTTTCAATGTAGGGTCTGCCCTGTAGTCCCCGGATCATTCAGGTGGCCCTCCTCTGGACCCTTTCAATGTTGTCCACATCCGTCCTGAAGTGGGGCGCACAGAACTGGACGCAGTACTCCAGCTGTGGCCTGACCAGTGTCGCATAGAGGGGGAGGGATCACCTCCCTGGCTCTACTTGAGATGCACCTGTGGATGCATGGCAAGGTCCGGTTAGCCCTGCCAACCGTGACCTCGCATTGTCGGCCCATGTTCATCTTGGAGTCAATAATGACTCCAAGATCCCTTTCTGCATTTGTGGTCTCAAGAAGGGAGTTTCCCATTCTATAAGTGTCCTGCTGGTTTCTACTACCTAAGTGCAGCGCCCTGCACTTGTCAGTATTGAAACGCATCCTGTTTATGTCAGCCCACTCCTGTAACCTATCCAGGTCTTGTTGCAGTCTTTCCCTCCCTACTAGCATGCTCACCTCACCCCAAATTTTGGTATCATCAGCAAATTTAAACAGGTTGCATTTCACTCCATCGTCCAAATTGCTGATGAAGAAATTGAACAGCTCAGGCCCCAGGACTGGGCCCTGGGGGACTCTGCTGCCCACTTCCCCCAGGTTGAATATGACCTGTCCACCACCACCCTCTGAGTGCGACCCTTGAGCCAATCTGCAATCCATCCGACTGTGTAGGCATCAATGCCACAGTCACCTAGTTTTTTAATGAGGATGGGGTGGGAGACGGTGTCAAAGGCCTTGCTGAAGTCTAGAAAGACTGCATCCACGACAACACCTGCATCCATTGCCTTTGTGACCTGATCATAAAAGACAATCAGTGATTTGGATGAGGGGGTAAAAAGCACCCTGTTCAAATCTGCTGATGACACTAAGATGTGGGGGGACGTGGGCACACTGGAAGGATGCAACAGGCTACAAGCAGACCTAGACAGGTTACAAGGGTGGGCGGACAAGAATAGGATGGGATTCAACACAGACAAGTGCACGGTGATGCACCTCGGGAGGAACAACCGGCACCATACCTACAGGTTAGGGAACTCCCCTCTTGCCAGCATGGAGGCAGAAAAGGATCTGGGGGTCATCATTGACTCCAAGATGAACATGGGCCGGCAGTGTGGAGAGGCAGTTAGGAAGGCCAACCGCACCTTGGCATGCATCCACAGATGCATCTTGAGCAGGTCCAAAGAGGTGATCTTCCCCCTCTATGCGGCACTGGTCAGGCGGCAGCTGGAGTATTGCATCCAGTTCTGGGCGCCACACTTCAAGAGGGATGTGGACAGCATGGAGAGGGTCCAGAGGAGGGCCACTCATATGATCGGGGACAACAGGGCAGGCCCTATGAGGAGAGGCTACGTGACCTGAACCTGTTCAGCCTCCAAAAGAGAAGGCTGAGGGGGGATTTTGTGGCCTGTTATAAACTAGTCAGGGGGGATCAGCAGGCATTGGGGGAGTCACTGTTCCCCCGAGCACTGCCAGGAGTGACCAGGAATAACGGTCACAGGCTGCCAGAGGGTAGGTTTGGGTTAGATATCAGGAGGTGCTACTTCATGGTCAGGGCAGCTAGGGTCTGCAACCAGCTTCCAAGACAAGTGGTGCAGGCTCCTACCCTGGGGGTGTTTAAGAGGAGGTTAGATGAACATCTTGCTGGGGTCGTTTGACCCCAGTATTCTTTCCTGCCATGGCAGGGGGTCGGACTAGATGATCTGCTCAGGTCCCTTCTGACCCTAGAAACTATGAAACTATGACAATCAGGGTGGTCTGACATGACCTGCCCCTAATGAAACCGTGCTGGTTGCCCTTAAGCATCCTCCCTGAAGCTGGCCCATGACAGACGTGCTCCTTGAGGATCTTCTCAAATTGTTTCCTAAGGATAGAGGTAAGACTGACGGGCCTATAGTTGCCCAGGTCCTCTCTCTTCCCTTTTTTGAAGATGGGGACCACATTAGATATCTTCCAGTCATCCCGCACCTGGCCTGAGCACCATGAGCACTTGTAAAGCTGTGCCAAGGGCCCTGCAATAACCCCTGCTAGCTCCCTCAACACCCTGGGGTGGAGAGCATCTGGACCTGCTGACTTGAACACGTCCAGCCCCTCCAGAAGCTCTCTCACCCGGTCCTCCCCAACCTGAGGTCTGGAGGCATTCCCCTCGAGTCCATCTGGCATCACAGCAGGAAAATCCCGGTCCCTGCACAAGAAAATGGACATGAAGTATTGGTTAAAGAGTTCCGCTTTCTCCTCTGGCGCAACCACCAGATTGCCAAGCATACTTTGCAGAGACCCCACATTTCCCGGTGCTTTCTTCATCCTTCCTATATATTTGAAAAAGGACTTTTTATTATCCTTGATCTTGGATGCTAGTCCTAGCTCTATGTCCGCCTTAGCTTTCCTGACAGCCCCCCTACTAGGCCTGAGCAAAGGAGGTATACTCCTCTTTGGAGATAGCACCCCCCTTCCACCGGATGTACGCCACCTTTTTGGCAAGCAGGCATTCCCGGATGCCCTTGGTGAGCCAGGGGGGCTTTTGGGCACTCTTGCCCCCCTTGCATCTTGTTGGGATGGACTCCCCTTGGGCCCTGAGTATCATTTCCTTAAGGAACGACCACTTGTCCTGGACACTGAGTTCCCCTGCCCTCAAGGACCCCAGCACCTCACCCACTAGTCTCCTCAACCTGTTGAAGTTGGCCCTCCTAAAGTCTAGGGCTACCGTCTTGCTGCAGGCCCTTGACACCCTGTGCTGGATGGTGAATTCCAGCAAGCGATGATTGCTATCACCCAGGTGGTCAAGAACCTGGAGGCCCTTTCCAGGTCATTGCCTGTGGCCAGGACCAGGTCCAACAGGGCGTTTCCTTTGGTGGGATTAAGTGGAGGTCCTGTATCTCAGCTAGGAACCTCCCGGAACAGTCCGTCCAGGCTGACTGTTCTTCCCAGCAGATGTCCAGGTAATTTAAATCACCCATGACAACTACATCCCTTGCCTTAAGTGCCTCTGCAAGTTGGCCCGGAAAATTCCCGGTCCAGCTCCTCCCCTTGGTTGGGGGGTCTGTAGTAGACCCCCACTGTCAAGTCACTCTCCCCATGGTCCCCTTGAATCTTAACCCAGAGCACTTCAGCCTGCCCTTCCTCTGACCCCATTCTGCTGGCAGAGGATGTGTAGTGCTCCCTGACATAGGAGGAGGCCGCTCTGCTCCTCACCACTGATTGCCCAAGGGGGCCAATGCCTGCCTCCCTCCGCAAGGGGATGTCCTATATTCTGGAGATGTATTAGCGGCCACCCTAAAACACATTCACAAGCAGGATTATAAACTATAATGGCTATGAAGTCTCATATCTACTTTCCCTTAGACAATGGAGAATCCATCATGCCTTGTGTTTTACTGACCTTATACAAGTTCCTTTTGTTGATCAAAGCCACGGAGCAGCTCCTTCAGGTCACAATACAGTAGGCTTTGTTTTTGGAGAGGATGGTTAGGGTGTTTTATTCTCTGCAGAATGTATGAAGTTGAATGACAACTATAGTAACAGTATCTATGCCACCTTTTCTACTCATTAGCCACTGCAAGGTAATGAGCTAGAAAGGTTTAAAAAGTTAATATTCCCCTTTCTTCATATTAGGATCTTCCACATTGTGACCAAAAAAAAAAGTGATAGATAATATGCCTTTGAGTCAAATCTTGGGGCATAAGTGAAGCAAAAGTGCTGCATAGCATAGAGGAAAAGCATTAGGGAGAAACAGAGGAATAAAAGTTCTATGTTAAATTCAAGCTGGTTGTTAATTTGTCAGTGGAAAAAGAAAAGTTTGAAATTGATGAATTGGAACACTTGGACAATTTCTAAGTGAGCAGTTTGTTGATTCAAACAAGCTTGGAAAAAAGAAAAAACGGGCAGCAAATCCAAACCCACTTCTTTACTAGTGCTGCCATTTTTCAAACTCAGGTATATTTAGTTTTTCCTTGGGCTTTTCAGTCTGCAAAAATACTTGAGATTGACATATTCCAGTGTGTGACAGGATTCTTCAAATCTAAAAAATATCCACAGGATGGGTACACTATGTCCTACCCTGCTCTAAATAACTTGTGCTGAAGATATGCATTAGGAAAAATAATGTGAAAACCTAATGTATGTTTTAGAAGAATTTGTTGATGGCAGAGTTTAAAACCAGGTAAAGTGTTACTCATGACATCTCATTGTTGTTGGAAGACTTCACCAATGATGCAAGGATCTCTTTGACAAAATCAGATGGGCCCTTTTTCAATTCCAGTTGAATAGATATACAATCTTTTATGGCTAGTTATACATGAACAATGTCAGCAATTTAGCATTTCTATTGCTATGGTACTAAATCAGGGGAGTCAGTATGTTTCTCTAAAAAGAGTCACACATTGAAAGTTGGGAGACAGTTGCATTTGATTTCAGAATGCAACTTCAATTATGGATTACTATCAGTATCTCTATAACGTAAAGGTAAATTATTGCAATGAATTTAACCCAACGAATTCATAATGAGGGAATAAATCCAATTTATATCCACCACATTTCAGTATCGGCCTTGTTCAGCTGTTCATCTTTTTTTATTTTAAAACTTTAGTTCTTATAGTTCTTTCAATTTGATTCAAATTAAGCAATAATTGAAAGATTTATTCATGTCAAATCTAAGAGGGAGACAGTAGCACAGTAGAGAAATAATTATTATTTAAACATCCTCATTCAATCCAGTCTTTTACACAACAGCTTCTCATAGGGTTTGTCTATATGTCACTGTATGGCAATGTTGCTACAGCACTGTACTTTAGTACTTCCTTTTGGTATTACTAAAACACAGTGCAGTAACTGTCTGTACTGCACCATGCATCCGGCTCATGGTTGACTTCAGATTTCACTGTTACAATGCTGTAGTGGCATGCTAAAATGGGGGAGCACGCCACTACAGCCACATAGGTGCCTATCACGTGTAGACCCATGTGAGCACTACATTGCCATAGCACACCATACAGTGCATCACTGTAGGGCGATGTGTAGATGCACCCATAATCACTCTTCTAAACCCCTAGTGGCTGGCAAAGGTCTTCGAAAGTCTAATGTTACCTGTTCCTTCATTGTACATTTTCAAAGGAGTGACCATGTTGTTATGAAGGAAAGTGCTTATTACTTCCATTCCTCCTTGCTAGAAGACAGTAAGAATTGTGGATAATCATATTGCTCAATTAGTGGTCCTGGTTAGGACCAGGATACCAAATACACCAGATACTGTTTAATATAGAGGTGAGATTTCCATTACTGAATGGGTAATTTTTATATTAAAACATGTTTACACAATATTCTTATAATAATCATGCAAAGTTTTGCAAACTTATTCTATAATGAAAGCTAAGTTTGGAGGTTTTACTCAAGCTAATAAGTGTTCCAGAAAAAGAAAGCATCCATACTATCTATATGAATCTTTTATTTAAAGCAAGTAACCATTTCAAGATGCAGAAACATGGAAAACATGTTAGATCCCACACAGAGTCACTCGTTTTGATTTTTTCTTAGCTGACCTCATTCAGCAGGGTAGAAGTCAGCTTTTCTTGGTCTATTAAGATTTCAATAAAATCGTTCATTTACAGTTAACTGAAATAGTATTCACATTTAGACCTGAATATTAATTGACTGATAATGAGATGATAAAGCTGCTTTTCTCTGCAGGTGTACCAATCAATTTCAGTGAAACTGAAAAGTGAATGTTTTTTTATTATTGCATCTGAAATTAAAAAGTGATTTATATTTTCTAATAAAGTGCTTTTCATTGATCTCTTTCTGAAAATGTATGGTTTCATTTGCACCCTTTTAAATTATAATAGTTTCCGTTTGTGTAAGAATGATTTTCCAATATAATTTTTGGCTCCAATTGATGATTAGCTATAATATAGCTCTGAAGGACAAAAAATAAATACTATAGAATTATTTTTATTTTTGATGAATGGATATTTTAGTTTATTAATATGATGCATTTTTACCTAAAATATAAAAACATGATTTTACAATGATGCCATTTGTACAGATTGTTTTCCAGTATTATGTAGTTCCAGGGCTGGTGTGTTCAAGAGGTTTGTTTGTTTGTTTTTCTTTGTGTTGTTGTTGGGTGTTTTGTTTTGTTTTGTTTTGGGGTTTTTTGCCTACCACTAGAACAAATTCCAGCTTGAAGCAGTGCACACACTTAGCTGGAGAAATCTTTTGGCAGATGTTGGAACTAGCAGAGCACTTAGATTTCACTTAATATTATTGTCTTTCAACTGACAATAATAATTAAGCACACATAAAAGAGATGCTGTATTTTGAACATGTGTTCAATATCAGTCAGAAATAGGTGGTGAGAATTAAGGGTACGGCTTGCTCAATTCAGTGCCAGAAGGTCAAAGCTTTCTGTCAGGATGACAAACTGAAGAATCTAAAGGAGTGGTAAATCGTGGTGTTTTGGACAAAGTATCTTTTCCAGAGACCATAGATGTGCTGTCCTGTCTAGAGGTTACATTTTAGATTGTGACTTTCAGGGAGGGCATGGCTACATATTGTATTCTGAGTGTTTTTGTGTTTTATTTCTTTGCCACTGATTTGAATTCTGATTCAATAATCCTACAATATGAACAACCACAAATTTGCATAAAGTTGGGTGTTTCTCTTAAAGTGCCACCTCCCAAAATGTTGTAACTCAGATAACTTTATGGCCCTTGCACTTGAAAGGAAGCTATGAAAATGTAGAATCCTAAAGACATAAAAATGAGGAAGCAAATAAATAAGCAAATATTTTTTTAAAGAAACCACACGATTTTTAAAATCAGTCTCTCAAATTCTGAGGAACTAACTCATGAATCTTGAATATCATATGTTGACTTTAGTAAACACATAACATTTCCAAATTCAAAGTGGAATGATGCCCAAAGAAATGTATTCTTGAATGACAGCTGGTTCTGTACATATTTCAAGTATTTTAAGTCTGAGTGATCATTAGCTGTACCTTTGGTATGTGGGAAATAAATTACAGTAACTTCCAGAGAAATAGCTATCAAGAGCCCATTTTTAAAAACTCCAATGATAGATGACAGAATCTTAAGTCTGATAATTATTAGGAAAGGACCAATCTATTAATAAAAGAGGGCCCATAAATAGAACTAAATTTCTTCAAATATGGAGAATTCAGATACATTTCCTAATTTGTGTTCCTCTTTGTGGCCCCGATTACTTTCTAGTTTACACTCATGTAAATCCAGTATAGCTGTAACACTGGTAGAGCTATTTTAGGCTTTTGCCACCTAATTTTAGAAAATTGACACCATGCACTACTTGTGGCTAGACCCAAAAATGAGAGCCAAAGTGTCATGAGAGCTGCTGCTATGCTAGCAGCTTAGTTGCTTGAAAACAAAGTACCACAAATCTTTTCAGCAGGCCTATGCTGGTAACATTTGCAGCCTAGTTTCAATGGCAAGAAAATTTTGAAAGAAGTTTTGATTTTAAAAACTAACTTCCTGGATCTCCAAGAATTTATTGCCATGAAGCCAGTTTGCAGCAGCAGTGATTCCTTTTTGAGCATACCCTGCAATAAATTGATGCCTGGGGCTCCTAGCTAAGTCACTTCTCATAGTTACATACTATGCATGCATCTACATGTGTTGTTAATACACCTTAGGGTTACTGTGCAGTAAAATAAAGTGCAGTAAGCTTTCCCCAGGAACACATCTACACTTGCACCCATCAGGAGAAAATTTGCTCCTGACAGGAGCATTTCAGTGCACCTGCTTCTGCCCTGCTTTGCCCCACTACAGCAACCAAGGACAGCTTCACACTGTCCTGGGTGCTAGTCCTGGGCTGGCAGGGTGCACAGGGTTCAGCCTTGGGTTTTCAGGGGCAGGGGGTGTTTTCCTGCCTCTGGAACAGCTGCTTCCTAACCCAGCACCCCAATCTGCACAGGGTAGGAGGCAGGAAGCTATCTGGTCTCCCAGGCAGCTGCTTCCCAGCCCCATATACCAATCTGCACAGGGCAGGGGGTGGGGAGCTGCTTAGTCTCCCAGGCAGCTCCCTGCTCTCCACCCCATGCAGATTGGGGCATGGGGCTAGGAAGCAGCTGCCTGGAAGACCAGACAGCTCCCCCACCCCTTGCTGTCTCGACTTACTGAGAGAAATTTGTTCCCGGTCAGCTGTCTACTTTGCATGTACAGGTACTAGCAAACCACTCATTAGACTCAATTGCTGCACAGTAATTGTTGTGCATGTATAGATGGTGATGCTTTGCTGCACCTTAGATTAGTCTAATGTGCAGGAAAGTGTCTTGTGTAGATGTATCCTGTGTGTACCAAAAAGCTTGACTAAAGTTAATGGTAGTTTTAAGTTCCAAAGGAATACATGACCAATCCTTATAAATGTATCTATTTTATCCACACATGTAGGCCTAGCAGCATCTCTAGACTCCTATTGTGTTAATTCAAGTTCTACCATACAAGTAGGTAGACTTTATTATAGAATAGTTACATTTATCTAGATTGTGAAACTGAACTCCATAAATGTAGAATATAAAAAAGGTAGTAAAATACCATGCCATATCTAAAACACTCTGTATATATTTATTTTGTACGATAGCACCTTCCTTATTAACAGTAAAATTCTTCCTTCCAATTTATGTTCAGGATGTGATAATATTCTACTTATCAAAATGATACCAGGCTTATATGATGAGATGCCATAAAAGCAAGACAAAATAATTAGAGAACAGTTCCAGTTATAGGAAAAAATAAATACAAAAATATCATCCTGATCATAAAGTGATCCTGAAATAATGGCATTGCCAGAACGGGAACTACTTCTTTATCTCTGATTAACTAGAGTAGTGAAGCTTCACTGCTCTGTGGCCTGTGAAGCCTGTGTAAATGGCCTGTAACCAGTATGAGCAAACCAGCACATCAATGCGACTCTTCCCAGAGCCACTGCCTACATGCAGTTCCAAAGCCCAGGGAGTGGACGCTGTTTCTGCTCGTTCCCTCTGCCACTGAATTCAACCAGGTGGAAGGGGAGGAGGTGGGGAGAGAGAGGAAAGGAGATGAATGGTTGTAGCCTGCCCTGCAATTAAATGTGAACTTAATGCTTTGGATCTTGGAGGTGGGGTGGGGGCAGATCTCAACCAGCAGTGCTACTCAGTTGTTTGGACTGGCAGGCCAGATGGGCAGTGCCTGATCCTTCTGTGAGCTGGATCCAGCTAGTAGACACAATCTTGTACCTGGGGCAGGGTTGGCCCAGCCCCAATCTACTTGTGCAGGGGAAAGAGGCTTGGGTTGGCTCCAACCTGGCTCCATTGTGATAGTAGCATGAGATGGCCTTGATCCAGCCTCATGTGTCTAGCGGGCATGGCCCAACCCCATGGGAGGAAGGGAGTGTGGCCTGGCCCCACAGGGCAGGGAGAAGGAGAAAGGGCATGGGTTAGCCCTAAACCAGATTCCCAGGGGAAGTGGGGCATGGCCAAGCCCTGCAGGGAGAAGGGGTATACATAGTTAACCCCAACCTAGGATCTGAGTCTTTTCCCTGCTTCACCGTGGAAGATGGAATTTGGTAAATTCTGTTTTTTGGAGGTGTCTGAACTTCTCTCCCTGCTCCCATACATGTGCTAGCATGTGGGGATGTCCTTAAATCCCTCAGTGTAGACTGAGCTTCTCTCCTTTCCCCAGAGGTTGAGTTGGGATCTGGTGAGCCTAGGATCATAGGAAAGTAGTGCTGCAAGGGACCTCACAAGGTCATGGTTAAACCATCACAACCTACTCCTCAAAATTTCAAGGGATGGAGAGTCCAACGCTTCTCTTGGTAGACTGTTCTAATGCTTGACCACTTTCACAGAAAGTTCCTCCTGATCACGAACCTACATTTTTCCTGCTGTAACCTGAGCCCATTCTTCCTAGTCCTGCCCCATACAGCCACAGAGAAAAGTCTGTCTCCATCCTCTTTGTAATTGTTCTTCAGGTATTTGAAGACTGTAACCAAATGCTGGCTCAGTCTTCTTTCTCCAAACTAAATAACCATAGTTCTTTCAGTCTTTCCTCATAAGTCTTGGATCACAGGACCCTAATCATTTCTGTTGCTCTGCACTGGACTCTTTCCAAACAGTCCACATCTGTCTTGAAGTCTGGAACTGTAACAGGGAACCCTAGTCCTGTTATTAGAAAGGAGGCCAGCCCCTTTAAGACCAGAATTTTCTGGACACCGCCTGCTGGCCAGGTAGGGGTTAAAAGCTGAGCCTGGCTGGCTAGTCAGGTGACTGGAAGGGGGCAGTCCAGAACTATAAACACCTGGGCTTGGTGGCAGGTGGAGGCAGCAGCCAAAGGGGAAGGAGGTTGTACATGAGAGCTCCACAGAGAAGCTTGGCTGCTGTGAGAAGGGAATTCCTGATGACTCTCATAGAAGCAGCAGCAGTGCCACAAGGAGCAGCATCACAGACAATGGGAAGCAGAAGCACCAAGCCATGAAAAAAATGTAAGCTGGCATGCTGCCTTCTTTAATTTCTATTTTTTGTGATTATAGCCCATGGACTTACTGTTTATATATATTTTTTTTACTGATAGACCAATGGTTTGTGATTGAGGCTGTAGGGGAGGAGGCAGCCTCATTAGTGCTTTGGAGCACAGTCATAAAGGACCAAAGGGCCTAATACACTAGTGGGTGCAGCTGCATAGGGCCAGTAGCCCAGAGCTGGCTGCAGGACTTTGAAGCTGGGTCCCAGTGGAGGGATCTTGGCTACTATAAGAAAGGGTCAAGCCTGAGGAGGCAGAAGACCCAGTAACTTGGCATCCAGGGGGCGCAGGGTAAAAAATGGGCCAGAAGGCCTGGCTCCATAGTAAAAAAGGGCCACAGACCCAGAGAGGAGTAAGGAGCTAGAACCTCTGAGTCAAACCCTACTCTGTGGGTTTAGGTAGCCTAGCCAGAGAAAGATTGGGGGGGTGGGTATTAGGGCCATGGTTGCTGAGAACCCCAACATAGAAGTACAACAGGCAATCTCCTGCTTGTAAGACCATCTCAATAATATTTACATCAAGATGTGGCAGGAGAGTAGAGGTGGGATAAGATAGAATTGAAACATTAAGGGACTTCAAGTGTGCCCCTCATAGGCCACAAAAAAAAAAAAAAACACTGCTGGGGAGGCCAACCTGTTACAGGAACCCAAAACTGGATGTAGTACTCCAGGTGAGGTCTCACCAGTGCTGAACGGAGTGGAATAATTACTTCCTTTGATTTGCAAGTGTCATTCCTGTTAATATAACCTAGTATGCTGTTGACAAAACTAAGACATAAACGTTTGCACATCATGAAATACAAAATTGAAATGCAGACCACCTCTATATACAGACGGAGGTCCAACCAAAACAGTTCAGACAAAACAGTTGATAGTCCAGCTGAGTAGATTGTGGTGGAGTACAGGGCCTAATCTGATGTACAATTTTAGTGACATACTACTACTGCCCATAAATAAAGCATTGGAAAGCAACAACCAGAAAGGATCAGTTTTTACGTGCTAATGGTTGTACAGTATGAATGGCTTAACAGGATAGGAAGGGTAAATTGGAAATGGTGACAGAAGAAACTAGATATCATTACAAATAGTAGGAAAGAGACACTGGTCTTCTTTTATATCCTTATAGTTACTGTAACTGTTATATAGTCTGGGGGCACAAACTGTTTTCTCCAACAAGCTGATTTAGCAATAAATAGAAAAAAGAGACTTTAAAAAACAAATATATGCTAACACAGAATTAAGGTTACTCAGGGATTTTTCATATTTTTTTTTCAGAATATTGGGTTCAGCAAGGACACAGGATAGCCTAGAAATAATGCTGCCCTGTGCTTATAAAATTTGTGGTCACTGAATATTACTGAAGTCTGACAGATGGCAATCTGGGCACCTTTCATCTTTCAAATAGGCAGAAAGGCGAGTTAGTCTTACCTCGATCCTGGGTAAGCTTTTTGAGAGAATTATTCTGGCACATGTCCATGAAGGGCCAGCAGGAGAGATTATGCTTAGGGGCAACCAATATGGGTTCATTAGAGGCAGGTCCTGTCAGACCAACCTGGTGGCCTTCTGTGACCAGGTCACCAAATCCTTACATGCAGGGGTAGCAGTGGATGTAGTCTTTCTGGACTTTCGGAAGGCCTTTGACACTGTCTCTCTCCCCATTCTCATTAAGAAACTGGAGGACTGTGGTACTGACACCTACACAGTCAAATGGGTCGCCAACTGGGTGGAGGGCCACACCCAGAGTGGTAGTGGATGGGTCATTTTTGACCTGGAGGGATGTGGGCAGTGGGGTTCCGCGGGGCTTAATCCTCGGGCCCGCACTGTTCAACATCTTCATCAGTGACTTGGACGAGGGGGTAAAAAGCACCCTGTTCAAATTTGCTGATGACACTAAGATGTGGGGGGATGTGGGCACACTGGAAGGATGCAACAGGCTACAATCAGACCTAGACAGGTTACAGGGGTGGGCGGACAAGAATAGGATGGGATTCAACACTGACAAGTGCAATGTGATACACCTGGGGAGGAAGAACCAGCACCATATCTACAGGCTGGGTAATTCCCTTCTCGTCAGTGCAGAGGCAGAAAAGGATCTTGGAGTCATCATTGACTCCAAGATGAACATGGGCCGGCAGTGTAGGGATGCAGTCAGGAAGGCCAACCGCACCTTGTCATGCATCCACAGATGCACCTGAAGCAGGTCCAAGGAGGTGATACTCCCCCTCTGTGCAGCACTGGTCAGTCTGCAGTTGGAGTACTGTGTCCAGTTCTGGGTGCCACACTTCAGGAGGGACGTGGACAGCATTGAGAGGGTCCAGAGGAGGGCCATTCGCATGATCAGGGGGCAGCAGGGCAAGGACAGGCTATGGGACCTGAACCTGTTCAGCTGAGGGGGGATCTAGTGGCCCGTTACAAACTAGTCAGAGGGGACCAGCAGGCATTGGGGGAGTCCCTGTTCCCCCGAACACTACCAGGAGTGATTAGAAATAACAGTCACAAAGTGGCAGAGACTAAATTAAGATTAGACATCAGGGGGCGCTACTTCACTATCAGGGTGGCTAGAATCTGGAACCAACTTCCAAGCGAAGTGGTGCTGGCTCCTACCCTGGGGGTCTTTAAGACAAGGCTTGACAGTCACCTTGCAGGGGTCATTTGACCCCAGTACTGTTTCCTGCCCTGGCAGGGGGTCGGACTTGATGATCTGCTCAGGTCCCTTCCGACCCTACTAACTATGAAACCTAACTCAATAAAAATCTATTTATAATAGCATGACTTATTAAATTCAATTCAATAAATTTCCAAAGTAGCAGAGGGACACAGGCAAGGAGAAATACTTAGCCGTTTTAATGACTAAGGGTTTTTTAATCTACTTTATATAAATAAAGCAAATATGCTTGTACTTTAATTTGTATCATTATTGCACTTAAGGTTGGCCTATACAAAAGAAGCAGAAAATGAATTGGTATTCATAGTAAAAAAAAAAAAAAAAAATCTGCCTTTAAGATTTCATGACATTCACTTTTTTCTACACATACTTAAAAAATGCACGGAACACACTTATGAATAAGTCATCAGTATTTTTCCTCTGTGGTATAAGTCTATTTCATATGAGGAATTTTTAGCTTCTTAATGATATCGTCTAGCCATACCATATTACCCTACATTCAGAAGTAATTAGTTTTCAGACTGCAGTATAAGAGGTGTAATGCATTTAAATTAAAATTGATTTTTTTAAAATCTACTCTGTTTCCAGGGATGGAAAAAAAGTTACTTTCTTCAGGATCTTAAGGATAATTACCCTCTCTTCAAAAACAGTTCTTCTTATTCAGGATGATTTTTACAATGGTTTCAAACTTATGACAGCTAAACAGTGACATACTGACAGCTAAACACTGGCATAGATATTATAGTAAAGGAATTGAAGATATCTAATATAAACAAAGTCAACCTAAAATCACTAGGCTTTCAAAAACTCCCAGGACAGCCACCCACCAAAAACCAAAACTTCTTTCTGAAGAGATAGCACAGGAACAGTTTCCTTCTTAAAATACCACAGTGGTATTACTAAAATTTCTACAAATTAAGTTGAACTTCTCCAGGAAACGAGCAGGCAACCCACTTGGATACATATAGAGGAAGAATGCACATTCCTGAAGGCTCCTAATTGGGACACTGCTCATTTTCAGGTAGTTCAGCTCAAGCTATATTTGATTAGTATCCATTTTACTTGTTAATACTACTCGTGATTCATGAGTGATTCATGCTTTCTTGCTTTTCAGACATTGTGTCAAGCATAATACTTTTACAGAGGTGGGCAGATGAGAATAGGATGGGTTTCAATATGGACAAGTGCAAGGTGTTGCATCTGGGGAGGAAGAACCAGCAGCATACCCACAGGCTGGGGAACTCCCTTCTTGTCAGCACAGAGGCAGAAAAGGATCTTGGAGTCAATATTGATGCCAAGATGAACATGGGCCACAAATGTGGGGATACCGTCAGGCAGGCCAGCCGCACCTTGTCATACATCTATAACAAGCAGGTCCAAGGAGGTGTTCCTCCCCTGCTAAGCAACACTGGTCAGACCACAGTTGGAGTACTGCATCCAGTTCTGGGCACCGCACTTCAGGAAGCATGTGGATAGCATTGAGAAGGTCCAGAGGAGGGCAACTCACGTGATCACGGGGCAGCAGGGCAGGCCCTCCAAGGATCGTAGCAAAACCCCCAGTTTTTTGTTTTTTGTTTTTAATTTATTTTAAAATGCATTTCTTCCCCTTCTCCAACCATTTCTGACTTTTTTTTTCCCTCTCCCTCTCTATTCCCTATAGATAAGTAAAAGCAAGCTAAGTTGCTGGATAAGCTTTAAACACTTTTAGTTTGGTAGCAAGTTTTTGGTTTGTGATATTCACAGTTTTATATTGTATTATTATTAGGTTTGTATTAATTTTTACTGTTGTATATTGTATTATCATTTTTGTATCAATTTTTTTTATTGTTTCATATGGATATTCTATGGTTTAGGCCTGTGTTTTGACATGACTTTGGTTCACTTACAGATTCCATTTTGTATGTTAAGTCTCCATCTTGTGTCCTCTGCCTGGGCATCCCCTGTGTTGCAACTGTACGAGTCACATATCCCTCCCATGTAAATTGGTTCCCCGATGAATAAGTGCGATTGGAAATGATTGAAATACAAGGGTAGCAGGCTTCTATTGAATGGCCTGTAATGACTGGGCCATCACCTTACATTGATTCATCCAGGAACCACAGACCTCACCCAGGAACAGAGACAAGACCAGCATTTGAAAGACCAAAGGACCCTGCAGAACCAGCAGCTCTCACCATTACAGACACTCAGAACTGCACATCCCTGCATGGACCACACATGCTCAGTAAGCCAGGGGCTAACCCTTGCCTGGGCATGCCTTCTGTCACTAGGGTCACACAAGGTCTGTCCCTATAAAAAGGGGCGGTGGAGACAGACCCAGGGGTATGCATCTGGACCCAGGGGTATGCATCTGGACCAGCACCATGCCACACCACCTATCCACCCAGAGGCCCTACCAGTGACCCCCCTCTGGACAACATGTACTGCACAAGGACCCCTTTCCAGCCTGGATAGGCAGATATTACCTGCATACCTCCTCCTACAATCTGAACTCTGTCTCTCTCTCTCTCCCTCCTTCTGGACTCCAGTGGACTTCAGCACCTGCACCAAGCCTCTTTAACCCCTGCTGCCATTGTGTGTGTGCGCATGTGGGTGCAAGTGAACCAATTTGACATTGTGTCACCATCTCCCCTGCTAAATAAAACCACTGTCAGTTGCAACCCCGAGTTGGGTCATGTTTTACTGAATCCCAGTCCCTTCTCCATCTTAAATTCCAGCCTCATTCTCTCTCTCTCAGCTCCAGTCCCCACCCTCTCTGCTAGTTTCCTAATCTCCTCCCAATTCCATCTCCCCTGTTCTGCCACCTCTCAGCCTCCCCTGCTCCAACTGCTCTTTACCTGTGACTTTCTGCTGCATGCTGCTTTTCCTGCTATTTTCTGCTGTTTTCAGGCTTCCCCAGCACCTTCTGTAGTCATCCCTGCCTCCCCGCAGCTTCCCAGCTCCTTGTGGCTGTCCTGCAGTTTTCTCCAGCTCCCAGCACCTACTGCTGCTCCCTGAGGCTTCTCTAGCTGCCCTGGAGCCATCTTCTGGTTCCTCACATTCAGGGCCCCTCTTTAAACACCCATACTTTCCCTTAGTCCCATTTTTTCCTCTCCCTACCTACCTTTTCAGCTCCCCCATAGCTCTGGCTCCAGTCCAGCATTGCTTCCCTGTTCTGAAGGCTTTGGGCATTGTCTTTTAATCAATTAAGATCAATTAACCTAAAGTTACCCCTGAGCCTCAGTTCTTCAGCCCAGGCCCCTGTAGTCTACTGGTTCTAATCCCGGTCCTGGTAACTTTAACTCCCTTCACTTCTACTTTATTACCTTAACCTTTCCCCAGGTATTCCAAGTACACCTGGCACATACTTACATATCACAACTCGCATGCATGTGTGTGTGCGCGCACATGCATGATATATGAATTAGTGATCCGTGTCTAACTTTTGGGGTGTATAGTGTATATGCTTGAATTGGTAATAGGTAGGCATGTGCCTAGGCTGGTTTGAATGTGTATGTGCCTGAGCTGGTAGTGTGTGTGTGTGTGTGTGTGTGTGTGTGTGTGTGTGTGTGTGTGTGTGTGTGTGTGTGTGTGTGTGTGTGTGTGTGCGCGCGCGCACCTGATTGATTTGTGTGTTTGTATATGTGCAATTGTCACACCCTCCTGTCTAACAGCACAATATTCAGATCCTGAGAGTTGGCCTGACCCCACAGGATAACAGGATAGGCTATGGGACCTGAACTTGTTCAGCCTTCACAAACGAAGGCTGAGAGGAGTTCTGGTGGCCACCTATAAACTTGCCAAGAGGGATCAGCAGGCATTGGGAGAGCCCCTACTCCCCTGAGCACTACCAGGGGTAACAAAGAACACAGCCATAAGTTGACCAAGTGTAGGTTCAGGCTAGATATCTGGAGGCACTACTTCAACATCAGGGTGGCTAGGACCTGGAACCAACTTCCAAGGGAAATGGTGCTCACCCCTACCTTGGGGGTCTTCAAAAAGGAGGCTGGACAGCCACCTAGCTGGGGTCATTTGACCCTAGCATCCCTTCCTGCCCATGGCAAGGGGTTCGACTTGATGATCTGCTTAGGTCCCTTCTGACCCTACCAACTATGAAACTATGAAACCTGAATGCAGGGAGGAGATGCACCTTCTAGACTAACTAAATCAGAGAAGCATACTTTTTTTTCTGACTGATATCACTTTA